>NC_092705.1:13161050-13517717 GCF_964275005.1 Diadema setosum | reverse complement strand
ATTATGTCTAGCTAATTGCTTTTTGATGTTATTTAGTCTTTTTGTCCACGAGGAGACTGCAAAATACAAGCTTAGCTTTTTAGCATGTCTCCTCCATTTCCTGCAACTTTAGTTTCAATTTTCATTGTTTACTTTGCTTTTGTGATGCGTAGTATTGTCAACTTCACGTATTTTTCTTTGTTACCACATTGCATTGATGTTGTGTTATTTTGTGTATGAAAATGTTGTTGGAAATGAAATAAATGAAATGAAATGAAATGAATGAAATCTCTTGAGAGTGAAATCTGATCACCGTGCGCAGGGGCAGATTGTACTATAAAGAGGCAACCCCAGAAAAAAAAAAAGGCTAACCGTTCACTGACGCCAGACCTGAGGATCTCTCGTGAAAACCATAGCCAAAAAAAAAAAAAAAAAACCAAACCCCCCCCCCAAAAAAAAACAAACAAACAAGCAAACAAAACAGTAATAGCTACGATTATACCCGCACATGAATAGCTGACATCAATCATTACTGAGTATATTCGCCACACGAATCGTACACCAAAAGTAACAATAACCACCACTCCCACCATCACTATCACCACAACAACAGCAACAACAACATAACGAAATATTCAAATTATTTGAATTTCTTCACTTAAGTTCCTGCATACTTTTTTTATAATTTTGTTTTTATTCAAACAAATCAGAACGATTACAAAATTTACAACAGATTTGCACCATCAAAAAATAAATATAAAGAGCAAATTAAAACAATTGCAATAGATTGGACAGACAAAAAAGGTTCCTGCATAAGTAACTGACGTGGGTTTCTTTTTCCTCGTCCTTCTCCTTCTCTTCTTCGGTCGATGCAAATAACCACGATACCGATGATGGACACGATGAGCAGGGCGTCGTTCAACTCCAGGTGAGTCTTGCACAGCCAGGTTTCCGGATGATACACGTTGACGATCTGGGCGATGAGCACGAAGCCAACCAACAGGTCTGCCAGAACCAGGTTAATGATGTAGTAGTTGCTATACGTCTGCAGTTGTTTCTCCACCAAGAAGGCGACGAAGGTGGCCACGTTCGATATGATAATGAGACTAATGTAGACAGAGAAAAACACCAAACCACTGAGACTTGGGGGTGGGCGCAGAAGGGGAGGCATGCCGCCCCCTTCGAAATTGGTGTCATTTCCGAATGGAGTCTCGTTTACGGAGAAGGAATATAATGCATAATCGATGCTTTCAGTAGTATTATTCATTGTGATAAAGTAATGATAACTGTAAAAATAAGAGCAAGCGTGTGTCAAAGGAACACACAAAGAGATGGAAAAAAAAAAACCTCTAATTACTGACACATCCCCTAATCACGACTATCGTATTGCAGATGGGAACCACTGTTTACCATAAATCTGGAGAGAAAATTATCCACTGTCACTCTCCTGACTCTTATATTGCCAAGCTGAGAGCAGCGACTTGCGCAGTCTGGTCGACAAAATGAAATGATAAGAGTCGATTCGAGTCTAATCACTTCTTCATTATCTGCCATTGTTACCAAACTTAAAAAAAAAAAAAAAAAAAAAAAAACAATCACAAGTAATGAGTACCAGGCGCGCCGGAAGCAGTTTTGGATTGGGGGCAAATATTGGAGGGGGCTCACGATAGACCATACATATGTTACAAGTACACATACATACACACACACACACACACACACACACACACACACACACACACACACACACACACACACACACACACACACACACACACGAACCCACACACACATATACATATATATATATATATATATATATATATATATATATATATATATATATATATATATATATGTGTGTGTGTGTGTGTGTGTGTGTGTACAATGGTGTACCGTGGGTCGAGACATGGGGGTGGGGGGCACCTTGTGGAAGAGTAATTTTGAGGGTGTGTATGCTTGTGCGTGGGCCAGTTGTGCCTGCCTCTAAATCCGCCAGTGCTTAAAGCTAACATTTTGATATTTACACGATTTTCCATAGCCAAAGGCCTCTAAAAACTGCAGCGGTTACCGTTGAATGCGGTTGAGATAATCTGCTTACACGCAACGAAAAAATGAATGTCTAAACTTATGAGAGTTAGAATTACTAGTCTTAGCTAATAAATTTCCCTATTTGTATTTGATTTATATATAAATATATATATATATATATATATATTCATTTCATTTCATTTATTCTTATCTATTTATTTTTTAATTTTTTTACTTTATTTTATTTATTTTTTTGAGGGGGGGGGCTTTTTTTTTTTTGGGGGGGGGGCAAAAATGCGTTTTGCCCCCCCACACACACTTTTTGGATTGGGGGGGGGGGCGGCCCCCCCCCCCCCCCCCCCCACTTCCGGCGCCTATGATGAGTACACTATAGTTGTCATCGTATACAGAGGTATAAGCATTCGTACTCTGACACAGAATTAGTTAGCCACCCACGTTACATGTCTGAAGACATCCTGCGAGTAGGCCATATACTACCAATGTTCATTTCAAGTTGAGATATCTTGAATCTAAGTTTTCTCTTCATTGGCAGAATAATTATGCGTCGTCGATAGTTGATCGACGATGTAATAATGTAATCTTTTCACTGCATCGCACCCGACGCAGTTAGGACTCTTTTTTTCAAACAACATGGGCCGAACTGTCGACCAGAAATAGAATGCAAAGTAAGCAACTTTCCATTTTATTTGTGCATAAACAGAAAGCTTTACTTAAATGTGAATGTGAATTGTTTTAATTTCTTATTCATCTTGATGGACGCCCTTTAAAGGACAAGTCCACCTTCATATACATAAGGATTGAGAGAATGCAACAATATCAGTAGAACATGATTATTAGTAAAAGTTTGAGGAAAATCACACAATCCATTCAAAAGTTATGAATATTTGAAGTTTCTGCAAAGTCAATATTGGATGAGAAGACTACAACAGTGTATGATGTCATAAAATGCCTATATAAAACGATATAAGGAAAATATAAAGAGAATTCCACAAAATTACATTTTTTTGAAAAAAAAAAGTATGCATCCCCTCGACGCGCTACTGACATAATATTATGTTAAGGGTAAAATTATTCCCCCTGCCTTCTGAAAGAGGCAAGTCAAGTGTTCTATCATTATGCGAGAAAAGGGAAAATATTCTTTATACTTTCCTTGTATCGTTCTGTGCATCACAATCTGTAGTAGTCTTCTCATCCAGCGATGGCGGCACTGAAACTTCACAAATTCATAACTTTTGAACAGATTGTCCAGTTTGTCCTCATGCATTGCTGTATTCTCTCAGTTCTTTTGTATGATTATGAAGGTGGACTTGTCCTTTAGATAAATTGTATTTATTCAGAGATAAAAGACAATTTATTACATCGCTGAATACATTGTACATGTATTTCTTTTTTTTTCTCCACCTTGAAAGAAGTGAAAATAAAACCTTTGAATTGAATTGAATTGAATATTGTGTACTGACTAAGATTTGATCTGCATTGACGTTATTTCATTTCTGCGGGTAAAGATCACCTTTATCGAAGTCGATGCAAAAAAAAAAAAAAAAAAAAAAAAAAGAAGAAGTGGGAAATCGATCGATTCATTATTGAAACGATCCGACCACTGACTCCAATGAATCGGACTTCTTCGGACTCGGGGAAAGTGGGCCAAAGCGTAAGCGCTAAAGAGGAGTCGATAGCGTAGGTCTCTATAGGAAACTTGCGCCGAGGGGTAGCATGGTTGTGTATTCATGTACATACGTACAGTACGGTACACATTGTACTGACGTGACAATAATCATAATCATGGTATACAGATAAAGCTCTGTCGAGCGACATCTCTAGGTAATGTTACTACTTTTGTCGTTTTTGTCGAGCCCACCGGAGGGGCGGGGAGACTCGGGATCGCCTGCGGCGTCTGTCCGTCCGTCGTCTGTCCGTCCGTCCGTCGTCCGTCCGTAACACTACAAAAACTTGAATAACTCTCTATCTGAGGACTGCCATTTCAATCAAACTTGGAGGGAAGAGTGGTTATGCAAAGTTACACATTAATTTTTACCAAACATGAAGCACACCTCAGTAGAGAGTTATTCAAGTTTTTGTAGCGTTACGGACGGACGACGGACCGACGGACGGACGACGGACGGACAGACGCCGCAGGCGATCCCTTAGTCTCCCCGCACCTCCGGTGGGCTCGACAGCAATGCTATTCATTTCTGTGCATGACTGATAATCAATAATCGTGCACGTCAGGGGCTGCGGAACGAAAATTCGAACAAGAAATGAGCTAAAGTTACTTGACGCTCATATCTGGGGTTCTCTTATTTTCTTAAATTACAAACTGAAATATTCTATGAAATTAATGTAAAAGGTATATTCTAGACAAATTTCAAACTTATTTTTTGTGTGCAAGAAAGCGAGTGGGAAGCTATGCTTGTGCGTGTTGGATGTACGTGTGTCTATATACATGTTTGTTTTTTTCTTCACTAAATTTTGTTTTATATTCGTGGCATCATGATGACCAAAATCTGTCACTCATCTATATATACCTCAAAACTAAATTTAATCCCGTCCTTCCTAGAAATGCATCCTCCGCCCCCTAATTCCTATCTTCTGTTTGGGCGCATGATCGGAAGTGATGTGTGGTTTGTTTTTGTTTTTGTTTTTTTCCATATTGTGATGTTCCAATTTTATACAACTGCAGACGAATTCCATATTATACAAATGTACTTCTTTATAATAATAACATGCGGGTTATACGTAATCGCGAGCAGCACGTTCGGACCACGTTCGTAATACGCACCCCGTTAGGCCTTAAAATGTTGTTTTGTTTTGTCCTGCTTTGTTCTGTTATTTCTTTTTTTTTATTCTTGGGTTTTGTTTCGGTTTTGTTTTGTTTTGTTTTGTTTTGTTTTTCCTCTCAAATTTGATATCGATACATCGGATCCGTAGACTGCAGCAGGTTTGGGCGCGATTTAACCCCTCTAACGGATCGGAGGGGAATCTCTTGAGAGTGAAATCTGATCACCGTGCGCAGGGGCAGATTGTACCAGGGAGGTGAGAGGAAACACCTCCCTGATTGTACTATAAAGAGGCAACCCCAGGAAAAAAAAAAAAAAAAAAAAAAAGGCTAACCGTTCACTGACGCCAGACCTGAGGATCTCTCGTGAAAACCATAGCCAAAAAAAAAAAACAAAAAAACAAAAACAAAAAAAAACCAAAAAAAAAAACCAAACAAACAAACAAACAAACAAACAAGCAAACAAAACAGTAAAAGTTTTACGATTATACCTGCACATGAATAGCTGACATCAATCATTACTGAGTATATTCGCCACACGAATCGTACACCAAAAGTAACAATAACCACCACTCCCACCATCACTATCACCACAACAACAGCAACAACATAACGAAATATTCAAATTATTTGAATTTCTTCACTTAAGTTCCTGCATACTTTTATTTATAATTTTGTTTTTATTTAAACAAATCAGAACGATTACAAAATTTACAACAGATTTGCACCATCAAAAAACAAATAAGAGCAAATTAAAACAATTGCAATAGATTGGACAGACAAAAAAAAGTTCCTGCATAATTACTGACGTGGGTTTCTTTTTCCTCGTCCTTCTCCTTCTCTTCTTCCCCCTATATGACAAAGGCCTACTATATACTACATAGCTGATCGATATATGATTAGGCCTATATATGTTATATAGACCACTATAATAGGTCTATAGATCTATACTGCCGCTGCTGCTACAAAAGGTCCTCAGACCTGGATCAGTCCCACACTAATACTAGTACCATTTTCTTCTCTGGTTGAGTTTTTTTCAACTCATATTATAACACTGCGACAAGAATAGAAAAGTGAACAGCCAATATATAAATTATGATGTTGTACAATAACTGTGATCGATAATTTGTATCTAGTATGTATATTGCCACAGTTGCTGCATGCGTTACAGCTAATAGTGCCGGATGTTCGATATCATTGTTATTGTCTTTTCTTATATCATATATGCATATGTTTCATACGAAAAGAACAATTGAAATGACATCCATGGCCTACAGTATATGGTTCAGATACTAAACACAACCTTCTACGTCTACATCAGAATGATCCCTCCAGCATGGCAAAGAAAGCTGCATTCACCAAGGCCCGCAGCAAGGTCCAAGCAAAACTACGCCACATGAAAGACTCTTGGCTTAGTGCTAAGGCCGATGAGATCCAAAGCTTTGCCGACAGAAACGACATGAAGAACTTCTATGATGCCCTGAAAGCAGTCTATGGGCCAAAACCGTCCGGATCATCCCCAATTCTCAGTGCTGATGGTTCTACGCTGCTCACAGAGAAGAAGCTGATTCTAGATAGATGGGCTGAACACTTCAACAGCGTACTAAATCGACCAGCCCAGATCAACAATGAAGCCATCAATCGCCTCCCCCAGGTGCCCATAAATCACAAGCTTGTGCCCCCTTCAAAGAAGGAAATCGACACAGCCATCACACAGCTGTCTAGTGGGAAAGCCCCAGGCTCTGATTCCATCCCTGCTGAAGTGTACAAAAAGGGTGGCCCAATCACCCTCATTAAGCTCACCAAGCTGTACCAATCCATGTGGAGCAAAGAACAGTTACCACAAGAATTCAGAGAAGCTACAGTTGTTCACATCTACAAACGGAAAGGAAATCGCCAGGCTTGTGACAACCATCGAGGCATCTCCCTCCTGTCTATAGCAGGCAAGATCCTGGCCCGAGTCCTCCTCAATCGCTTACTGGAACATCTGGAGCAGGGTCATCTCCCTGAAAGTCAATGCGGCTTCCGTGCAGGTCGAGGTACCACTGACATGATTTTTGCTGCCCGCCAGCTTCAGGAGAAGTGCATTGAGCAGCATCGTGACTTATACACAACCTTTGTCGATCTGACCAAGGCCTTCGACACGGTTAGTCGTGAGGGACTCTGGAAAATTATGGGAAAGTTTGGCTGCCCCCCGAAGTTCATCACAATTGTCCGCCAGTTTCACGATGGGATGACTGCCAAAGTTCTTGACAATGGTGAACCCTCCAATGCCTTTCCAGTGACAAATGGAGTCAAGCAGGGCTGTGTCCTGGCCCCGACACTATTCAGCATGACGTTCTCGGCAATGCTCTCAGACGCCTTCAAAGACTGCGAACCTGGCATCAACATTAGGTACAGGTCGGATGGAAAGCTCTTTAATCTTAGGCGCTTGAAGGCCATCACGAAGGTGAAGGAGACCGTCATCAGAGACTTCTTGTTTGCTGACGACTGCGCACTCAATGCCAATGGTGAGGACGAGATGCAGTTGCAGATGGACAGATTCTCCTCAGCCTGTGACAACTTCGGCCTCACCATCAGCACCAAGAAGACTGAAGTGATGTTCCAACCAGCTCCAGGGAGCCAGTACCACAAACCACAAATCCAGGTGAACGGACAGACCCTCCAGGCAGCAAAGACATTCACCTATCTGGGCAGTACCCTCTCCAACTGTGTCACAATTGATGCTGAGATCAACAACAGGATTTCTAAAGCCAGCAGTGCTTTTGGGAGACTCAGAAAAAATGTTTGGGAGAGGAGAGGGATCAGCCTTTCAACAAAGCTGAAAGTCTACTGTGCAGTTGTTCTCACCACGCTTCTCTATGGCTGCGAAACTTGGACTTTGTACCGGAGACATGAGAGGCAAATCAACCACTTCCATATGCGATGCCTCCGCAACCTCCTTCGCATCCGCTGGGAGGATAAGGTTCCGGACACAGAGGTACTGAAGCGGGCAGGCATCCCCAGCATCATTACCAAAATCCGCAAGGCCCAGGTGAGATGGGCAGGCCACGTCACCCGCATGTCTGACGACCGCATCCCGAAAAAGCTTTTCTATGGGGAACTCGCTGATGGGAATAAGCGTAAGGTGGGAGGACAAAAGAAGCGCTTCAAAGACAACCTGAAGTTCTACCTAAAAGACTTCTCCATCAACACCGAGTCCTAGGAGACACTTGCCGCAGATCGCCCTTCCTGGCGCCACGCTATTGCTATAGGGGCCCGTAGAGCAGAGGAGCAACGCGTCAAGCAGGCAGAGCACAAACGCCAGATGCGAAAAGCAAGAGCAGCCAACCCCAGCAGTGTAGCCCCTACCCACTTCTGCCCTACCTGTGGGAGAGGCTTTCTTGCCCAGATTGGCCTCATCAGCCACCTCCGAACCCATCGAGCCAATTGATGTCATTGGTCATCCTCGACAACGAGGGACGAACACACACATGGTTCAGAGTCAGATCATAAATATCAATCACAGGGATTGTATACACTTTGTATATATATATATATATATATATATATATATATATGTGTGTGTGTGTGTGTGTGTGTGTGTGTGATAAAAACCTAAAATGGCATTAGACTAAAAACGCTTTATCCTGGCGAGGAAAGCGCGTGATATAGAAACAAGACACCAAACAGGTTAGTCATCGCATTCTTCATCAGCGACCAGGATGCGATGTGATGTTAGATTAAAATCCGTTTCTGAAGCAGACATACACACTAGGGTATACGTCTGCTCCTGGTCGCTATATAATATATATATATATATATATATATATATATATATATATAGCGACCAGGAGCAGACGACCAGGAGCATATATATATATATATATATATAAAGCTTGACAAATAAAAGGGAGACTAAGATCGAAAGCAACGTCCCGCCTCAGTCCAATTTCTTTCAACTATATATAATATATATATATATATATATATATATATATATATACAAGTACATATATATATATATATATATATATATATATTTGTATATATATATATATATATATATATATATATATATATATATATACATAAAATAATGATGTGGAATCCGGGCGTGGAATGTCTTCTACTTCAACCGAAACAGGTGCTTGTCTATCTATAGGCCTATTAAGTCAAAGATCGGTTGCTAGGATTTTTTTTCCAGCGCCCAGCAAAATGTTCCTGCCATTCATATTGCACTCGTCGAGTCAGTCGACCAGCCTCCCCAACCCGGGTACCGACCGCGCCGCGCACATCGCGAACTGACGTACAGACTGGACGTGCCTATCATCACTACTTGCTGCTGGCCCATAGGACCGGACCCACGTTGCATGCAACGCACCAGCTCCCAGCTGCTTCGCTTGAAAGGAAATGCTGTAATAAAGGAGCCGTAGTCAATAGCTATGTTATAGAATGCGCCAAGTCAACATTTATCAGCTGATAATAAAGAGTGTCTACTGTACCACAGACTCCTTACACAGCAACCAGCAGGAGATTAAATTAAACTTTCTTCTCTCATAGTTCTCTGTACTGTTGCTCTCAACCCGGATATCTCCCATTCAGAAGTTGGAAATGGGAATGTAAATCTTGCCATCGCCAGGCTGTACACATGATCTACTTTCGTCGGACAGCTATCTGCAATCTTTGGCATTGGTCAGTACAAGTAGCACTAGTCATGCTAGTAGCACAAATTTTCGCTTGTGAGTTGTGTAAATAGATACGTACACTTATGTACTAAACGTTATTATTCCAATATCAAAGAGATCTAACGTTAGGCAGGGAGGTGTGAAATAATCTAGTGCTAATTTGCGTGGGTGTACACGTGTAGGCCTTTCTATACTAAAATATATATAGCATACCTACCATTCATTGTGTTTACCTAAAAAAATATAGATAGGCCTATATCTAACAGTTAGTCCTGAACGAGATTCTCGAGAAGAAGGGGGTAGGCGGCATGAGAAGCATTCGGGCTGGTTAGTGTACCATTTGTAGCCTAGTTAAAGTACACAAGTTCTACATGTACTTCATCGACACTGTTCTTGTTAGTGTTGGTGGCAGTGGCGTATCGTAGGTCAAGATATTGGGGGAGGGGCACCTCGTGGAAAAGTCATTTTGAGGGTATGTATGCTTGTGCGTGCGTGGGTGTATATGTGTGTGTGCGCGTGTGTGCATGCGCTGTCAGTCTGCAAACTTAATGGGACTACAATACAAAACGGAATGTGATACATTGCATTGCACAGCGCCGTCATTGAGCAACATTGTAAGTTTTCCTTACATTGTACATGGATTATGAAATGACAGTGTGAAACGACAAATTACTGACAGCAACATTAGGAGAATTGCATAACAATTAAATGTGAGCGAATTTGAAAATTTTGACATTTTACTGTCGAAAAACTGCCGTTTGTAGCTATATTTTTTTCGCTTTGGAAATTAAGGGGGGCGCTACGGGCGCAACTGCTGGCAATTACTGGCAGCAACGTCAGGAGAATGGCATAACAATTAAATGTGAGCGAGCGAAGCGAGCGAGCTTGAAAATTTTGACATTTTACAGTCCAAAAACTGCCGTTTTTAGTTATCTTTTCACTTTGGAAATTAAGGGGGGGGGGGCGCAACTGCTGGCAATTAGATGTAGTGGCAGCAACATCAGGAGAATGGCATAACGATTAAATGCGAGCGAGCAGAGCTATATAGCGAGCTTGAAATTTTTGACAATTTACAGTCCCCAAACTGCAGTTGAATTGTAGCTATATTTTTTCGCTTTGGAAATTAAGAGGGGGGGGGGGCACCCCCCTCCCCCCGATCCGCCATTGGTAGTCAAGGGTGTCGGTTCTAGTTCATGATTGGGGGAGGTATGACCAGCGAGGGGGCATCAAAGTGACCAAGCGGGGGAAGGATGTCCAAAATCTGCACTTTATAGAGCATCCCCTAATTGTTTGTGTTTGTGTTAGTGTGTTTTTTTATATACATGGAAAAGTTAGGAAATGACCCAGAGCAAGTCTTATTATTGGCAATGCAAGGCATTTTGATACAGACTAGTATGTAAAGCAACACTGCAAAATCAAGATCTAGCTTTGATATAACAAAGCGTAAGGTATAAAGGTGTACAGTGTACATTCTACATCACATTGCTCAACATTGCTGCGACTCTCTCTGCCGTTTCGGATGTTCTGAGTGCGCTGCAAACATCCTGCTTATGTTCAGAATGGCAACCAGAAATCACGCTAATCACAATCTTTTGTCGGCTTCGGTCTTTTTGAACAATGTTTCACACTATATACCTCTTTAATTATGGTTAAAAGAAATCTAAGAAGAATATCTTATTTCTTGATCACCCTTTCATGTCGATTTCAAAAGCAGTTTACTAACCCTAGAATTACCATTTTGGTATGGTTTTGTTTTGTTTTGTATTTTTTTTTTAACCAGCGGATGGGGGGGGGGGGGTGGGAAGGGAAGTTATGTCCGTACTAGTAGGCCTGCTGACAAGAGCGAAGACTAACGTTAAGTTTACAAGATGAAGAGCCTCCCAAAAGAATGTACATTGTATCTAGAATGTACTAGATAATTTTTACTCAAAAATGTTTGTGGCAGGGTGCCTGTAGTATTTGTGGCAGGGGCAGTTTTATTCAGCAATAAAGCATTAAAAGTAGGGGCCTATAAATCAAAACAGCTAATGAACATCATGTGTGCTTAGCAAGCAAGAGTACTCACAAATGGGTATCTTACAAGTGTATGTTAATAAGTGACACCTGGGGCCTGTTTTATAAAACTTGTCATCAGTGACAACTGCTACATTTCTATGACAAATTTGCTCTCAGCCAATCAGATGTGAGGATTTCAGTAGCTTGTCACATCTACTGTATGACAATTTGTCACTGATGACAAGTTTTATGAAACGGGCCCCTGATTGGGCCTTTTTATCAGTGAGCACTGTTCGATTTGCATGTTGACACCAGCGTCACCAATTTTTACGTACCTTGTACTGTGCATGGATCAATGTCCACCCCTCGTTCACCACCCAATTTTCGAATGCGTTCACCCTGGTTATCACCGTCCACCCAAATTCACTCATGCCGCGTTGTCTATGACATCATACTCCTCTAGAGATAAATGATATCGCAGAAAAGATCACGCTGAATTTCAGCAAATCGGTGCTAAGCTCACTTGTTTTCCCAGTATTTCTTTAAAGAGTAGACCCTCTATAGAAAGTTTTTGATCTTGCTACATCACGACAGCACCGCTGACATACAATATAAACTACAGCCTTGGGTACCGGTACCTAATTTTTTTTTTTTCCCCATTTTCACTGTCCCACAATATGCAACTGCACATCTTTATTAGTCCCACACATACATGTACATGTAATGCATTAAATGCAATAATGTCTCGATGCCTGACCTGGTGCAGTGCATTTCACTTTGCAGTCTTAATAGCCAAATAGCCAAAAATTCATTTTTCCATGAAAATTACACATTCCATCAACTTGATACGGACATATTTATATGCTAATTGTAGCAATTATTCCCCCTGCTTTCTGAAAGTGGTTAATCAAGTGCTCTTTCATTATGCTAGAAAAGTGATTTTTGTGGAATTCCCTGTATAATTTCTATATATTGGTGCAGATACCCTCTAGTAGTCTCCTCATCAAGTGGTTCCAACACAAAACTTTAAAAATTTGTAACTTTTGCATCAATTGTCCAATTTTCCTCAAACTTTCGTGATGTGTTCTACTAATGTTGATGCTTTCACTCAATCCACATTTCTCGTTGGGTTTTGGTTTCCTTCAAGATTCAGAATCAGATTGCAGTGAAGATCATGCTAGAGTCTATACTGTACATCTCACAAGAGTTTGTGAGGTACTGTATCTCACAAGATTTTTATTTCTGCACTGGAAATTCACAGAAGAGAACCACCATGTACAGTGTACAATGTAGTTTACTGATCAGTTTGCTCCATAACCTGCTTCAAATTTGGATAAGCCTTCCAAACCGTAGTGGCTCATCATGATGTTAAATCTGTACATTGCGGATGGGCTCCTTGAACTAAATTAAGGGTACATGTACAAGTGTACAATGTACATGTAGGTCTTAGAGGACCGCTCAGAAATACAGGAGTGGGACTAATGGGGGAAAAAGACCACACGCAGCAAGCCTGCAGACTATCCCGACTTCCTGTTTTTTGTTTTGCCATAGACATCAGATGGATATAATGTACCGGTACCACTGTATATTTGTAGGTCATCATGATTCTGTCCAAACATGAATTGCTCTACAGAATTTACTTTCATTGGTTAGGGATCGTCGTACAAAATGCTTAATGTATCAACCTTGTAATTATCAAGTCCACAGGAGTGGATGAAAGCTTGCCCACAAATTGCCTTTAGAAGGTTGGTACTGTAGAAGCCTAACTTCTGTTCTCCTATCTGTAATCTCCATACCATGTTTTAACTTGGACAAATAAAAAATATGAAATTAAATTAAATTAAATGAATTTAATACTCAGTAAGACTTATCAGGCAGTATCAACAGTTCTTTTTTTTTTCATCATCACATACATAGTAAAAATGTATATTTTTTTGTAAAAAAAACAACAAAAAACAACAACAAAAAACAAAAAACATTCTGAAATACTGTACATGCACTTTAGAGCCCAAACTGTCTGTGCATTTTACAGCTTTGTAAATAAATTATTTGTTTCATCATGCAAACAGCTTGTGGGTTTATAGTACTCTTGGAGATTCCTGTCATTCATTTGATTTGGAATAAAGTTGTGTTCAGCAAGTGTACATGACTTGAAAAGTAATCATCTGAATTTATAGTTTAACCTAATCTGTGTCAGAATTCCATGCATCTTTGCTGTGCAAGAAGACATTGGTACCTTGTGTCATCTTGAATGTCATGCAGACTGTAGTACTGTGTACTCTCACTTGTACATCTCTTTTAGGAACTGTGAATCAACCTCAACAGTGGACACCCGTTTTATAACTGAACAAATAAACTAAAAAACATAGAACAGATAATCAATGTTTCGGTCAGAATTTTTACTTTGTTGTTACTGAAATTTTGTTATAAACGTGTTCGTTATAACGGGAGTGCACTGTACATTATAATTGATAAGTTTTAGGCAGAATTTGGATTTGCAAATTATTTCAATTTCAGTTGTCAAATGCATAGTATGTATGCAACTGTACTCACAATTTCTTAGTTAAGGGAAACTTTACTCTTTCCTTTGAGAGATTTGAATTCATGTTCCAAAAAGTTAAAGGCAAGGGATTAAAGAATTTGCTATCCTGATGACCTTGTTCTCAAAGACATCCAATAGTGTGCAATCGCAATGATGTAAAATTGTTGTAAGTTTTATTTTACAAATTAAGGGATTAATCCATTGTATAACATCAGA
Source organism: Diadema setosum (assembly GCF_964275005.1). Lineage (NCBI taxonomy): Eukaryota > Metazoa > Echinodermata > Echinoidea > Diadematoida > Diadematidae > Diadema > Diadema setosum. Next base: position 13,503,490 of record NC_092705.1, on the reverse strand, counting down.
TTGCTCCGGATGTGTTCACGAGTGATTACCACCTGTTTTCCAGCTATGGGGTTGTAGACAGAGCTGATCCCTTCAGAAATGTGATATATTTTTTATTTATTTTTTTTTTTTTTTATTGAAAGCTTCACCAACTTTTCAGCTGTCCTTTACAAATCCACTGATATCCTAGAAATCATCAACACTATTCTGTGATAATAGTCTTGAGAGATTGTTGGATTTTTTTTATTTTTTTTTTTTTTTTTGGCTATGTAGATAAACACAATTTCTATGAGGAAAACTTTTGTCTTGCAACATTGAGTCTTCGAAAGGGATAGTTTGTCTTTGGATCCTCAGTTGTATCATGTCCCACGTGTGACCTCATAATTGTATTTTAAAAAGAGAACAGCTGCAAGGACATCAATTACACTTGACATCAGCTGTCTAACTGATGGTGTGTGAAAACACACACGAGCCAGCCTCGACTATGTAAAGAGCATACATGTGTACAATACATAAATACAACAGGTACAAAGCACAGTACATTTACATTGTAATTTTTGAGGTATTCTTAAAAACTCATGAATTCTTTGGATTGTATGGATTGCAGATGCATGAATAACCCCATATTCATTTTTTTTTTTTTTTTTTTTTTTTTTTGTCTCCACATCCTTGGGACAGTCACCAGAGATCCTGGCCCCATTTCATAAAAGGTGTTAGGATAGTAACTCTTGCTGGAAGGGCAACTTCCAATAGCAACAGCCAATCAGGAAGCTGGATTCTTGTCGTTACTATGACAATTGCCATCCCAGCAAGAGTTGCTATCATAGGGACACAGGGACAGCATTTACTTTATGGTTATAGAGGGGATAAGTTCTGCAGCATGGGACGCGGGGACTAATGTGAACGCGGGGTAATTCAAATGATGCAATAGGGTACACACATGTACTTGTAGCGTTCTGTATTGTTTACATTTTGAAAGCGGTTTATTGTGTTTCGCAAGAACAAAAGCCGGACGTGTAACTGGTAGCCCAACACGATCGTGTAGAGATTGACCAGTGTCTCCAGTCGTGTCAGCTTACGGTTTACACACTGGCCATGAGCGTGTCGGTTCAGTGATCATCGTGTGAGGCATCGCTAAGACTTAATGGTGGTACTGTACAAGCTCTCTTATTGAGCAGATTTTTATCAATGCGGAAAAGTTAGAAAAAGGCTGAGATCTATCCAAATCACAAGTTTGAGGAGATACGTAATGACTTCCATACATCTGCGCTGGCATACAAATGATAGACATGTGCACTAAAACAGTTCTGAGATTAATCCAATAGTAAATGCAATATGTTCTGTCTGCCTTTTTGAATATAAATCACCTCCATGATTACCATGGTAGTAGATTACACACAAAAGTTGCATTGACAGCTTAGATTGGTATTCAAATAGCAGTCTGCAAAAGGTTAATACAGAGACTCCCACTCTCCCGCTTTCGACGGGAGATCTCCCGCCAAAAGCCCAGTTTTGCGAAATCTCCCGATCTTCTGCTTGAGATTAAATTTCTCCCGCTTGTATGGTTTTGTACATAGTGTAGATGCCAGTCAATTTCCTGATGTATGCATGAGGATTATGCATATGATAGAATGAAATGGAGTTTTATTAAGCCAAAATATGATTTTAATCATTGAATTATTATTTAGTGCCATCGTATGTTGAAAAATAAGCCTGAGATTATATAGCATGAGAGAGCATCTAGAACCCTAATGACCCAAGGGACTTTGCGTTTCGCACACATCAAGTTGGAGTCCCCTGTTTGCAAGGGGTCCAGGTGGGAGAATCTCCTGATCAAAAGGGCTTTTAGTCTCTGTTAATGTCTTAACTGTTGAGCATTCTGAACCCTTCAACAGTCTTTATAGTTAAAGGTTAGTCATTTCAAAGAACCATGATTTCATATTAAAGAAAGGACCAGTCACACACCATATGTTCTCTGTTTGCATACATTTGAGATATGGTGCTGTATTGTTTGATATTATGTTTGATGATTGATTTTCCCACCACTATGTGTAAGTTATGCAGGTAGTATTTCTTCTTTGTTTGATTATTGAGTGCACTCAACCTCATGATTGAATGAGGAAAGCAAACACACAGGTCTTATGTACCCAACTATGAATGAAAAGTACAGGAATCAGTGGTGACCTTCTCTTCCATACTTTTGAATAAAATAATGGTAAAATTGGTTGTTTGTCACAATGCTGTGAAACTGGATAAGATTTTAATTGATCAAAGTGCTATTTAAGTTCTTGCCCAGTTGCCCAGGGCAAGTGAAAAATCAAAGTCAGGCCAGTGTTTTGGAACAATGAGAACAAAATTAGGTAATCAAAAAGTTTTGAAGCCACCCTTTTTTCACTTTCCCCCTTCAAACCGACGAATTCAACCATACAGAAGACCAAAGAAAATAACTGTAATTTTAGTGATCAATGCAATTTCATTTCAGTAACTTTCCAACACTTAGGTGAAGAAGCCCCAATCAGAAGCGGATCTAGAGGGGGGGGGGGGGTTGGGGGTTGCAACCCCCCTCAAAAAAAAAAAAAAATCTGGGGACCATTTTTTTTTTTTATCTTATCTTTTTTTCTAAACTTGTAATTTTATTTTTTTCTATTTATGTATTTATTTTATTTTTTATTATCATTAGTAAGGGGGAGTTAATTTGGCAATGACCTCTATACCAAAAATAGTGGTGTTTTAGATGCAAGAAAACGCCATTTTCACACACAGATTTTCAACAATTCTCCCTACTCTGGGAGGGGGGACACCCCCCTCCCACACCCTCCCCCCCCCCCCCTTAATAAAAAGCTAGATCCGCCCCTGCCAATGCAATGCAATACTACAGTGTAACATTTGATTGAACCAAGTTTGTTAAATGTGTTTAAGTGTATAAATCAATGTGTGCTGTTTACAATAATGATTGTCTTTTAAATCAAGCAGTTGACTTTCAAGTGATTTCTCTATTTCATGTTCTGATATATTTGTGGACTTTTTTTTTTTCGGGTAAGTAAAATCCATGTGTGGGCAAGTTTTCTGCAACAATTTAAGAATCTGCTTGTCTGAATACTGAAGAGGAAATTTACCCCAAATTTTATGCAATGTATACCATGGTTATGTAGATTCAGTGAATGCAGTAATACATACCACTTGGAGGGGAAATTTCTCCAAATAGATAAAGTGGATTTGGTGAATGCAGAAACATTAGTGGAGCACATTGGTAAAATTTGAGGCATATCAGACAATTATTGGTCATTCAAAAGGTTGGAATGTTTCGGTCATATTCTTTTCTACCAAGTACTGTGAGATCACAAATAGTTTAAATACAAGTACTTACATGTAGTCTTGTTATCCAGCAATGATAGTATACAAGTTCACCATGAAGCTTAAAAGGGATGGTATACTATTGGAGGAGATGAGAATTGGGCTTTTAACTTTTTACGAGATACCAAGAACACACTGGCATGATATACAATTGTAGTACAGAGCATACCATTTTAAGAGGAATTCAAAGTTTATTTGATGAAAATCAGGTTTGGACTGACTGAAACATCCAAAAACAAAAGCAAAACAAAGTGATCGTAATAAAGTGTGGGTCCCACACTTTATTAGGCTCGCTCTTTTTTTTGGATATGGGCAAGTCCAAGATAAGGTCCCCTCAGAATGCAAAATTTCATCTTTGCTCAATATTGACATGTTTGGTATCATTTTGAAGCTTATGAGTTGAAGTTTTGATTTCCATGGAGGAAAAATGATATTATGTAAATTTATGCAAATTTCAAGGGCTTCATTTGCATAAATGTGAAGTACAGCGTTACGTATGGGACATTTATAAAATTTCATATTTATTCAAAGGAAAGCAAATGATATTTGATTAATATGTGGACATAAGAAGTTCATCAAATAGTTTAACTTGGTATGAAAACTTAGGGATTATGCAAATGATTATGCAAATTAGCTTGTGTCTTATCATGAGATGTCCCATACGTAACAAATTGAGGTCATTTTTTTAGGTTTTCTCTGAAATTTCTAAGGTTATTTGAATGCCCTTTTGGAAAGTTCTACTTTATTGTTTAGAGAAGTTAAATACCATAGAAAAAAGAAAAAACAGTAAAAGAAATATTTTTTATTAGGCAATTAAATAATGTTACGTATGGGACAAATGCGTTACGTATGGGACATCCTCATACATATTGCATGTGAATGCATGTAGCTAGCTGGGAGGGTCTCTCAGTACACAGATGGTCAATGATCCTGAAGAAAGCATCCCAACTTTGCAGCTACTTTTGAGCTATAGACACTTGAAACAATACATGAACTTGACTGAATAATTGTCAGAAAGGGGGAGGGGGAGATGGCAAAATACACAATGAAAATCAGCATTAAAGGGATGGTATAGTTTTTGTAGAAATGGGATTCAAGTTTTCAACATTTTACGAGATGATTAGAAACCAATTATATGAATTATTAAAGAGCATTACAATTCTAAGACTAGAGGAATTCAAAGTTTATTTGATGGAGATCCAATTTGAAATGGCTGAGATATCAACAACAACAAAAAACAAATAAAAAGTAAAATGAAGTGGTCCTAATAAAAAAAATGTGACCCACCTTTTGTTAGGACACATTTCTGGATATCTCAGCCATTTCAAAACGGATTTTTGTCATGTTAACTTTGAATTCCTCTTAGAATTGTATGCTATTTAAATATTTCAGAAAAGAAGTGCTAATTATCTTGTTAAAGTTGAAATCAGAATTCCCATCTGAACCAGAACTGTACAGTCCCTTTAAGTAGAGACCTCTGATTTAAGGGGTACTGAAACCAAATACACAAGCATATTGAAAAATTGCAGTTCAACTACAAGTATATTGGGTACTGTTCACCAAACAATTTAGAGCTGTAGCTACATTGTAGCTGCATTGTATAACACATGTGATGATAATGCAGATGTTACTTCAAATTAGTGTTTTTTGTATCATTTTTTTTTTATTGCAAGTGATAAACAAATTGTCCTTAATAAGTTTTCAGTAGTAGCCATGACAAAAATCATGGGTATACAATGTACATATCGAGGTGTGACTCGAATCAATGACCTGATTGCTAGACAGACATCGTATATCCACTCGATTACTGGGGTTCCACGCAGCAGGTATTGCATATATATTTATTAAATTTAATATTTCTTGTGTCCAGTTGTTTTTTATTGTCCCCGCCGAACGAGTTCGAGCAGGGGACTATGAAACGGGCTCCGTACGTGTGTGTGTCCGTGTGTCCGTCCGTCCGTCCGTCCGTGTGTCCGTGTGTGCGTCCGTGTGTGATCAAAATCTTCAATTTGCTACTTCTCTGTCATTTATGAGCCAATTTTGATTCTGTTTGCTTTATATGATAGCACTACATGGGAGCTTTGAAACTTCTACACAGAATTTCAGTCGTGACCTTTGACCTTGACCTTTGACCTACAGGTGTATATTGTACATTTTGCTACAAAATGCTACTCCTTCGCCATTTCTAACCCGATTTCGATTCCGTTTGCTTTATAAGATGGCACTAGGTGAGGGCTTCAATTCTTCTACACAGAATTTTGACCTTTGACTTCTCTGTCCTTTGACCTTGATTTTTGACCTGTATTGTACATTTTGCTACAAAATGCTACTCCTTCGCCATTTCTAACCCGATTTCAATTCCGTTTGCTTTATGTGATGGCAGTAGGTGAGGGCTTCAAAACTTCTACACAGAATTTTGACCTTTGACTTCTTTGACCTTGATTTTTGACCTGTATTGTACATTTTGCTACAAAATGCTACTCCTTCGCCATTTCTAACCCGATTTCGATTCCGTTTGCTTTATGTGATGGCACTAGGTGAGGGCTTCAAAACTTCTACATATAATTTTGACCTTTGACTTCTTTGACCTTTGACCTTGATTTTTGACCTGTATTGTACATTTTGCTACAAAATGCTACTCCTTCGCCATTTCTAACCCGATTTCAATTCTGTTTGCTTTATGTGATGGCACTAGGTGAGAGCTTCAAAACTTCTACACAGAATTTTGACCTTTGACTTCTTTGACCTTTGACCTTGATTTTTGACCTGTATTGTACATTTTGCTACAAAATGCTACTCCTTCGCCATTTCTAACCCGATTTCGATTCCGTTTGCTTTATGTGATGGCACTAGGTGAGGGCTTCAAAACTTCTACATAGAATTTTGACCTTTGACTTCTTTGACCTTTGACCTTGATTTTTGACCTGTATTGTACATTTTGCTACAAAATGCTACTCCTTCGCCATTCCTAACCCGATTTCGATTCCGTTTGCTTTATGTGATGGCACTAGGTGAGGGCTTCAAAACTTCTACATAGAATTTTGACCTTTGACTTCTTTGACCTTTGACCTTGATTTTTGACCTGTATTGTACATTTTGCTACAAAATGCTACTCCTTCGCCATTTCTAACCCGATTTCGATTCCGTTTGCTTTATGTGATGGCACTAGGTGAGGGTTTCAAAACTTCTACACAGAATTTTGACCTTTGACTTCTTTGACCTTTGACCTTGATTTTTGACCTGTATTGTACATTTTGCTACAAAATGCTACTCCTTCGCCATTTCTAACCCGATTTCAATTCCGTTTGCTGTATGTGGTGGCACCAGGTGAGGGCTTCAGAACTTCTACACAGAATTTTGACCTTTGACTTCTTTGACCTTTGACCTTGATTTTTGACCTGTATTGTACATTTTGCTACAAAATGCTACTCCTTCGCCATTTCTAACCCGATTTCAATTCTGTTTGCTGTATGTGGTGGCACCAGGTGAGGGCTTCAGAACTTCTACACAGAATTTTGACCTTTGACTTCTTTGACCTTTGACCTTGATTTTTGACCTGTATTGTACATTTGCTACAAAATGCTACTTCCGGCGGGGACATATATTACGCACCGCGTAATTTCTACTTTTCCTTGTTGAAACTGAATGGCAAACTGTCCTTCATCAATGGAAGTAAACACTTAACTATTCAATTTTTTAGTAGTAACTATCCTGATAAAAATACGGGGCATACATACTCAGGTTGGTCATAAAAATATAGAATATGATTAAAGATTATGATGGTAAATATTTGGGGAATATTGTTCCCTTGACAATCTGGATCAGTATTTGAGTAATTTCAACTGATTCTACCTCAATAATAATGCAAAAATTTGTTTATGGGTATTTTACAAAATTATTTTGCAAAATACCCATAAACATGGTTCTCCACACAATAAACGAATGGGGGACAAGGGGCATGCACACTCAAGTTGGTCTTAAAATATAAAAATATGATTGAATATGATTATGATGGTAAATATTTGGGAAATATTGTTTCCTTGACAGTCTGGATCAGTATTGAGTAGTTTCAACTGATTTTACTTCAATAATTATGCAAAATACCCATAAACATGGTTCTCCACACACTAAACGAATGGGGGACAAAGTGTCCCATACGTAACACGTCATGTCTGTCTTTAATTCGAACCTATAATTACAGCTTTGTGCCTCATGACATGAAACTTACCTCTGATAATCTTGAGTGTTGTGACTTTCATCACAGTGAGTTACAAGTTGTAGAACGAAATACTTTCAGAGAGTTTTGAGGTTGAAAAAATGTTCAAAAAGACAAAATTTTTCTGGTCCCATACGTAACGGCACATATTTTCTCTTCTAGAATATAAATGTGAAGGTCATTTTTCTCCATCTTTTACATGATTATACTTCTCCTAGATATCAATCACCATGATAAAGTTCAATATGATCAAAGGCCATTAACACTATTTTTCAGGTCATAAAAGTCTCTGAATGTCCCATACGTAACGTGCGCGTTATCTTGGGGACTTGCCCATACCTCAGCCATTTCAAAACCAATTTTCATCAAATAAATGTTGAATTCCTCATAGAATTACATGCTCTTTCATATTTCATAAGAGGTTTCTCATTATCTCACCAAAAAATTTTAAAAACCTGAAATTAGGTCTCAACCAAAACTGTACGATCCCTTTGATAATAAAAATGCATAACTTTGGAATGGATTGTCAAATTTTCCTCAAATTTCACTGATGTAGTCTACATACATTGGATGTGCAATCTATGAATCAAACATACATGTATTTAAACACTGAGGTAAATTACCTTCTCTTTAAGTCTGCATTAGATACAATTGTACATTGTACTTTGCTTAAATTGTTTGTTGTGCATTGTTCCCTATTTGTAAAATTTTCCATTTTCACTTCTAATCACTTTGATCACTTATGTGGGTAGCGCTTTACAAAAAACCATTATTAATATGATTATTATTAGATACATAAAAAAAAAAAACCAAATATTTACAGTTACTGCCAGGATGTATTACATGTACATGTAGCTTACATAAAAGGAATTCACACTCCTGGCACCATTCCCAGTGCTGAGCAGTGAAGTAGCAGTAAGCTGTTAAAGAATGAAGTCTCTAAGGCAGGCAGGTTTAACAAGGCATTTCCCATTGAATTATGAAGTCTCCGTAGCCTATCTTTTGTTTATGTCGTTTCTAGGATACTGAACCTTTTCTTTTCTTCACTTTACACAGGATTAAAGGACACCAGACGAGAAAAAGCTTCACAGCTGACCAGGCTGGAGTATGGTCAAGGGTATACACAACAAGCTACAGATTCTTCTCCTTCAGGTCATTATTGAAAACACACCCCTGGATTAATTCCTTGACTGCCAGAAAATGAAGGAAGTGACAATAATGGCTCTGTCAGCTGATCCAGCTGCGTGAGGTCACTCCAGGGAGGGTGAGCTGATCAAGGCAGTAGTGGACGAGCTACGTCAGGACACTTTACGGATCACGAGGGGATTCCATGATCCAGCACTGGGCATGATGAGTAAGCTGACATTGTTGCTTGTTAAAGGGATGAGGAAGTGGTCACAAACTGTAGTGATTGATGCTTTTCCTCTCTCACTCTCGCACTGTCCTTGAGCAACTACATGTTCAGTCAACCTTGCCTACATGTAAGTCAAGTCTATTTGGACTGAACTAATAGCTTCGACTTCGAAAATTTGACTAATGGGGATTAAAATCAAAACAATATAAAGAAAAGAAGACTTCAAAAGACCTTCAAAATTCTATAGGTGATTATTCGACCTACTTGAAACGTCCGTATTTTCACGCGATTAATAGTTTCATGCTGAGCAGCTCAAAAACATGTTCTTGAATTCGTGCTGCATGATTGTCAAGTGATTTTAAAATGTGCAGAGAAAATTGTGGAGATAATTTCGCGGGTTTTAGAATTCGCGCTAGCCTAAAGTAGCACGAAATGCCCAAAAATTGATGCACTGCAAAAATTTGTGCGGTTACAGTGTGTGAAGTCGACTAAAGCAAGGATGACTGTATTGTGAATACTTCTATCCATGTGTCTTCATGATGTAAGAGATGATCGACCCTGATTGCAAAATGGCAACTGGCAGCTAGAGAAAAGTGTAGGATGTGACCACTTCTCTGTGTGACCTTTAGAGAAGTACTCCATGCCTTGTGCAAGAATGCTTTGGAGTGAACCAGTCGCTGTTTTAGTTTTTTCTTTCATGTAAGACATTTTGTTCTTGCGGCTCTTTCAATCTACTGTCCTGTGCTGTATTTTTGTCAAACAAATCACAAGAGCTCTGCATGCTTCTGCAGAACGATTCTAGATCTTTGGTAGAAAGGGAGGTTTGAGAGTGTACATTGAAGGCTGTCTGCTTGTAATACATGTACATACAATTTGTACATACATGTAGGCAGTGTCTTCATCAGCACACAAAGTTTTTGGCACATTTTCTTTTTTTTTTTGTTTCCTCTATGTCTCCCAGGAGAGGCCGACGTCATCTGAACTGAACAGGACATCGCATGTTTACTTTCATGTCACAGGCACCATATCTGTCACAAGCCAGTCCCTTTAATTAGGTGGTGAGTCATTTTCTGGATGGGAACGAGAGATACCAGTGACTGCTAACTGCAAACTTGGGTGAGGCGCAAGGGAAGATCGAAAGGGAAGAGCAAAAGGGACAGAGGAGTGGAGAACAGGAGGAGGGGAAAGAGATTACAGGTGTTGACGGATATACATGCAGGAAAAAGGGAATCTCGCCTTGCATTTTGAAGGAGCAGCCGCGAGTCGCTTGACAATCTGCCAGACGTACTTTTCAGCGAATTTTGGCAGGCAAATCCTCGTCTGGGACTGGAGTTTGAGTCTTGTCACACTGCACACTTCAGGACAGTAATTCAGGATACCCCCTTATCTCTCCCCTTCAAAGTGTTAATTCTGCGACGAAGTCAGATAACTGATTTATGAATACAAATATGCAAGTGTATGTGTTGCTGAGTAAGGGATGCCTGTAAATAGAGTGCTTTTTGACATTTTTAGATTGGCTCGTGTTTCAGTGGACAGAGGATCATATAGCCAAGATCTGGCTTACTAAGGGGGGCGTGGGATTTCTGTGTATTTGCAACTCATGTTGGCCTCGTGTGTGTATCATGATTATTATAGCAGTATATGTTGGGAATATGTCACCCAGTGCCTTTGATGGTTTTGATCGTGACACGCCATGCATTTGTCGGAGTAAATTGTGGCTTAGTTAACACAGCCATAAGAGATATCATTCTTGTGTGATGCAGAAACATTTTATGACTGTAGGGCCTAGAGGTTGAAATATCTTCAGGACTGTACAGTATGGAGGTAAAAGTATCTTGATTATGAACAAATCCAAAGTAGGGTGGATGTTCTTTTATGAATGAATTTTTGTAGCATTTTGTCGGCTATGCATGAGACTGGAATACTTGTGCAGCTGATGCTCCCTTTAATAAGGTGGTGAGTCATTTTCTGGATCAAGTAGAATAATCATTGCAAGTTGTCTTGCATGCGCAAGTTATCAACACGTGTAGAATGATGTAGTAAACATATGTATATTTAGGTATTCTGGGTGAGTTGGAGAGCAATCAAGCCATGAATCGACTCACTGCATTCGGTGTGGTGTGCGTAGCAGCCATCATCTTTACTCTTGTTGCGTACGAGAAGCTGATTCGGGGGTCCATCTCCCCGATCCTTCCCTGGCCCCAGGATGGAGACAAGCTGCAGAAATATCTAAAGGCTGCCAGCTTGGACAGAGGGATGAACATGATATCTCAGATTCTCAACAGCAGCGACATGCAAAAATCAAACACTGTAGTGGGACTGCCGACAAGCGTCAACCTCACAGGGCGCGATGATGCAGAAATAGTGGAGGATACCAGCTCTTCAGACTTGTCGAGCTCAGTAGATGAAACCGGTGAGGCAATTCTTCCTGTGGCTGGATCGATGGCCAACAGGAGTGCAGAGATGTTTTTGAATGAGGATGTAGGAGACAAAACTGTGGTGTCGGGATCGCGAGACAGCGGGAAAAGTGTCAAAGAACCACTCCCGCTCAGAGAGAATGACAACAGACCAGTTCAGATTGTGGTCCTTGCTCGCATGAGGACGGGGTCGTCTTTGGTGGGAGAAATCTTCAACCAGAACCCTACGCTTTTTTACATATTTGAGCCCCTCCACGCTGCCCAGGTGCTTCTGCGCTCTCACAAAGCCGACCAACAACAGCGCGACAACTTCTATTCCACTCTCCTGCGAATGATCAATGCCTGTCAGTTTCCATCGTATTTCATGACAAGTTTGGCGAAGTGGGGCCTTGGAAAGTCCAAAAGTAGTGGCATATCACCCATCTGTAAAGTCACCAATGGATGTTCAAAGGCATCACATGAACAACTGGAAGAAAGGTGCAAATCATTCGGCAACCGAGTGGGAATGAAGACCATCCGTGCAGATCTGAGCTTGCTAGAGTCTCTCGTAAAGGACGATCACTCTAACATCAAAATCATTCATTTGGTACGGGACCCGCGTGGAACCGCAAATTCTCGCAAGAGCTACTATAGTGACTCTTTGAAGAAAAGCAGAGCGAAGAATGAGCCATTTGATCTGAGAGGGAGAACTCCGATTCTCTCGTTGAGAACGTTGGGTCTGCTCTCTACCAACCCGGAGCGTCGGGTGAATACGATTGTCAGCTACTGCCGGTGGATCGTGGACGCCGTCATGCTGGCCAGAACCAGACCTGCCTGGCTGGAGGGTCGCTACATGATGGTCCGCTATGAGGACCTGGCGCTGGATCCGATACAGGTGTCCGAGGAGATATACGACTTTGTCGGCATGACGATGCCAAAGAACGTTCAGGAATGGGTGGTGAATAATACCATGGGCGACAACAAGAAGAGTAAGTCAACGTTCAGCACCCACAAGAACTCGACAGAGGCCATGCAGAGCTGGAGGCATTTGCTGTCGTATCAAGAGGTCACGGACGTGCAGATGATCTGTGGAAAGGCCATGTCCCTCTTGGGATACAGGCCAATTCGGAGGCCCGACGACCTGGTAGACATGAACTTTAACGTCGTCGAGCCCCTGCCTGCAATGTGACGCCCCTAATTAACGACTCGTGCTGGCCAGAGCTGTGAGAAAATCTTTATTTCTAACAACAAATGTGTCCAATCAGCAGTCATCCTTAGGAGTATAATGCCGCTCTATCATGAAGATGAGTTTAATCAACGTAGAGTAAAATCTACAGAGAGAATGGTAGAATTTATGTCTCATGACTTCGACACCAGTAGCAACTGCACTTGCAGTTTGATAGGTGATACTGCCATCATCTTAATAGACCTCTGCCATATATTTTTTCAAGAAAATTTGATAGAAGAAAAATTTTGAACTGATAATTCAGCAGCTATTTTGTAGAATCCCATTCTCCTGAAAATAATACCAAACAATACCAGTAGTTGCTGCATACATGTAACTGCAGCTTTAGTTGTGTGTGATCAATGCATTATGTTTATCTTATTTAATTTCAAAATATGAAAATTTGATTAAGAGTTTTGTGAAAGTCCATGTGAAATCTGATTTGCTGGTGTCATTTCCTTATCTAATTTGCATAATTTTATTGTCACCAATAGAATTTTAAGCATTATGTCATGAAGCTGCAGATGAAATTCCAGAATTTGCAGATTTGCATTCAATTTTGGAGACCTGCCAAAAATAGATTTTGCTAAATTCTCTGTGGCATTTTTGTATTAATATACCAATACTCTTCAAGGCAAAATGTAGCTCTCAGAGGGGTTTACAATTCATCTTCCACCATTTGGAATTCGCTTGAAGTACATATCAAAAGGTTCTACTGAGAAACTTGCCCGACTGATCCAATTTGCCGGGGTATTTTGGCCAGTTATTTTGGAGCATTTTGAGACAAAATTGTACTATGATGTAGATCAGAGAAACCGACTTTTATTCCTGAAGAGCCATCCCCATTCAGTAATGAGTACAGCAGGTAGAATGATACGCTGGTCAGTCATGCCCTAGCAATCTTACATCAATCAATCAATCAATCAGTCAATCATTGTATTTCCCAACAAGCTGCATGTCATTCACTATCGCACAGAAGATAGATGGGAATTGCTACGGCCCGATTCGTTATTATCGATAATCAATTGTAAAATATTATGTAGCAACCTTGATTCGATATGTTCTCTGATTGAAAAATGTTGTTCTAGCTTTTTTGTCGAATATTTTGCATTTTCGTCCTTGCCCAACTGAAATTGTGTTATCACAGCATTATTTCACACATTTCATTTGTGTTTATTTTAGAGCAGAAATCGACAGTTTTTGTAGGCATATGAAAACCTTATTTTACACATAACATTGTTCTGATTTGTTGATATTGATTAATAGAACAAGGTAATGGAATTGTTTAAAATTTTCACTATGCTGGGGAAAATTTGCTTAAATGTCAAAATACCAAAGGCTTCAGAGGTAATGGGATTTTGTGTTTAAGGGATACCTGTGTCGTAACTTTTTGCAAGGTATGTAGCGACACCGCTGTGATTTCATTCAGAGTAATGCTTGTCATGTGATATGTCTTAAGATACACTCCAAAGAAAACCTGTTTTATTGTTCTTACTTTCCTTCCAGAATGATGAAATATTCTGTACATGCATTCTCTCTTCTTCCCCCCTCATGAGAGATGCAGTGTGTTTGTTTTATGCCACAAAATATGGAAGCCGCAAATGCATCTTACATTGTATGTGTTGATGGACTCAATTGAGTCACAAGTAAAAAACAGTATTTTGAATTTCATGCACTGTTTATAGCATACTGTACGTGCCACATATTTTGCAAAGTTTGTATTTTTGCGAATTTTGTAAGTCGGACGCTACTCACAGATTTAACATCACGCGAAAGTATTAACGTAGATCACAACATGAATGTGACATGTACATGTATGTGTACATGCACACAATTGTATGTACTGCTGAGCAGTAGGCCTACACAATACACAAGCAATATGCGTGATGATCGTTTACTCCATGATTGCCAGTTTAACCACTCGCGAATTCGTCGGGAAGTTCGCAAAAAATTAGACTAGCTAAATATGTGGAGTATACGGTATACAGTGCAATGATTTATAAACATGTATGAAGAAATATTGTGCAATTTTTATCTTCAGAGCATTGAAGACAGCAGTATTTACATTTACCATTGTATTTGCAGTTCAATGGCAGAATGCCTTGAAGATTTTTAGCCTCACAGTAATCTACAGTAAGTTGTCAGCATCTGAATTTAGCATGTAGTTCAGAGAGAACATCGTAGTTGCAATGTAAAATTAGTGCAGTACGAGACAATCACACTTTGTATAACCCCAACTTCATATGTGTGAAGGAGACACCAGCGCGTACTTTCCGTGAGGTGTAATGCATTATCGTAGGAAGTAAATTGTACATCAATAAAGTGTCCATTACAAAAATGTGGCAACCAAAGTTTCAGTACAGATGGGATCACATGATCAAATTTTGTCATGAGAATCCTTCAGTGGGGAAGAAAGACCACTTTCATACCTTAAAATAGCTCCTAGATAAGGGAAATGGAAGTTAGATTCTTTTTCATTTTGTCATGGACTGTTGTGAGGAATCTTTGTGATAAAAAATGTATGAATTGCCAATGAGGTATATTTTGATGTAACCACGTACATGTAACTACATGTTGAAATAATATGATGTTGCTTCTGATGCACTATATATTCCAGTTACAGTGTAAATTCTAGAACTGTTCTTCAAATGGTTAGTTTCATATCAGAAAAGGCTGGTCAGTTGCAATTTGAAGTATGGCATTCAAAAGCCTACGGGCATTTCGGAGAAAATAAAGAGGGGAAAGTTAGAAAATCCAGACTTAAAGCTTTGGGCTCTTTTACCACTTTGCCTTAATGCATCTTATGGTGTTTTCTAACAGAAAAGTGTTACGTTGTAGCTTGAATTTCAGTCGAAATTTGAGTCCAATGTCAATGTACGTGCTATTTGATACTTTGAAAGTCTTTTTGTAATGACGTGAGGAGGATTACCCTTTGTAATAATGTAGTCAGTGACTCAGAGAAGGCCATAATACAGGGTGTCATCTTTTGTGACATGAACTGTGATGTCAAGGCCATGTGTTTGATTTTTTTTTTGATAATTGAACAGAGTAATTGTTTGTATTTAAGTCCTGCTAAACTTCTGAAATAGTGATGTACATGTATGCTTCTTAGATTCAAAGCTGCATGTAACCAGAAAAACAATCAAGATGTCACTTTAATGTATTGATTGAAGTACAAAGTATTGTCTTGTCTCTTACTTGTACTGTACAAGCTAAAATTTTCGCGGTGGTTTTATTTTCGCGAATTTCGCGTATTACCTTTGAACCGCGAAAATAACAATGCGTGAATAACTACGTTCAGTTAGACCCGCGCAACTGCGAAATTAACAACACGCGAAAATATCTGTACGTGAAAATTTCAGCCCGTACAGTAACTGTTACAGGGTTTACAGTTAATGCCAGTCAATAGGATATATAGTAGGGGCATATTTAGGGGGAAACAATCAAGTATGGATTTGATTTGATTTATTGTGTTTAAGTAGCATGCTCAAATTTTTTGATACTGCCTGAATCTTCTCGAAGCAGTGATGGTGAAATGTTTTTCGAATTTATTTCTTCTTATTTCTGTTGGGCACACTGAGTCTCTGAACAGAATGTGAGTCTGAATGTGGGTACTGTAAAAGTGGAAATTTTCGCAGTGTTGAAATTTTTGCACATTTTGCACAACCAGATAATAGCACAAAAATAAAAGCACACGAATATTTTGCTTGCCATATGTTCCTGTGTGTGATACCTTGATTCAGCAGAATTAAAAACACGCGAAACTCTTCTTACGCGGCCAGGCACGAAAAATAAGTCGCGCGAAAATATCCACTTTTACAGTATATAGATTCATATCTCAAATCGCTTAGAATATTATCAGACCAGTGTAGTTTTGTGCCAATTTGACTGGTGCTGTAGAACTGAGGAACAGTTGATCATGAGGTGCATGGTATGAAATGGGTGCCCACCGATGTGTGCTATCAAACAGGGACAGGTGGCATGTGTAACAGTATTGCTAAAAAGGTACTCTGAGTCATGACAAATGACGTTGCTTTTTCACTCTGAGGGAATAGTGGAGAGTCAGTTGCGAGGAAAATGTCTGTTGTGTTTGTTGTAGCTTTCATGATAATCTTCTTTTTTTTTCCTGCACATTTTCTTAAGTGTTTATGTTTGTTTGTTTTTTTCCTCCTGTCTCATTTTACTGAACCGGATTACTGAAAGTAATGCCAGTATTAAAGAAAAGGAATGAATTACAATCCCAGCGCGCTTTCTCTAGTGGAAGTATAAGTGTTTCATATTGATGATTTTTTTTTTTTCTTGTCTTGTTACTTTTATGTTATCTTAACTGTGAGCTTGTATAAAAAGCTATTCGACCATCATATTTTGTCCATTCAATGCCAAATATGTTACTTTAATGCCAATGCAAATGTCTGAGCTAGCATGTACATGTATGTAAGTAAAAGCTCACTACAGTGTTACAGCTTGACACATACTGACTACTTTAAAGGAATGAGCAAATGATATAAAATAATGGCGATGTGCCATTTACTTGAAGAAGTGATAATTTGTCTTTTGATAGCAAGGTATTTGCCTTTTAAAAGTGTGTATAAAATCTATTCTTGTCAACATTCCAGGAAGCCACTGAAAACTTGCCATTAGTATTATTCTCTGACCACAAACAGTGAAATCTAAACTACACAGCTTGAGAGAAAAATGACACTTTGAAGTCATTAGGGTTTGTAGACTTTACCGAGTCATAGCACCTACAATTACTTGAGTCACCTGGAAAGTAACCCTCCCTTAAAGCTGTGAGTCTGGAAATCTACTGGTTTGTTATTATATTGCCTGCATGGAGAATTTGGTGGCAAAAGTCTGAGCATATTAATCATATAGCTGCAAAACTTGTAATACTTATTTCTGATGCCCAGGGTAATTAACCAGCTGTACAACTTGTATGGATATGATTTCAGTTGTTTTTCCTGCACTACTGATTTGTTATTCTATTGCCTGCGTGGAAACAATTTGGTAGCAAAAGTCATAACATATTAATCAGATAGCTGCAAAACTTGTAATACTTATTTCTGATGAGGTAACCAGGGCCCCTTTTCATGAAAAGTTGATATGATAGTAACTCTTGTTGGAATGGCAATTGTCATGGTAATGACAAGAATCCAGCTTCCTGATTGGCTGTTGCTATGGGAAGTTGCCATTCCAGCAAGAGTTGCTATCCTAACATCTTTTGTGAAATGGAGATGATTTCAGTTGTTTTTCATGCAATCAAGAGTCAATCCCAGCCTGTTTGTACAATTAGGATGTTCAGGTGGGTTTTTAGTAAGGGTATGACATCTAATTTTCTCTATATAAGAATTTGGATGATGGTGCAGTATGAGCAGGTTAAGTTAATGTTTCCTGCCACCAGGAAGTCTGGCCAATTTGTTGAAAAAAAAAAAAAAAAAACCCACACAGTCAAACAAAACAAAAAACAAAAATAAATGAAGGAGTATGTTGAGACTGTGATGTACTGTACCTACAATTATATCAGAAGTTGATATTTTGTATGTGATTCAGGGTTAGATTAGTGTTACTGGTAGCTAAATGTCAGTTTTATGAGGATGAGTGCCATACGATGCTGAGGAGCTTGAGGGACCATGACAAAGTTATTTGTCATTCTAAAGTGTATATGATTTAAAGATTCTGGTCCAGTTATGTAAGTATTTAAATCTAATAAGACAGAGTAAAATCTTATGAGTACAACATTGAAAATTTGATCAAAATCTGATGAAAATTATGAAAGTTAAGAAATGGGGATGTTTCACTAATTTCTGCAGAACATTCTCGCTAATTTCTGCAGAACATTATCGTACAGTCGATATGAATATGCAGATGAGTGAGCTAATGACGACATAATCTCACAGTTTTCCATTGATTGTGTCCAAAAACATGGCGAAAATTCAATATTTCTGTTTTTCAGGTGTAAAACATGATGTCATTCCTGGTTGAATATTTCAGAATAATGATCAATAAGATATTTCAGGTTTTGAGACTGGGGTATAATTGTGTTTGAATGAAAAACTGGAAATTTCAAAATTTTATGTACAAACCATATGGCTGGATGTGAGGGGATGACATCATCTCTTCACTATTTGCACATATTCATATTGAGTGTTTAAAAACTGTGTACTGAAAATTAGCAAAACTTCAAAATGTCATATTAAACTTACTTAATTTTCGTCCGATTTTGATCAAATTTTCATTGTTGTGGTAAGGAAATTTTACTCCTTCTTTTCAGACTAACTTTCAACTGCACTGCAATTCCTCTTCAACATACTGCCGAACATGTACTAAAATACTACTCTTTGCACTTCTGCTACCAAAGCACACTATTAGGATGATCTCTTGCGGACGTGACATTGGTTATGTAGGCACACAACTGTTGCTGTAGATCATGTATGGTTTTATACCCCCCCCCCCCTCACTTTTGAGGGTCTCCTGAGGCATGAAAGTGTGATTAATACACGATAAATACAACATTCTGTGTGAAAACATCCAAGCATGTATCATGAGCGCCCCTAATTAGAGCCATCCTCACAAGGCCAGTATTTGAGATAAAAGCGTCACATGCCAGGACCCTGGGAGCTGACCTGAATCAAAGCCATTTTTTCCCCCTCTCTCTCTCTCTCTGCCAAGATGTTTCCTGCTAAGAGAGATGGATTTTGTGTGCTATTGTGTGCTATGACTGGAAAAGGCTTTATTCAAAATACAATAAGCCTGATATGCAGAATTACAATCAAATCATGTCATGCTGTAAAAGTGGAAATTTTCGTAGTGTAGAGATTTTTACACATTTCGCGTGACCAGAAACTGAAGTGAAAATAAAAGCTCACATAGGTTTTTTACTTGTTCTACAACCTTTGTGACAGAATTTATTTGTTTGATTTTGCAGAATGGAAAACATGTTGAATTCGTCTTACCTTTTCAAGCGAGAAAACTACCTTGCGCAGAAATGTCCACTTTTACAGTATACTGGATATCCTGTGTGTATACCTCACCTACATTCTGGAAAAGTAGAGCTTTGACCTACACTTGTACCTGTCTGTAAAGACCACTTGTGGAGGAGGGCCGTGTTTTGTTTTTGTTTTGTTTTTTGGTATGCATAGTTGTATAAAGCAGTTTCGCTGTGCTAAGTACACGTATATCATTTTATATGTGGAATGGCGTGTACAGTTTCTGAGTTCTCAGCAGTATTAACAATGTGATCATGACTTGGGAGGCGGATACAAATGTCACTTACCTTCCTCACATAGGAATTAGCTCAAATTGTACACAATTTTGTCTACTGAGTCATCATATTTGTTCCAAATAGCCTGATGCTCCTGTTTATTTATTTGTTTTGAATCCCTTCAAGAAGCTTTGTATCACATGAAACTACAGTTCTAGAGCATAAAAGCCTTTCTTTACAGCAGTTACAATCACCGAATCAAATTGTTAATTATTTAGTAAATGGAGTGTACTATGCTCGTGTAAATCATTTATTTTTTTTTTTAATATATATATCAGAATAGATAGTCTGTACTGTAGTAATGTAACTACAAATTAAGTATCATATCATAGTCAACGTCTTTTGGATACCCCCAAATAACCCAAATACCATTTATAGGTTTACAAATTATACAAATTATTCTTATTCCCTTTGATTGATACTGTACCAATTTACTCATGTTTTTTTTTTTTTTTTTTTTTTTTTTTCCGTCTATAATCAGGACCAATGCCGAGTTTAGGGTAACATCTGTGAAATTACTCTTGCAAGGTGACATGATCTTATTTAAAGACATATTAATAAAAGATTATGCAGCCAAAGTACAGTATTTTCAAGACAAATCATAGATGAGTTGTAGCCCCTGAATGGTTTCAGTATAAAGGGAAGAATCATCTTGAGAAAATATATGCATGATGACAGGAATTAGTATATTGGTATATTTGTATTAATATTGGTAATGGTATACTGACATCATATCATGTGCAATGTTGTGTTCTCTGCTGGCTTGATTAGAAAAGACACCAATGCTTGTGTGGGTATTTCGCATCAGATGCATTCATTTTTGGAGATGAAAAGGACAATTTGTCTGTTATTCAGCTTTGGCATTAATAGGGATTTTCTTATTCAAACTTTCCTTAGTACTTGAGATTTGATGCTCTTAACTTGTTCCATACGGGAACCTGGTGACCTGCGTATGTAGTCTATGGGCATTTCAGAATTCAGTATGGAACGGGTTAACACATGGGCGTGAACTAAGATTAATGGCATATGCATTTATAATAGTTTCTCAGTCCTTCAGTAACTCTTTTGCAGAGATACCAAGTTCCAAAAATTATTATGTGTAAGATTTTCATGACTTGGCGTCCTCGGCGCGAGCGCATGCGTGCGAGCGAGGGAGCGAAGCGACCGAGTGGGGGATCAGGAGCACGGTACGGAGCTCTTTCAATTTTTAGCTCTTAATGGTGCGATCTGGTGCATACTTAGTGACTATGTTTTACTTATTTTGAAAGACAAAAGGGATATATACCTTCAGTTGCAACTATCACGTTAATCCTTTGACCTTTGCTCATGATCCGTGAGAAAAAAGGGTGCCATGCATGAGATCGTGAGATGGACCCTAAATACGTGGGTCTCACACAGAATGCGTGAGACTTGGTAGCTCTGCTTTTGAACTCAGCTGTAATTGACCTTCTGACTTGCTTTCTATACTGTTATGTAATTTTCAAAGGATGCATGGAGGAGTTATATTTAATGCTTGGAAACTGAACTGCATTGTGTACTGAATTTTTCATAGATGTTAATGTACTTTTATCATTACTATTATTATTTTTTACTAGAAGCTTTCGACTATTGTTAAGCACACATGATTATGCACCTGCGTAGTACTACATTGTATTTCATGTTCACTCTTCCACAAATAGGAGAAAGTTGTTTTGATGTGTACATTCTAGCAAGCTAATGTTACTTTGAAAAGTGATTTTCCAAGGAAGAGTCATATCATTTTACAGTGTATCAGTGGTTTCATTGTTAAATTGTATTCTTGCATCATAATAATTTTTAGCACATGCTGAACTTAGGGGAGTTTAATATAGATATGAATATATTGCTATTGAGTGCAATGAAATATATGCACAACGAGTTGAAATAAAAAATTGATTCTCAACAAACTGTGCCTTTGCAAGAATGAGCATGATTTCCTATTACCATGATGGGAAGGTGTTAAATTTGAATTTTATGGTGTGTTTGTGATAGTGTGTTTGTGTGTCTGTTTGTGTTTATTCTTCATGACCCCTGAACCATAGAAACAGCTGCAAAACCTCAACTTGATATTGCTTACTCTTCAAAACTGTGAAAACTAGAAAAGCACTCGGAGAGCACAGAGACCTCCGCCTAGCCAGCAACTCAATTCCCAAAATAGAAGCCTTTTGTTTATAAATGTCATTGCACGGTGCCATACCCAAGCAGAGCACGCGCTTTATTGCGTGTGTGAACCTCCAGTACGTGCAGCTTGAACTCCAAGTTCGTTGACCTTATATGCGAAAAGATGAAAAATCCTTCAAAAATCCATAAAAATTCTCAGATGACTACCAAAATTGAATGAGGTGTTCCTTGTGTCAATATTGACTTTTTATGTAAGTTTCATTTTAATCCGTACACAACTTTTTGAGTTATTTTGCAAACAGACAAACCATCGTCGATGATCACTTAACCTCTTTTCTTGGCGGAGGTAATTACCGGTAGTGTTTGATAACTTTATTTATCATTGGTTTATGATTATCTGTAGACAGGGATTTATATAAAATATGTGTGAGTGGCTGCTCAGAAGATTTTTTTTTTTTTTTTCAAATTTGTATTTCTTCAACTGTATGATGAACTATACAGCGCATTCAGGGATGTTTGTTTGTCTTGGTATTTAATAAGGGCTCTTTCATTCATTGTTTTCATTATTACTATGACCTACAAGCACAGGTTCATTGAAGTGAAAATAACAGTTGAGAAATTCTAAATGTGTTTGTGTGTGTATAGTTGGCTGTAGATCTGTCTGCATACATATATATATATAGATAGATAGATAGATAGATAGAGAGAGAGAGAGAGAGAGAGAGATGTTGAGAATTCACGTATTGGCTCCAATATAACGAAGAATCCAGAAATAAACTAGTAATGCATTTTCTTTGCCAATAAAGAATGAGTTTATTGTACTCGAATTTTCGGTGGCCGCCACCTTCTTCAGGAGTCTCGACAAGGAAAAGAAAATGCCAAAGAAAATGCATTACTTGTTTATTTCTGGATTCTTCGTTTTATATACACTGTATTTATATATATATATATATATATATATATATATATATATATATATATATATATATATATATATATATATATACATATATGCACAGACAACAGTTTATTTGAAGGACCAAAATCATTTGACAAAGGGCAAGGAGCCCCCACTGTGTTCTTCAAATAAAGTAATGTGGTATATTGACAGCATAATACATTGCTAGAGTTCTGTTCTCTCTCTCTCTCTCTCTCTCTCTCTATATATATATATATATATATCAAATATGCACTCAAAGCAACTTAATAGAGATAGTGTGCTTGTTACTGTCTGTACTCGACACTTTAAGACAGAAAAATGAAAAAAACTTTCTTTATATACAAACAGAGAATAGATACCATGAGAAACTTGCGTGTGAAAGACAAGAGTACTTTTCAAATTATGGCAAAAGCGTGCATGCCATCAAGTAGACGGTACATATTGCTAAAATCCATTTTGAGAAATTGATAAATGCAATGCTTACACTTCACATTTTACTTCATGTGAAACATGATTAATTTTCTCAGTGATTTTGATTATGATTATATTACTGGATTGATGCTATAATGTGTTAAAGAAATTCCAAATTTAGTGTACTAGCACATACTTTCATCTTTTGTTTATGCTATCATTGTACATGCATGTACAAAATACAGTATATAGCCTAGAATTTACTCTTAAACTTTACTTATAAAATTTTAAGACTTAGCCATGCTTTTCAAAGCTCTGTGCTGAAGTTTCATATTTCAATTTTATCCTTGACATATTTATTTTATTGATGGTGTATTTCATGGCAACAACAGCAAAAAATGGCAAAGTTCAATACAAACTCCCCTCAAAGGTTTGACAATATTCTAATTTGATAATTTACATCGAACAAAAATATCTACAAGTGTATGGGAGGAGGGGTTAAGATAAGGATTACCGGGTACATGAATTTGCATTGGCATTGGCTTTATCGACTGTCTTTTCAATGATTAAGACATATTTTGAGAATTTATAATTCATTTTGAAGTTTCCAGGGCTTATCAATATGTACGCGGGAGTTCGACTTGAGGTATAACCAAGTTTTTTGACCTTGTGTATTTACCGCTACGATACATGCGTTGTTCGATCGATTGTAATTATCGCTCATAGATCGATTAAATGCAATCAACCGAAACATTCTTGCAGCGCAAACTACAACGACGGTGAAAATTAACGTCGAACTAACAAAGAAGTCAAATTATTCACGGAGGAACACTTCCATGCATAGCAATTTTACAAGGTAAGCACTCCATTTTTCAATTTCTCAGAAAAGCAGGCATATATATAGGTGCAACCCCATTGAAAATTTTATTGTTAATATTTTTCGGCGTTAAAGCCGAATCAGTTTTTGAATTTGCGGCCCCAGCATTCGTGGCGTCGCACACACACTTGCCTCCGCCTGGCCAAGCCGCGTCGACGCCCGAGAGAGATTCGTATTGGTGTTTTCGGTCATTGTTTACACCTCGCAACCATTCCAAAGTTCTGAGTTACCTGAATTAGAGTGTACTTATGATGACGCCCAGTAAGTTAAAGACTTGTAGGCTCAAGGGAGTTTTGCCGTATCTGTATTTCACGATTGCAACATCAGTTAATACCCGAATTTTGACTTTGAAAGCGCTGCTAAACGTGCCTTTAGAGAAAGATTCCGCAGTCATGGCAGTGGCTTCTTCGTCTTATCGTTACGCCTATGGCTATGCACTATCCAGCGCACCGTGAGTAGTGCGGTGTATGGTCATGGTTGGGTACGCCACATGTAGCCACCCTAACGTTCAACCAATGATTGTAATATCAAAATTGACTAGAAATCGGCTAGAAATGTACTCATATTGTGGAGAAAACTCGACAGATTTCGATGCTGTCCTCAAAATTAAAATTCGAGGTCGCCTTACAATACAAGAATATCGCCACGAATCGCGCGTGGTGTTAGTTTTCTCTTGCTCATTTTTGGTACACCAGATATCGCCATTCCTAAACTTTTACCGAGATTTTGATGTTAAAAAACAATCAAATTTACCTGATTTTCGCCTCACGAACGTTGAAAATACCGCAGGTTCAGACCCCGATCTGGCACACTCATTTTGGATTCCACCTAGAGTCTAGTGCAACTAATTGTTAGAGGAGTTCTACAGAGATCGAGATATCGTCGTTTAAAACTCTAAATTGCATTGACGCAATGCCCAAGCAATGGCATACAATGTAGAATATAGGTGAAAATTTAAGAAAACTGGCTAAATCAAATGCCAAATTGAAAACTCTAGAAAATCAAGAGCAGTTTGATGCCTGTAGATGTAGTGACTGTATCCACCTTGTTTCTTAACGGCTTACCTACCATACAATATCAGTTCGGGAAACCCACTCACAAGGGGGGCCCCTCCTTATAAGTAACCCGTCCCCCTTATAAGTAACCCCGTCCCCCTTATAAGTAACCCCCGAGGCACCCCTTATAAGGAGTCTCCACGCTTTTTTGCAATGCAACGCGAAAATGAAAGGACTGCGGCAATTCGCTTGATTATGTCCATAAAGCTTCACAAGTTTCCTAGTTACTCACGAAATTTGAGCAAAATCGGTTTGAGGCATCATATCTAAAATCATGGATTTAAATGCGATGTCAAACGACCCATGCGAATGCTGAAATGCGAGCGATTACTGGCGTGAGTGTCGCCAGGCGCGGCGGCGCGGCAATGTTTGAGTGCAGACGTGGCGACTGACCTCCGTACTCAGTCGCCACGTCTGCACTCAAACATTGCCGCGCTGCCGCGCCTGGCGACACTCACTCAGTCGCCACGTCTGCACTCAAACATTGCCGCGCCGCCGCGCCTGGCGACACTCACGCCAGTAATCGCTCGCATTTCAGCATTCGCATGGGTCGTTTGACATCGCATTTAAATCCATGATTTTAGATATGATGCCTCAAACCGATTTTGCTCAAATTTCGTGAGTAACTAGGAAACTTGTGAAGCTTTATGGACATAATCAAGCGAATTGCCGCAGTCCTTTCATTTTCGCGTTGCATTGCAAAAAAGCGTGGAGACTCCTTATAAGGGGTGCCCCGGGGGTTACTTATAAGGGGGACGGGGTTACTTATAAGGGGGACAGGTTACTTATAAGGAGGGGCCCCCCTTGTGAGTGGGTTTCCCGAACTGATATGCCTGCACCTGTGGCCTGCCTGGACTATGTGGACTAGATCGCCCGATGAGTCTCGTCTAGCTAAGTTGTTGTGTTTAGATGGGGTTAATATTATATGCTTCTGTGTAGTGTGTACTGTTTGTTCAGCCTCCATCAATCCTAACTCCTAGATTCCTATCGACACTTGTGTATAATTACAGCAACAGGGCTGTGTACAGGAATACAGCTACTGTGTAGTTCTAACACGTGTAACGTTATTAAATTTAGTCGTTAACTTATTTACTAAAGTTAGTTAGGCGCCTAACGTTAATTATGTCTGCATTGTTGGCCATTTAGTGGCATTGGCAAATGTCCAATGCTACAAAGTACAATGAAAGCAAAAATGCCAAGGGACCTCCCATGCCAAAATTCGACCACATGCAATTTACGCAAACACCATAGGTTTTACATGTAGCAGGTGGTCAAATTTTGGACGGCGTTATGGTTGAATCATGGGCGGCTTGCTTGATATCAATCATGGAGTATTGGAGACCCAGCAGAGTAGCGGGAGTGTAACACTTGAAACTTGAACCTTGAACCTTGAACACAAGTATTATTAATCCCTTTCAGTCTTAATCCCTTTCAATCAATATTATCATTAATCCCTTATTGTTAGACAGAAAAATCCATCTTTCTATCCAAAGGAGTTTTTCTAACATATTATTATTATTGTTATTATTTTACTTTTACAGCCCTCCTCAGGAGACATTTTATATCCCATGGGAGGGGATTCCATAAAAGCCAGATGATGTACAATAGTCTTCTTACGGCCACAATGACACATAACATAATGTATATCCACAATGACAAGATATGGACTGACACTGATCTTTTGGTAGAGAGGGGGGGGGGGAGTTGTTACAGTGCACAGTAAACACAATTCACAAAACCACATGGCATGGATGACATACTGATTACTGGATGTCGTGCAGAAGTGAACTTAAAAGTCTTGCAATCCTTGCATTTGCAGGACTGGCCACATTTTTTATTTATATAGAACTTTTTTTTAATCTGGTAGTCTGTTGTTGGGGCTACTAAAATTTTTGAATTTGAAATTCGAAATTGAAATTCAAAATTTGAAATAAATTTTTGCTTTATCCACACTACAGAGCTTGATGTATACTAGCGATCTATTGCCCATCACATGTCTTATATACACTCACCAAGAGGGGGCATCCCCCATGGCTACTCCAATGGGTATGCCATGGGGGGTGGGGCCCAGCCACATTCAGCCAGGGTGTCTGGCAATGGAATTCATGGATTCACATTCAGGAGCAGGCATGAGAGAATTGACTGGAAGAAAATTGGTGAGTAAACTCTGTCCCCACTCAATTTCTAATTTCGAATCCTATTTGAACTTGGAATAAATTGTCTTTGTCTCAAAACTGCATTATTAAACTTCCATCAGTAGAAGTATTTGTTCAAAGACTAGCTTTGAGATT
Source organism: Diadema setosum (assembly GCF_964275005.1). Taxonomy (NCBI): domain Eukaryota; kingdom Metazoa; phylum Echinodermata; class Echinoidea; order Diadematoida; family Diadematidae; genus Diadema; species Diadema setosum. The sequence continues at coordinate 13,475,992 of NC_092705.1, read as the reverse complement.
TTTCCACGTTTGTGAGAGGGAGGTAAGAGTCAGCCTCTTTTTTTGTTTTTTTTTTTTTTAAAATATGTGTCTTCTGAAAATGTGGTTATGAATGATATATGTTTGTTTTTGCAAAACAATGATTAATATTGAGCATATAATGTACAAGTACGTGAGTACCTGGTAAGGCATATATGACCGAGTTAAATTCTCATTAGACCCCAAAAGGAAATGATATCGAATGCCTGCCCAACAATTCAAAGGATCATAAACATCCTTTGTATTCATTCGATTTCAGTCTGATGAGTCACAGAGCTGCTTTATTTGCTTCACTGTGTTCATGGCTACAAAGCTTGTCTGTCTTTAAATTCACTTATAAATAATGACTACTGTAAATGCTCTGTATGAGAGGTAAATTGGCAGTAAAAAGTTATTTTTGGTGTTCTCTACTTACAGCCTCCATAGACCTGGATCGCATCATGCGAGAACTGGATGTCAGCAGCCTACAAGACTCCATTATGGGTATCACGTTCTGTGACATCGAGCGCGAGATAGACACCAGACTGGTGGACCAGAATTTTGTGACCGTCTTCAAATTGGCACAACTCATCATACAATATTTACTGGTGGGTTTGTTTGCAGGAAACACTTGAAAGTGATAATTGATTTTTTTTTTTATCAAGAAAGAATGTGTTTATGAACTGACTTACCCTCTTTTCCTCCTGTAAACACAGACCTTTATAGTGACATACAAATTTGTCTTCCAAAAATGCTGCAAGTAGTTTCGACCAAATCTCAGATGAGCAGCAACAGTCTGCAGACAATTGCTTTCCATCAGGCCAAATCATAAGCAGTAAAAGATGGAAGTTGATACTTAAATCACTCATTTAGTAAACATTGAAAATATTGTGGTAAAGGAATAAAAGAGACTAAAGGCAGTAAAAGTCAGAATGAGAGGAAAGAAAAATCAGAATGTAAAATCTGAGAGGAGAAGAAAGACCCAATTACATACATATGCCAAGCAGGTTTTGGATAAACTAATATGATAAGTATCCATATCTGACTGATTGAACTGGTATGATTTTTTTTCTTATCGCATGTTACAGTAAAAACGTAAACAGCAGCGGCGCTATTTGATTTCCATAACAATCTGTTGACAACTTTGCTGGTGCACAGCACAAGCTCTATTTAATTGTACTTGAAAAAAAAATAGAGCACTATGGCTATCTCCAAAATACCATAGTTTTGTAGATTTTCTGAGCAATTGTTACATGTTGGGATATTTAAAGAAATATCAAGTTATAAGCTCTGAAAAAGTATTTCTATTATGATGTGACAATGTCTTAGTCATGATAAAAAAGGGAAAAATTAGATGCCATTACCACATGTACTCTCTGTCTGTGCCTAATGCACAGGAACTCCACATCTCTGGAAGTGCACGGATGTGTAAGATCACCTCATTCATTTGCACATAGCTTATGGCCAGCATACAGACCCGGCCACTAGCAACAAAATGTTTGCATTTATAATTATGCGATAGGGAGAATTGTCTCACCCTCTGTCCTTTCCCGCATCCTTTTTCCACCAGCATTCTCAGGAGGTGATGGCCCACAATTCCAACGTGGCGGAGGAGAGGGTACAGCAGCTTCGCCTGGACCAGGAGGGCACAAAGGCAGAGCTGACCCGACTGAGAGAGGAGTTAGAGAAGGTCAAGCAGGAGTCGCACAAGCGCAAGAAGCTCCTGAAAAATCAGCAGACACTGATCCAGGCCACGGCTAACAACTACCACAAGGTTGGTTTGGCCACCATTGCACAAGAAAGCGAATTTCCCTTTGAACGTTTGTGAGAAGTTTCGATCCCTGACTTGGCATAATGTCCAAGAAGTTTGGGATTAGACCAGCTGCAAGAGATCTTACAACAACTAACAATAATCAGCAAATGCTGATTTAGGCCAGACCAAGCAACTACTGAACTTATGAATGTGGTTGGGAATTAACATCTTTCTAAATGAGCAAATTGTTTCCAGTGAACGCAAATGTGACTGCACTGTTGATTTTGGCATTTTGTGCGGTCAAAAAAAAAAAAATTATGATAAAAAAATCCACCTGATGACTGTATGCTGTGAAACCATAGATAAAATTCTTACTTTGTAATATGGGTGCAAGTTGCATCAATATGAACAGCACACAGCTTTAAAGGAGTTTCTCTCTCATTTGTTTTGAAATTCATGATTCATTTCTTCTAACAAAATCAAGTGACAGGGGAAAAAGGACATGAATGCTCTTATGAAATTACACAAGATAACAAAGAGTCGAAGTAGTACATATATTCTCATAAAAAATTATAACAGTTGTGTGTAAACTGTTATTCTGATGTCCACCCCCCTCCCTAAAAGAAAAATAATAAGTTGAAGTACAGAATTTGATCTCAGTAATTATGAGAAAGATATTGCACACTTCTTTATGTCTAAATGTCATTCTAATATCTCACTCTCCTACCCCAGTGTATGTATTGCCAGAAGGCATTCTTCAGTGTTGCCTACCTCCAAGCTCACATACACCGCAAGCACCCAGAGTTCACACCAAGGCCAGCGCAGCAAGAGGACAGCTCGTCCGTCAAAAAAGTAAAAGCCTAATGTTTTTAATACACAATTTCATTACAGTACATTATGTAAACTGTAATGTCATTAAATTTCAGTCAGTATTGACCGATTCTGTGACGTGCTATGTGTATTTTTGGCATGGGCAGCGCCATTACGCGGTGTCTCAGCCGACCCCCCTTCCCACTCCCCACCCCTCTCCCTACATTAGCACGCGCGCAGAATGAAAAACTTGTTGCTTTAGCCAATGGGCGTCTCGCACTGAGTGCGTGAATGCTTGCTTAGTGCGCGAACCTTTGTTACAAGTGCGCGATAAACATGTTGCCCTGGGGATGGGGGAGAGCAGGGGGGTCGGCTGAGACACCGCAATTTGAGCTCATGGCTGCGCCCAGTGCTATAAAATGTCTGCTGCCCTCAACGAACCCGAATCGGTCAATAGTTCATTATATTAGTTACATCACCCAAAGAGTGAAATTGCTAGTATAATTAATAGTTTTAAAATGATCAATGGACCATACAAACTCTTAAAGCCAAAAAAAGTCTCTATTCTAAACATAAGATTTGATTGAAATTAGCAGGATTGATTGCAAAGCCTCTGTTGAACTGCAGAATGCCAGGCTTAAAGATTCTATAAAAGATTATTATACTATGCCTCTTGTGGAATAAACAATCTGATATTGCAGGCATGATGTTCTGTAGATTTAAATCTGATTTCAGATTGTTTTTTCTCAAGTCTGTATACATTTTGCTATTTTCAAGTATCAAAATTTCCTGAAAATTTTGATTTCTGATTTTTTCAAAAAACCTAAATATTGTCCCTGATATTGTTATTCATAAGTTAAGAGGAAACAAGCCTGTTGTTACCTACATATGTACATGAAATATATATATATTTTTCCTGTTGATTGTATTTTCTGAAGGTCAATGAAGCCAATGAGAAACTTGAGAGAGAACTGGAGGAGCTGAGAGAAAGGTTAAAGTTCACCGAATCTCAGCTAGTGGAAGAGAAGGAGCGAGCTCAGGAACAAATGAAGATGCACCTACAGCAACAGGTGAGTTTGGTTTGTTATGGAGAGATGGTGCCACATGATCAAAGTCAGTCTTGGAGATGTGTGGAGTGTCTCTCAGGGGCTGACTTGTTTGCCATAGAACAGATTCTTTGTTAAGCACTGTGTAAATGACAGATTTTGAGAATAGGGAACCAAAGAGTGGTATCATAGCCATTTGTACATTGTAGCCACGGAAACTAATTTTAAGCAACCCTGAGTGTTTTTCCATACGGTTGGCAAGAAATTATATTGGTGTTGTGTTCAGTTTAATTAGTGCTTTCTATGCAGTTGCAGGCCTGATTGTTAGAATGTACCATAGCCCCACCTGTGTTGTAACAGGTTCTTGAGCATGGAAAAGCAACAGAAGTTGGAATGATGATTGATTTTGGCTGTGGAGTTTGTCCTCATATGTTACTAACTGCTGTTAACTCTTAGTTAATCTAATACAGATATCCTGTAATCATTGTTATTCACCAGGATTAAAATGTAATGCATGGACCAAGACATAATTTCTACCAAAACATTTCTAAGATATCGCTACATTTTTCACAGAATATATCGCAAACCATTTCTCAGTATGTTTAGCCAAGCTTGTCCCATTTGCTCATGCATGTTCACAAGAGGGGGCTAATGACAGAATGTCTTCATGCTTTTAACTCCACAAGTTAAAGCTTTCAAGCAGAATACATCAAAAATTCAGTGCTTCAGTTTTTATGAAGGACTGTAGCCTTAGAAATGGCATTGCTGTCAATGAATGCTTATTAATGCTTATTAGGAAAACATGAGGTGTGTCACAGAGAGAATGGTCCAGTAGTGTAAGAAGTGTAATGAAATTCTGTGTCTACCTTGTTTTTACTGTTGTTGACATTTGATTTTGTGTAGAGTCAGATGGATACGGAGAGGCAGGAGGATCAGCACAGAAAGGAGCTGGAGAAATGGAAACAGGAGCAGCTAAACTTTCAAAAAGTTAGTGGTGACATTGAAGACGAAGTAGTTGCTAACAAATTATGCTTTAGGGTTTTACTCTCAACCATTATGTACTGTATACGCCATATATTTAACGAATCTAAATTTTCATGAATCGGGACTTCCCGACAATTTCGAGAGTAGTTAGATTCACAATCATGGAGTATTGTACTGCACGGAGAAATGTACGTGTGCGTCACATTCATATCGGGATCAGAGTCATTATTTTTGCATGTCTTTAATTTCATGAATAGCACCTAACTCGCGAAATTCGGGAAAATAAAAACCTCGCAAAATATTTGCCGTATGCAGTATGCCTTCAGAGTTTTACTGTTAACCATTATGTATTCAAATCAATTATATTTTTATTGTCCCCGCCGAACGAGTTCGAGCAGGGGACTATGAAACGGGCTCCGTACGTGTGTGTGTCCGTGTGTCCGTCCGTGTGTCCGTCCGTCCGTCCGTCCGTGTGTCCGTGTGTGCGTCCGTGTGTGATCAAAATCTTCAATATGCTACTTCTCTATCATTTATGAGCCAATTTTGATTCTGTTTGCTTTATATGATAGCACTACATGGGAGCTTTGAAACTTCTACACAGAATTTCAGTCGTGACCTTTGACCTTGACCTTTGACCTATATTGTACATTTTGCTACAAAATGCTACTCCTTCGCCATTTCTAACCCGATTTCGATTCCGTTTGCTTTATGTGATGGCACTAGGTGAGGGCTTCAAAACTTCTACACAGAATTTTGACCTTTGACTTCTTTGACCTTTGACCTTGATTTTTTGACCTATATTGTACATTTTGCTACAAAATGCTACTCCTTCGCCATTTCTAACCCGATTTCGATTCCGTTTGCTTTATGTGATGGCACTAGGTGAGGGCTTCAAAACTTCTACACAGAATTTTGACCTTTGACTTCTTTGACCTTTGACCTTGATTTCTGACCTATATTGTACATTTTGCTACGAAATGCTACTCCTTCGCCATTTTTAACCCGATTTCAATTCCGTTTGCTTTATATGATGGCACTAGTTGAGGGCTTCAAAACTTCTACACAGAATTTTGACCTTTGACTTCTTTGACCTTTGACCTTGATTTTTGACCTATATTGTGCATTTTGCTACAGAATGCTACTCCTTCGCCATTTCTAACCCGATTTCGATTCCGTTTGCTTTATGTGATAGCACTAGGTGAGGGCTTCAAAACTTCTACACAGAATTTTGACCTTTGTCTTCTTTGACCTTTGACCTTAATTTTTGACCTATATTGTACATTGGCTACAAAATGCTACTCCTTCGCCATTTCTAACCCAATTTCGATTCCATTTGCTTTATGTGATGGCACTAGGTGAGGGCTTCAAAACTTCTACACAGAATTTTGACCTTTGACTTCTTTGACCTTTGACCTTGATTTTTTACCTATATTGCACATTTTGTTACAAAATGCTACTTCCGGCGGGGACATATGTTACGCACCGCGTAATTTCTACTTTTCCTTGTTTTCCCTAAAATGTGATTCAGCCTAATTGATGTGTACAGTTTCGTTATTTCAGAATATGTTTGTTTGTTTGTTTGTTTGTTTTTGCCGTCAAAGTATGTAGATAACTACAGCAGTATGGGTTGTTGTCTACACAAGAGAAGAGGTGTTGGAAGAGAGTGATTTTTGTCCCCGCCGAACGAGTTCGAGCAGGGGACTATGAAACGGGCTCCGTACGTGTGTGTGTCCGTCCGTCCGTCCGTCCGTCCGTCCGTCCGTCCGTGTGTCCGTGTGTGCGTCCGTGTGTGATCAAAATGTTCAAAATGCTACTCCTTCGCCATTTCTAACCCGATTTCGATTCTGTTTGCTTTATATGATAGCACTACATGGGAGCTTTGAACCTTCTATACAGAATTTCAGTTGTGACCTTTGACCTTGACCTTTGACCTATATTGTACATTTTGCTTCAAAATGCTACTCCTTCGCCATTTTTAACCCGATTTTGATTCCGTTTGCTTTATATGATGGCACTAGGTGAGGGCTTCAAAACTTCTACACAGAATTTTGACCTTTGACTTCTTTGACCTTTGACCTTGATTTTTGACCTGAATTGTACATTTTCCTACCAAATGCTACTCCTTCGCCATTTCTAACCCGATTTCGATTCCGTTTGCTTTATGTGATGGCACTAGGTGAGGGCTTCAAAACTTCTACACAGAATTTTGACCTTTGACTTCTTTGACCGTTGACCTTGATTTTTTTACCTATATTGTACATTGGCTACAAAATGCTACTCCTTCGCCATTTCTAACCCGATTTCGATTCCGTTTGCTTTATGTGATGGCGCTAGGTGAGGGCTTCAAAACTTCTACATAGAATTTTGACCTTTGACTTCTTTGACCTTTGACCTTCATCTTTTTACCTATATTGTACATTTTGCTAGTAAATGCTACTTCTGGCGGGGACATATATTACGCACCGCGTAATTTCTACTTTTCCTTGTTTTTTTTCTCTCTGTCTTTCTGTTTCATCTTCTATAGGTTGAGATGGAGAAAATGCAGAACATGTTCATGAAGGAACTGAAAGAGATGCATGACAAATACTCGTCTTCCCAAAATGCTCTTAGCAACATAGAATCCAAACTAGGTGAGTCATTAGATGAGGCACTGGGTGAATAGCAGCCTTCCGTTAACCCTAAAAAGACTGGGCTATTTTGGTAGCTCGAAAGACTGGGGGGGGGGGGGGGGGGCCTAAAGGGCCCCCCCTTAAGATCTCGGCCGTGGATTGCGCGATCGCCGCGGAAATTTGCACAATGGTAGTGTGCGATGTAATCTACAAGATCGTATATTTAAATTTTCCAAAATAGTCTTCTTTTATTTTATTTTGATTAATTATGCTAATTTATGCGAGAAATCACACTCTTTGATCTAAATCAGTAAATAAAGCTCCAAAAGTGCTCATTTTTGATCTAATTTATTCTTTGTGGCCTTCTTCGCATATGTACTTGAAAAAAAATTCGGTATCAAAATTAATTTCTTATTTATTTTATTGTTTTATGAATTTCTTATGTATTTCTTTGTTTTTTCTACCTTTTGTTTTTGCTGTTTTTTTTTACAAAATTTGTGGCAGACACTTTTTGAAGCATAATACTACTAAAACAAATTAATTTTAGCCATTGAGAGTAGAAATAAGCATATTTATATGAACCATGTGAAAAAACTCAATTTGCATTGACTTTGTACACAAAATCACATTTTTGAGCCATTTTCGGTCTCACGTGCATGTACAAAAAGTTATGTAACTTCAGAACCGTACCCCCGGGCGTCACAAATTTGGCATCAAAATGTGCGGGAAACTCAAAAGAAAAAAGTCATAGAGCATCGCGGCGAGAGCATTGCGTGTTGCAGAGTAATCGCGCGAAATGTCGAGGGGGGGGCCTTTTAGGCCCCCCCCCCAGTCTTTTTAGGGTTAAAGGTACTTTAATTTTCAAAATATGTTCTGAATAATAGCAGGTGACTTTTTATCCCATCGTGTGCCTAAGCACTTGGCTATACATATCCCCAGCTTTTTTCTTTTACGTACAGTTTATCCACCCGCCAAATACATACCTTAGATTTACTTAAGTTTACCTTATTTCATAAGCAGTTGGTTTTCCGAGATGACAATGCCATTTGGCAAATACAGTACAGTATGGATCAGTATAGATCACTTCCAACTCTTTTTTTCCTTTTATTTATTTTTTAGGCATCGGGCAAGGTAAGAATGAGCTTAAAATCACGCATTATTCCCTTTATTATAAAATCATTAAGTTAGAAAATCACAGACAATAAAATAATTAAGTTAGAAAATCACAGACAACTGGGGATGCTGTTTTGTGTTGTTGCTGTTTTGGGGGATGTGGAAAGTTTGATCCAAGCTGTTGGAATCTCTCTGCCATTGATAGGCAAGCAGTCCATGCTGGGTAAGATGATGGATGAGGATGAGCTGGAGGAACAGAGGAAGCTGAACAAGAAGCAGCAGCGAGAGATGGGCAAACTCAAGGAGCAACTCCAGGCAGAGGTAATACTGTAAAACGAGGAATGTTCACGTGCATTTTGATTTCGCGAATTTTGCGAGCACCAAAATTTGCGAAATTAAAAATGCATGCGAAAATTCTTGCCTACACAATATGCATTGGATGCTAGTGGCAATTCGCAAAAAAATTTCATGCTGCGAGAAAGGCCATTAGCTCCAACTCGTGAAATTTTCATGCTGCAAATATATCGTGTTTTACAGTACTCTCGTACAGAGCTGGCACGGTTGTCTTCTTGCACAGGCACTTTCTACATTGCTATGTCAAAAATTTGTTGCAAACATTTGCATGAAAAAGGACATGTGATGCTGTTGCGAGTAAGTGCAGGTGGTATTAAATAGCAATGAATGGTAATGCACATTACTGTGTCTATTGTTCAGCTCAAGTGTTACAGGAGGATGATGTCACAGCTGGAATATGAATAAAGATGATCAGGAAGATTTTTTTTTTTTTTTGTAGAGGTAGGACTTAACAGGATGCATAAAAATAAGTTTAAAAATGTTTAAAAGTATATAATGCATATTTTCAGGCAGTATTTAGTAATCTGGTTATGTACAGACCCAAAAGCATCAATGAAGGTCAACTTATATTTGGATCGGGTGGTAGAAGGTTTACCGACACACCACATACTCTTTCTTGGGTATGTACCAAGGTATATGTGGCCCTGATAAAGGCCTACCCATTCCAGACATTTTGGCAAGCGTGTTCTTGCCGTTCTCAAGAGAATGAAACTCAAGTATGGAATGAAACTCAAGTATTGAATGAAACTTAAGTGTTGAATGAAACTCAAGAATTCTCTTGAAAGCAGCAAGAACATGCTTGCCGAAATGTCGGGAGCGGGTAGGCCCTTTCAAGTTTTCAGGGCCACATACATACCCGAGAAAGAACATGTGGTGCACCGTTAAGCCTTCTACCACCCAGTGGCCTCTACTCATCAATTCTCCTCTACCCCCCCTTTCCCCCCATCCTTCCCCACCCCCCCCCCCCCAAACAATCTTGGATTCCAGATCTCGACGCTTCAGGCCCAGATGACGGAGGACTTAAAGAAGCAGGAGGACAAGTGGAGGGAGAAGCAGAAGGAGCTGAAGGGATCCCACCGGGAGGAGGTGAAGGAACTCAAGGCCCTCCTCAAACAGACCAAGGAGCTGCTGAACATTGAGAGGGAGGGCGGGGACCAGAAGGGGGCCAAGTACCAGAAACAGATACAGGACCTCATGAAGGTGAGGATAGATGGAGTAAGTTATAGGGAGAAACAGAGAGAAAATAACCCACAGACAAAGAGAGAGAGAGACACACACACACACACACACAGGCAAACATATGGACAAGCAGGTGTAATGGGTTAGCCTTTAAGGCTTGTGTGTCCTGTTTGCAACACTGAAAATTAGATTCCTTTCATAAGCAGGTAAATTGAAGAGGTAGGTAATCCAGAATGATAAATTGGAAACTTTTATCTGATGGAGGGGAAACAATACTTTATTTTTCCAATGAATTTATTAAGATGCCGAAAAAATTCCAGCTGTTATTTCGAGTGGTATGTAGTTAGTTTTCATTTCTTTTCTTTTTTTTTTAACTCGGGTATATTACCGTAATATTTCATACATGATGTTTGGAGACATTATTCTTCAACCATGCGAAATTTTGTGACGCTTGCCAAAGGGATGAAATATGCAACCTTTAGAAGGATATTATGCAGTTGATAAACAGGAAATGCCTTCATGCCCATGGGATGTTTCAATATCTAACCTATGAGAAGCAGCACACAGATTTAAAAACTCAACAAAGCTACAAGAGACATCCACTTTCAACACTACTATGGTTTCTGTGTGATGTACCATCACATTATTTGGTAAAAATGTTCATTTCATCAATGGACACGTTCTGTCTTGCTTTCCCCACATTTGAACCAATTCAAGTTGGCAGTCTGTAGCATCCTTGTTGCTCGGTGAAAATGCTATATCACTCATTTTATATCCTTCTTTTCTCCATCTCCAGAAAAACAAGGACTTTGAAAAGCAAATCAGAAATAAAGAAGAGAAGATCAAGGATCTGAAAGTGAAGGCTGTAAGTAGAAAATTATTCAGGGATTGTCTTTTTCAATGCATCTAGCCAATAATGTTTTTATTTGATAAACTCAGTCCTGTCACCCCAGTGGTCACTGGCAAGTAGCCATATAATTGCTACTGTAAAACCAGATATTTTTGCATGCATGAAATTCTGTTGAATTTCGCAAGGAGCCAAGATAACACTAACTTAAAATGCATGCAAAAGTTCTCGTCTACACTATATGCAAAGCTGCACACTGGCACTGGTCCGAGACCAGGAAAAATCACTGTCGGACCAGTAACTTTTTCAGGAATTTACCAGTGAAAAAAAGAAGAAGAAGAAAAAAAAAAAACCCAGATACCTACTGGACTGACAGGCAGGTCAGACCAGTAGAAGAAATGGGTTAGTGTGTATCCCTGCATATGCATTGAATGCCAGTGGTAATTTGTGAAAATTTTGTGCCACGAAAAAGACCTGCAGCTCCCATTCGCAAAAATTTCATTCCTCGAATATTTCTTGTTTACAATAATCTTTACAATATTTGCTGGTGATGTATGAAAATATTAATCTCTGATACTGTACGAGCTGAAATTTTCGCAGTGGTTTTATTTTCATGAATTTCGCGAATCGCCTTTGAACCGCAAAAATAACAACACGTGGAAATTTCAGCTCGTACAGTATACCATTTGCAATGACTTGTGCCATTTTGATTGTTCCTTGTGTGCATATATTAAGATGAAGCTAATTGTGTCAAAGGTATAACATGCAAAGCTAAGTGGTCCTTACAGTGGGAGAAATGAATAATGAAATACGCCATTGGGACTGATTAGATTGATTATTCATTTAAAAAGTAATGTGAAGCTGTCTGTAGTAGTCATATCCTCTTGACTGGTAACATGATAATAAAACCTGTTAGACAGGTGAAAATCTGTATACATCAAAATTGACCAATTTCTTCAACCGCTAAATTCTATCGAAGAATTTAAACAAAAAAAGAGAGCATAGAACTCTGTGACATTGTCCTTACATTGAATGCTTTCATTCAGTCCAAACACTATGAGGTGGTACAACCGCTGTCCTCGCCTCCACAGCAGATGACCATCTCTGACCAGCAAGGGACGACAGAGGACAATGACGACACCAGCTTTGGTGAGTTGAGGTTTATCTTGTGGATGCATGTCTCTTGTCTGTGTTTGTGTTTGTATGTGTGTGTGTCTGTTTGGTTTCTGATACGCATGACCGTTTGTAGACATTCTAGCACCCGTTGCACTCTGTCACAGCGTCATTACGCATGTAGCTTGTATAGTTTTACCCTCTGTGATGTGGGTAGTTTGTAGGTCAGTGAAGTACTGCAAAATTTGTCAAATACAAATCTCTATAGTTGGAAGTAATTGCATAGCCTTCAGTGTGTGAATTGGCATTGATCTTCACTGGCAAGGAGCTTTGACAGGAAATATGATTATAATCACTGTCATTACTCTGATGTGAAGTTTCTGTGATGGTTGAGTGCCCATACTGAGCTTGATATTTGGGTTCATTAGATTATGTGATAGCCTAAACACAACATGTAAGAGTTGTACACTTATGTGACATATCCCCCCCCCCCCCCACACACACACACAGACCAATATCATGTGACCACTCCCCACATTTAGTATTGCCTCAAAGCGAAGTGTCTTGGGATGACCCAACCTTTCCACTTCTTCACCGTGATCCATTAGCTCACATTTTTCATTTACATTGTGGGAGATTCTTGTTGAGTATAGGTCACTTATGTGCAGTTCTGTGTGTCTTGCCTGCAACTTATTCATTCCGCTTCGTAAGAAATAGAATGTTGGTAGACTGTCGATCATCACATATAAGTGCTGTGCTAGTAGATTTGTGCCATTGATAGAATTTATGATGTGTAGATAAGTGATATCATAATCTTTTCACTGTTATGATGACTCTGAGGATGAAAAAAAAAAAAATCTCTAGACACCCTGGAATTCCTGACCAAGTTTTGTGACTTGCATCTCACTCTGCCAAGCATATCTTACAGTCTTGCATGAGATACTCACCTCATTATACAACTAGAGATTGTTGTGTGTATCCCACGGATTGCATGGATGTCACTTTGTTATTCAGTCCAAAAGAATGAATGCAACTGTGCAGGTTGTTGCCAGCAACGGGTAGAATTGAAGTTTTGAAAACTGGAATGATTAGTGTTCCAAGGAGAATATTGTAATTGATTCTGTGGGAACACTTTTGTGAGTTCTCGGGTGTGAAAATTGGATCTCATGCCAAATGAGAGGACAGCCAAAAACTCCACCATAGCTTGGTGGGATGCACAGTTGCATTTTTTTTCAGATATTGACACCCCTCTATTAGGAGCTTTACAACTGATTTTATTGAGGACTGCATTGTATATGGATTTGCTTTGTCCTGTAATTAACATACCTTATGTTGCCTTTTGCCCTCTTTTCTTGTGGAATGACCAGCATGTTTAATTTGAGAAGGAAAAAAAAAAAAAATCTTGATACCAGTATATTGTAATCCATCATTTGACTTAGAAACTGTGCAACCTGAGAATTTGAGTTATGCATGAAATGTCAGCGAATTTTCAGATTTAATCATTGAGAAAAAATAATGGCATGTGTCAGTAAAACATCAACAGCCCATATTCAATCAGTAGAGTGGATGCATTTGCATACCCCTTTTTTTCACACTGCTTGTCGTTTACAGAATAAGTGAGTGCTGAAATGACTGTGTGCTAGGCAAATGCATGTGTCCTTGTCCATACAAATGTAGACAATGATTTTTCAAAAAAAGAAAAATCTCTATCTAAACTTAGCGACAAGTACATGTCATGGGTGCTATTCTTTCTGGTTTAGCCATATTACATTAGACAAGATCATAGTGTGGCTGAACCTTTAGAGTGTTTCTACTCAAGCTCTAGTAGCAATTCCTGGTCCTCTGTGTTGAAATGTTTCCTGTGGACTCAGTATTCATTAGATTGTTAACTATAATTTTCATTCTGTCCCTTCCTATTTCAACCAAAACGCATCCGGATTTCTCATCCTTTATACTACACTACCAAATTTCATTTCTTATGTTCACATGGCAATGTATCACCTTTGTTGTTTGCTTTTATTTGTGTTTGTTTTTTTCTTCGATGGTATTTGCACCATTCACTTATTGTCTTTTTCCTTCATTGGTTTATTACACTGAAATCCATCTCATGTCATTGGTACTGATGATAATGATGATGATGGGTCCCTATGGCTAACCGTGATGGACTTTGAAAAAAACAAAAACAATCCAAAACAAACCGCACAAACACAAGCAGAACAAGAAGGCATGGACACTCTGTCCCGCGTCCTGCAAGAGTCCGAGTCCTGGCTGACCGGCACCCATCCATCCTATAACCTTTCCGATTCAGGTCAGAGAAAGAGACTTCTTGCCTCTGTTGAAGCATAATACTGTATAATAATCTTTTCTGGGTCTAGGGGTTAGCCTAACATAGTTATTAGTCAGTCTGAAAATGAAAACTAATTGACATATTTGTAGTGATGACTAATGTTTAACCATTATAAATCATTTCTAGAAGTACATGTACTCGGCCCTTTCAAACGAACTTCTGTGCGTTAAGTGATCTTTTGTTAATCATGTAATAATGAAAGACTCCCTTTGAATGGTATTGTGACTTCAGACAGGGAAGCATTAACTCAGATCACAAAGTCTGACAATGTTTGTTTCAAGTTGTGAAATTTCAAATTTGAAAAAATTACTATATGTGATAAAGAGCTAGATACATTGTTTGTTCCTCTTGTAACTTTGTGGATTTTGAAGAAATTCAAAGTGTATTTCACATTAAACTAGGCACCCATTTCAAAACAAAACATTAAACTCAAAATTTAAAGGACAAGTTCACCTTCATTAACATAAGGATTGAGAGAATGCAGCAATATTAGTAGAACACATCAGTGAAAGTTTGAGGAAAATTGGACAATCGATGCAAAAGTTATGAATTTTTAAAATTTTTGTGTTGGAACCGCTGGATGAGGAGACTACTAAGGCTCGTGATGTCACATGAGTACAACAGTATAAAGAAAATGTAAAGAAAATTCAACATATTTTCACTTTTTTCGCATAATAAAAGAGCACTTGACTTGCCTCTTTCTGAAGGCAATGGGAATAATATTACCCATAACATATGTCAGTAACGAGTCAAGGGAATGTGTACTTTTTCAAAAGATGAAATTTTGTGAAATTCTCTTTATATTTTCCTTATATTGTTGTACGCATGTGACATCATACACTACAGTAGTCTTCTCATCCAGCGGTGACTGCACAAAAACTTCTAAAATTCATAACTTTTGAACGGATTGTCTGATTTTCCTCAAACTTTCAATAATGTGTTCTACTAATATTGCTACATTCTCTCAATCCTTACGTTAATGAAGGTGAACTTGTCCTCTAATCTAATCATTTGATTCTGCATAGCCCTCAAAAAGTTTGTTCAATTTGAGAGGGAATAGTATTGTTTTTGGATATATTTTTATTCCTGTTACAGTCTCAGCTACCACCTACACATTCAGTGATTGCAGGAGATGTAATTTTCAGTTTTTTTTTTTTTTTTTTTTTAAATTAAAACTGTCTGCATGCATTGGCTAAATCAACATCACCTTGAAATTTCAGACAAGGAATTTTGTCCTCTGCTGGAACCTGTATGTATTTTGAAAAGAGAGTTGAAGATCACCACAAGATGAAAGCAGGACTTTGTAATTGCATAACTGCCTTCACAAAGCTCGCAGATGTGAAATATGAGAGCACATTTAGTCTAAAGTGATTCAGAATTTATTGGAAATGCTAAGGAAAAAAATGTTTGATTTTAGACTCTGAATGCTATTAACATGAACATTTAGCCATCCACCCTGCATGAAATGTCCATGATTCTAACCTTCAAAATTTTCCATTTTATTTGAGTGTTTAACTAACAGATATTTTCACTCTAGTACTAATTCACTGTTGTCACAACATTTAGCATGTTTCCAATTCTCATTTCATATTTTTTGACTGTCTGTTATCAATGTGAATTGCAGCGTCAATTTTTCCTCTTATCTTTGCAATGAATAAGTATTTGAACCGATCATGTGCTGTTCTGCAAACACTGACACAAACACCAAAGTCCCAGTGTAGAATCTCCTTTTAAGTTCTAGTGTTTAGACTTTCACAAAGCACAGAATAGCATTACCACACCATCAGTCATCAGTTTGTTTCCTGTTGATTTTATCTACACATGTAACATGCACTCATCATTTAGCAGTAGATGCACATACACTACATTTTAAGTTGTAGCAATGGTAGCTGTTTTAGAATTTTTCATGAGAAGTATAACTTACATAGAACGGTGTCAAGATTGAGTTTTGTGTTTAAAATGTGCTTTGACTTTGCCTGACTTCATGAGAGACAGATTATTACATGTGAAAATATTCTTGAAATCATCTGCTAGATATGCAAGTGAATAGAACTTTTCTCAATCATAGTTTTTGTGTACATCAGCTCATAATTTATTGCATTATGTTTGAGACTTGATTATGAAATAATTTTACAGATTCTGATGATGTAAACAGACTACCTGTGAAATGATGTTGTAGTGTAGATGTCAATGTGCAGTTGTACTCCAGCATTCATTTTTGTCTTTAAAATGTTGTAGATCAGCTAGATTGTGAATCTCATAGAGTATGTTCTTGTTTACTCAGTAGACAAAAGTTGTTTATTGTACTTTCTGTGGCATGATGTTTCATGGCTGTGTCTCTGTCGCATTTGTATCATTGTGCTTGTGCTCCCTCCCTTCCCGACGTGTTGATCCTGCAGATGTGAGTGAGGATGAGTTGGACGCTGCTAGCGGAAACCAAAAACCTGACCAACATCATACATGTGGGTATCTTGCTCATCAACCAAGCAGTTGCTTACACTTAGTACTGTATTCTGCCCTTAGCTCAGAGGGGTTATATTAGAGCAGAGAGAGATTTAGATTTTATATTTGTTCTTCCTTCATTCTTCTTTTAATTTTATATATTTGTCCATTTTTTTTTTTTTGTGGGTGGGGTTGGGATAGGAGGGGAGGTAAGTTTTGGTGTCTTTTTGGATTCTTAAAAATGTTTTATGTAAATGTAAATGCTTTGCATTTGTGAATGTTTCTGTTCTTAGATTAATGATGTTTCACAATCATCGTTATGATTATCAGTGAAGTTAGTGTTCAGAAGATTGAAAGTTCTATCCCCCTCTTTTTATTTAGAGAAATTTTGTTCAAAGTTAATCAAACTTTTGTAGGTGGCTCTGATGCTACGTAGCAAGTAATTTGCAGATAAGATTTGAGAATAAAGTTTTGAAGGTCAAGACAAAGAAGTGTAAGCAACTTCATACATGATCATAAAATTTTTGGGAGTTTTTGTATAGATTTCAGGCAAATATGGCATGCACATATTTATGCTGCTTACAATTGGAGTTTATTGACAATGCTTTGCACTTATACAATATATTTGGCATAAAATTGGTAGAAACCTGGCTTTACATTCCTCTGTATAGCATGTTATGGCAAGATATACATACAAGAGTGTCACTTACTTATCTTTGCTTAGTTTGTTCCGGTTTATTTCTTTCTTTATACATGTATTTGACTTTATAACTCTATGTATGCCATGTTTCATGTCTTTGAGGTTAATCATGCATTACCAGTGTCTGCAAGAACTACTCGCTCAACAAACTGTGCAGTTTGGGATTATTGTGAAGTTCACATTCAGGGCAGTGATGCATGTATAACAAACTTAGTGACTCTGTGGTTATGCCCCCATCCCAACCCCAAGGAACATATTTGATTCCACAGTGACAATGTTTAGGGGAGAGCCAAGTGAAAATGTTCTTGGGCTTCATGAAGACTGTAAATCATCACATTGGTTTGGCAGTTTAGTCTGAATAATTGCTGCCTTTTTCATTCATACACTGTTTATGATGAATATCTTGAAACAGAGTCTAAAGTCACGTGAGATAAAGCCATTGCAGTCTTTGATAAATTTATTTGTCGTAAATTCAGCAAAAAGTAAATTGCAGAAGCGCTCGTTTATTTGTGTGTCCTTTTTACAACCTTGAAAATTAGATTCCTTTCAAAAGCTGGCATATTGTAGAGGTAGGTAATTTAGACCTTTCCTCAGAACGATAGAACTGGAAATGTCTTTATGATGGAAAGGGAAATAATACTAAAGATTTCCAGTGAATGTATTCAGGCTGCGAAAAAAATTCCAGTTGTTATTCTCTGTACAAAAGAGAAGTGCATTCTCAAGTGACATGGGGTTAGTTTTTCATTTCTTAAGAAAAAAACAAACAAACTGAGGTGTATGATCTATAGATTTCATACACCGCTGTTGGGAGACACTATTCTTCAACCATGCAAAATTTTGTGATGTTTATAAAAGGGATATATGACCTTTAAAGATACCTGTGATTAAAGTTATTATGAATTGATTATAAATGATGTCATCTGCATGTTATATGTTTGGCTGTCAATGAGAGAAATGTCTTGTTTGCCCGCTTAACCCACAGTCTCACACAACAAGGAGCGCATCATCGCTGGTCTGAAGGACGAGCTATCTAGTGTGCTGCAGAGGAGTTTGGAGAAGCGTGGTGTGCCAGAGGTAACAAGATGGCTGTCTTTTGGCAGTGTTGTCATTTGGTTGTATTCCAGTCAGTTGTGGCAAGGCATTGTTTGGGTTCTGTTCACCAGCGGTAACAAGATGGCTGTCGTATGGAAGTCTCGCATTCTGGCTGTATTCGAATCAGTCGTGGCATGGCATTTGTTTGTTTTAGTTTCATTTAGCACATGTAGATTGTTAAAAAGCGTTAGTGGTGATGGCAGTCACATTCTTTCAGTAGAATGTCTTTTCACTGCACTGGTGCTCAAAGTGCTTTCAACACATTATTTCTGTGGTCAGTAGACTATTTAGGGCTGTTTAGAGGCTTGAACCTTCTGGTTGAGTGTGACAACTTTCAAATATTAATCTATGTAAATGTACCAAAGTTGGAACTTTGTATCATTTGACAGGATTCAGCACATTTTTGTTGAAACGATGAGGACATCAGTCAAGGGAAAATAAATGGTCCCCAATCAATTGTCTTTGAAATACCATGTGAAAATAGCATAATTTCTTCACTATTTATCATGTTCCATCACTGAAGGAAATTCCATTCATGTTCCATTGTGTATCAGTGATGGGACACTGCTATTCAAGATTCATTTAATACATTATTAGTAATCCACAGCATGTGTAAGTGTAAATACGGCTCTCACACATTTGACTATAGTCAAACCTGAGTTAGAGGCCACCTGTCTATAACAGGCTCCCCTTTCATCTCCCTTGGTTGGTTTCTACAGACAGGTTTACTGGTACAGGCAACTGCTCTCACAACAAAGTCCTCAAGAGACTGGTAGTTTTCATGTCTTATATCAAAATTCCATTATAGGAGAACAATACAGTATAAATTATAAAGATATATAGACAAATCATGTGGAACCTGAATTCGTACTTTGCTGTTTAACGAGAATTCCGTTATAACTGTGTTCGTTATAACGGTAGTGCTCTGTACCTTCCATGCGGTCCATTCAATGGTGTGACTGAAATATGATGTGTCTGATGATTTCTGATCCAGGGAATGCAAGGCATCTCTGCACAGTCACTGGAGAACAAGGTCCGGGTGCTGAGGCAAGAGAGACAGCAACTTGCGAAGCAGCACGCCAAATTCTACGACATCCGGGAGCGCTTCAAGCGGGAGGTCGACCGCAAGGCCTCGGAAATGAAGAAGAGTGGCAAACCTGTCGTCAAGGCGGTGCGATCCGGTCAGTTAGTGCCCACAACTGTGTTTGGCCAGGGAGGTGAGAGGAAAAGGAGTGGGCACTGGATTAGTGTCTTTTGAACCATCCTCGGAGCCGCACTCCCCAAGAGACCACTCCACTAACTAGATTACTGCCGCTTGGCCGCACAGTGCACATGCGCAATCCTTGTCCACAGGCTGGTGGGTCTCACCCCTCCCTGGCCAGAACCTAGATTACTCCACGTGGTACTGGTGGGTGGTGTATACTGGTGCATTACCCATTGCTGTGCCTGCAAACAACACTGGTGCATTGTGATGTGCAGTGAACTGGTTGCATGGTCACATTTTGAATTTTGCAGCTAGTATTTAAAGTATTATAACTTATATGCATTTACATGTCCATGTACTATAAGATTTCTTGGGAACAATGTACTTTGCATGTTATATGGTGAAATAACTTTTACATGAAATGGAAACAAATTATGATTAGCAGCACCAATAATAATATACTGATTGTAAGAATATGAAGGAAACATGAACAGCTGAGTAGTGGAACACAGGCCCTATAATGATGTCTGATGATGATAATAATTTTAATACCAAGCTAGCACAGAAAATACCAACCACAACAGCAACAACCATCATAAAGATACCCATTCAGCTTTCAAATAAGAATAAAACAAAAACAGAGAGACAGACAAAAAAAACAATAAGCGCCATGGTGAATATCTTATCAGGCATGTTATACAGTGATACAGGACATGTGAGATAGTTCAGCTCTCACCAGGGAGGTGAGACACACACCTCCCTGCTCTCACTGAACTCTCACATGTTTTCACCATACACCAGGCAAGGAGGCAAGTTATTTCACCAAGATTAGGTCCTATAGTAGTCTCCATCATGACCACTCTGTTGTAGATTCGAGCCCTCCTGCCTCAATATATCCCCAGCATACAACAAACAAACATTCAAATAGTGTTTTCACCCCCTGGAGAACTAAAATTGCTCACAAAAATATGTTAGTGGGACCAGAAAAAACATGTCTTGGCGGATGTACGCAAGTTTCCCAAAAAATATGACAAGAGAACCAACACGAGCGAACAATGAAGTGATACATCAGACTAAAGAAAAACCCCAACATCTGCTGATCTACAGGTGAATTTCGTCAGCGCTAGTCAGGATTTACACTTGACATTGCGTCGTAATTTGATTAAGACAAGAACAAAACAATGGCTATTGTTAAACAGTTACATTGTCAAAACTCAACTTCTTCTTGGCCGATTTTCAAAATTTTTGTATCTATCGAGAGCTGAATTCTTAGACTAGCAGGTCCCAAGAGTACATGCTGTGTGAGCCTGCATAAAGAATGTAAAACCCTCATACAAGTCCTTGTGAACACACACAAGTCAACTGGCCTGTCCATACTCCTAACGATAGAGGGCCAAATCACCGCGGCCCCGAGGATCGAACATCAAAGAGCAGTGATAACGATCAGACTGACCTCGTTACGTAAGAGGTCGTTTACTTGTTCGTTGGGGCACTGATCCCTTGTAATCCTGTGTTGAGTGATAGGGAAAACCCTGAGGGCAGAGTGCCCACTCCTTTTTGTCTCACCTCCCTGGTTTGGCTAACCTCTCCTTGTCAATCTTGTCTTTGTTTTCATGTTCACTGCTGTTTTATTCTGTATTGTTCAAGAAATGCTAGGATTTTTGTGTGGGGCAAATAATATGTAAGGAGTAACTCAAGTGGTAGTAAGCACTTTGCTCTCAGAATGCTCTTGGACTGAACAGTGCCAATTTTTCATGCTTTATATATATCACATGTTTATGTGATAAGTGTTAGTACAAAAACAAACAAACAAACAAGCAAAGACCTGAAAGTAACAATAAACCAGAAGCAAAAACAACAACAACAACAAAAACTGCATGAATTTTACCACAGCGTTTAGTTCTCATACTTTTGCTAATCTCCTCCTAACCCTGTCAACTTGCTATGGTACAGTCTCTCCGCAAGGCAAGAAGAAACCCACCACTCTCTCGCCACCCCAGAAAGTGGTCCATACCAGCAAGCCCAAGACTAAGACCCCTGTGCAGAAGCCCCACCCCACCCCAGCCGTTAAGAAGATGTCTCCGGGGCAGGTCAGGACCCCACCCCCAGTGGTCCCCAGGGGCCCAATGCCCCAGGGAAAGGGGTTGGGCACACCCACCCAGGGCCGGGCAGTCCAGGGCCGCACAGCACAGGGCCGCCGATCTGCCGGTCCACAGTCAGCTACCAGAGTGTGAGTACATTATCAATTTGAGAGTATATTTATGGGTGTAAGTGCTGTAAGGTAGAATGTACTTGCAGCTCATTTGGTTATTTAAACTCTAAATTTGTTTTAAGGATGGAAGTTGAAGCTTTTTATGTAAAACAAACGTCCAGAATGCTCTTCTTTCTACCAGTCAACATTGTTTCCAGGGTATTTGCTCATAATACACGTTATTAACTTATATAATGATTGCACACTACATGGACATTTCAAACCTGTCATGATTGATTAAATTGTTTGTAATTGTTTGTTCATAGAATAGCTTTTATTCCATAGGCTAAACGAAAGTCTGGCAAGAATGGATTTCTTAGTGATCCGTGTTTTAATTCATTATTATTGTTACCCTTTTAGGCAATAATTTGTCTTTTTTAAGATCCATCCTGATGTGTCAGAAATTTGCGTAAATTAGGTTTATTGTGCCCCCTCCCTGGATATGCTGATGATGTATGATACAATAATAGCATTGCACTACCACAGCATATTGAGAAATGTCTGTCGTCTGACTTGTTTCCTGTATAGATCATTTGAAGATGAAAGCGAGGAGGATGAGGAAGACGAAAGTGAAGAGGAGGAGGAAAGCGAGAGTTTCGATGACGAGGATGACGTCGGGGAAGACCCCATCTACAAGACCCCCCACGTACCCCCGAGAGCAGTGGCACAGCCTCAGCCGGCCACTAATGGCTTCCACAGTGGACAAACGGAGGTAAGTTTAGTTTGAATTGGTTGGTTGGTTGGTTGGTTGGTTGGTTGGTTGGTTGGTTGGTTGGTTGGTTGGTTGGTTGGTTGGTTGGTTGGTTGATTGATTGATGGATGGATGGATGGATGGATGGATGGATGGATGGATGGATGGATGGATGGATGGATGGATGGATGGATAGATGGATGGATGGATGGACGGATGGTCAGTCAGATGAGTAGGGTGACGTGGCGATAGAGATAATGATTCACTTTGTCTTTGAATAGACAGGGAAAAGTCTGATGAGAGTTGCAATGGTGGCTTATTACTTTTATTGTTGGCAAGAATAATAGAGTTTTGTGAATTAGAATGCATTATCATGATTAGACACTTTCACAGATAATTTTTCAAAGTTTGACTAACTTCAGTAAACATTGCTTATTCTGCTTTTGATGGTGATGGTAATTATGCACATATTTTTGATATCTCCTCAAAGTGTTTATCTGTTTATGTACAATGTCAATGGCATTTGAGTTTGGGTATCCTAAGGGGTTAATGCCATCTCATTTGCATATGGTTTCCAGGGCGACATGGAGGATGAGAGTGAGAGCGAGTGGGATTCGGAGGACATCAGTGAGCTGGAGGAGGTCAAGCCAGTAGGAGGAAGACCGTCAACTGCCTCAACAAGACAACCTCAGGTATTTCCCTTCAGACCCCTTTTGCCACTTTCATCTCTATGGACTCAACATCAAAAGCTCTGTTTCATTTTTGTTTTGTTTTTTATGCCTCCGCCAACGAAGTGGCCGGAGGCATTATGTTTTCGGGTCGTCCGTCCGTCCGTCCGTCCGTACGTCCGTCCCGTTTTGTTTTTGTCGATATCTCAAGAACCGTGAGGTGTTTTTGCATCAAACTTGGTATGAGGGTACATGTATATCGTGGGGGGATAATACTTTGTTTGGATTTTAGGGTCACGTGGTCAAAGGTCACAGGTTATTTTGTGAAAAAAAGGTTGAAATTTCATGTTTTTCTCCATATCTTGCAAATGGTTCAAGGTATCTTCATGGAACTTAGTATATATGCATGTACCGATGGGCAGTGATTATCTAGGGAAGTTGGGGGTCATGGGTCAAAGTTCAAGGGGTCAAAGGTCAAGGTCAACTCCTCAAAATATCACTGCTTTCCTTATATTTATGCAATGCCTGAAGGATTTTTTTTTAACTTGATGTATGCATGTATAACCCAATATATATTCTGTGGAAAGTTTCTTGCCAAAAGGTCAAAGGTCAAAAGGTCAAAGGTCAAAAGGTCAAAGGTCAAGTGAAAGTGCTAAATTGCACTTCTTCCTCTATATCTCAAAAGTAACTCAAGGTATTATCATGAAACTTACATATTTATGCATGTTCTACCTAACAGTGATTCTCTTTGGAACTGTGAGGTCAAAGGTCAAAGGCCAGGTTTAGATAATACTATTTTACCATTTGATACTGAAATTATACTTTTTCTCAATACCTTGAAAATTACTCAATGCATAAACTTATAAAAGGGTAAAAAGTCAAGTAAAAATCATCAGTTCCCCCAAATACCTGCACTCTGACGTTTTAATCATTCATCCAATTAAACCTTTAAGTGAACATTCAGCACATTTGTGGCAAACCTGTCATTTTAATATTTTGCCAATTGTGTGAAACTTTCATCACACATTGTCAAGACATTGCACTACAGTATAGACCTATTAGGAGAACCATGCATTATGGCACAGGCATACACCAGTCGCCGTAGCGACATTTCTAGTTTAAGTTGTTAATTTGTCTTTCCCTCTATCTTCTTACGGGTATTTTCATTTCCTAAGTTATGCTAGATTCATGAAAAGAAAGTGAGCAATGCAGTAAAGCTACATAATACGTGTCTTGATAGAAAATCAACCTGTAGGATTTTGGATCTTTTTGTTGATGTGTTGAGCTATAGGTCAGAGGTTATGGTCGGTACTTCCATTGGCAGGGGTATTTGCAAACAACAGAACAATACAAAATATTAAAGCAAATCCACCACCATTGGCTGCTGTAGAAGTGCTGCAAGTTGTAAGCATAGTCAAAAGACAGGTTCAGGTGAGTTCATTGAAATTCAACAACAGATCCTGGAGCAAGAATATATCAATGTGTAAACGTCTTTGACAGCTGTGTCATTCACAATACGGATTCTATCACAAGTATACATTACAACAGTGTCGAATAGAGAGGACCAGTAATTCATGGTATCGCCAATACCTAGGTGCCATGTGCAGAGCAGCGTTTAAGATGCATTGTGAGATAGCTCAGGAAACAAACTTGCCCCGGTTTTGGCTGCACATGCACTCAGATCACGCTCTGTCTTTATTCAGGGATATTTTTTGTTGAAGATTTCTTTGCTTTCTATCATGTGACCAGCACATTGAAGCCTTGCAGTGGTGAACCATGACCTTAGAGACCACAAATCAGTAAAATTTAGAAACTTTCAACTCTTTTAAGCTGAATCATAGCCAGGAAAAACAGGGGTAGCAACGGAAAAGCAGACAATTAACTCCATTGAATTGTATAGGAACTGCGACTCTCATGAGATAACCGGAAAGGAACAATGGCACCGAGGAATCCCACCAGTGCATCACCTATGACAGGGCTCTTCAGCGTGCGCAGAAGTTTTCTGCGCATTGGCGATACCGAGAATTGGTCCATTTGTTGTTCACCTGTCAGTGAGCAGCATCAACCACACGCACATGACAAGAAGAAGGAAATATGTTCTCAAGTCATTTTTCGCACTTCCCAATCTTTCTTTCCACCCACTTCTGTGACCCCCAGGGTCCGATGGTGGCCAGTCTCACCAAGAGCATCGAGATGCAGCTGAGTGGGCGTAGACAGGGGCAGAAGCCAGTGGGAGGGGTGGATGTAGGGGGAAAAACCAGCTCCAAGCCACCCCAGCCTGCCCCTCGCACCCCATCTCCATCGCCTACGCCAAGGATACCTGTAAGTCTCATCCTTCATATTCTTTCAAAGACAGTGCTTGGTAATGTATAACCATTAAAAAAAGATATTGAGTAAAATTGAGATAGCAAGGTAAGATCCTGGATACATATAGCCATCATATTTCATAGGAGAATATGGTTGCTTGCAGTATGCATGAACTATGAAGAGTTTAGTTTTGTTTGTTTCCTGTGCTTTTTGATGCTAAGTTCCTCTCATGCACACAATTGTCATGGAGAGCCACTAATCCGTAGTGTTGGTTGTGAGAAACAAACTTGGCGCACCTTTCTACTGTACATATATACTGAAAAATATCCTGTTGAATTGGTAAATGTCTTTCAAATGAACTAAGGAGTGATCGTTCTGTGCAAGAATCAAACACCAAAAGCTTTGTTTTCCAAATGTATGCTGTAATTCTAACCATAAAAATGCATAAATTGAGGGAAGGGAAGAAAAAATAGTTGTTGCATGCATTTTGTGTTGCCTTCTGAGATAGTCATTGTATTTTTAATCCTCCTTTTTGTTTAATTGTTTATTCTACCTCCCTCGATCTTCCAGACCATCCCCGATGCAGGAAGTGAGGATGATGAGGATTCTCAGAGTCTCTCCATCTCGTCGCTAGGCGACAGTACCTCCGCCTCGGCCCCCAAAGCCACCAGTCCCACTCCTGCGTAAGTCACACCTCTCTTCTGGAGGGGGGGGGGGGGGGGAACTGTCTGTCTACTCTTGTTTCAGTGATGATAGCTCTTGAAGATTAAAGTGTCTGTTTTGTCGTCCGTTTTGATCATGAAGCTGAGTATCTGCATTTCCAATGACTTAGATTTGCCGTTAAATGCAACATCAAAGTTCCCGCGAAATTGTCCCATGTATCCATATTTCATTTCACCAATACCATGATGAATACCTCATGAGTGTTTGTACAATATGGGTAACGATTGCATATCGTTGCTGGGGTGACAAAACCTCGTATCTCAAAATTGTCAAATGTTCAGGAGAGCGAAAAAACATGGCGGCCAAAGCACTATAGTGAATGGGAAAGCCTTCTCTTTGACATGTCATGTTGGCTTTATTTTTGGAGTAAGACAGTTAGGATTTGGCCAAGACATCACTTGACCCATTATTTGACCATTAACCCTATTCTAACTGGGCTATTTGAGACCAAGTTTTTACTGGGGGGGGTCAATTTGACCCCCCCTTCAGATCTCGGCCGCCGATCGCGCGATCGCCGCAAAATTTTGCCTGAACATAGAGCCGGATGTCAACTACAAGATTACATGGTCATACAATAGAAAAATTTTGATTTCATATTTTTTAATAAATTAATTATGCAAATTAACGCATGAAATCATATTTTCACCTATAACTCCATCAAAAAGACTGAAAGATTATTAAATTTTTGTGTCAGAGTTCCTCAAGACACATCAAACAATTTTCTAGTAAAAAAATAGCGCAATCAAAATCATTTTCTTTTGTTTTTTATTGTTTTGTTAATTTCTTATGTATTTTATTGTTTTTTCGATCTTTTGTTTTATATTGTTTTTTTGTCAAAATTTGTTGGAGGCACTTTTTCAAGCTTATCTACATTAGAATTGATTTATTTCAATGGTTAAAAGTTGAAATAATCTAATTTATATCAATTAAACAAAAAAACACAGTTTGCATTGGATTTGCACACGAAATCATGAATTCGAGTGTTTTTCGGGTTGACATGCATATGCAAAACATTGCATAACTTCAGAACGGTGTACCCGGACGTCGCAAATTTGGTCTCAAAATATGCGGGAGACTCGAATGAAAAAAGTCATGAAACGACGCGGCAAAATCTTTGCGCGTTGCGGAATCATAACGCGAAACGTCGAGGGGGGGGGTCAATTTGACCCCCCCCCCCCAGTTAGAATAGGGTTAAGCTAAAAAAAAAAATTTTGACATTTTTGAGATACGAGGTCTTGTCACCCCAGCGACGATATGAAAAAAACAGCTCAATCTTGATGTGTTATTGATTCATTGTGCAGACACACATCACAACTTGTGATTTTAAAAGAAACAGCACATGTATTTATTTTTTCTGAAGGTTCTCCTCAACACATTGGGAAGATGCCATTAGCTTTTAGAGAATAATAAGATCCAAGGAATATCCAAATTTAATATGGCCCAGAGCTACACTAGCATATATCATGAGCTATTGGTAAAATTTCGGAGAATGTAGGAGACCTGCTCGAAATAGATTATCATTCCTTGAATAGAGGAAGTTGTTTGTTTGCAAGCCATGCTTCTTACCTCCAAATTTAGATAAAATTATGTGTGTGTATATAATTTCAAATTCTTAGGCATCTGCAAGAGTCAATGCTCTGAGAAATGTTTTTCCGTGTGTATTGTTGTCTCCAGGCCAAGGAAGAAGCCGAGTAATGACACTGACATGTCCAGCAACACCTATGGCACCAGCATGTGGGGCTCATCCAAGGGTAAGTGAAACAAGCCGTGTCATGTTGACTTGGCAGTGATTCAAGTATGTCACAGAAAATTTTCACATTGTCATAATCCTGCCACTGGCTGCAATTGAAATTAGAGTGTATTGCAAGAATTGGTACCCAAAATATTGGCGAATTTTTATAAGTGAAAATAATGGCAAACTGTTTGTGAATAGTGTAAAATGAGGAATGTTCGGGTGCATTTTAATTTCGCGAATTTCTTGAGAGCCAAGATTCGCGAAATTAAAATGCACTTGAAAGTTCTTGTCTACAACATATGAATTGAATGTTAGAGGCACCTCACAAAAATTTCATGCCGCGAAAAAGACCGTCGTCTCCAATTCGGGAAAATTTCATGCCGCGAAAATATTGTGTTTTACAGTAGAGGTGAAGAATTCACAAGTAGAGGATTTAACTGAAACAGAAAAAGAGTTAATGCATGGATGAATGAAATAAAAGATTTTGCCAAACAATGCTTTCCTGCCAATAAGCAATAGCATGTAGGCAAGAAATTTGAACCAAAATTTTGTTTATAAATCAAGTTCTTGATGTGGTAGTATTCCCCAAAGAATGAGAAACCGAGTTGACTGACATTGGTACTTTATTGCATTTGAGCTTAGCAGCCAAGTTTCAAGCAGTTTTTTTATCCTGTATTTTGTTTGCCTAAATAAGCAAGTGTGAATGAAAGGAAGGCATGTAACGATTTCACAGGAAAATGTATCAACAGTTTCAGAGTTTCTTTTTGCTGTTATTCTCCATAGATAAGATTTTGTGCTCAATCTCTATTATTGTAAACACCCAATGAAAAAGAAGGAACTAGCTTAGGATTTAAACCTGTGCCACCTACTGCTTACTGGACAGCTGCACTGTCACTGAGCTGAAGTCAGAGCACACAATCTTATATACGTAGAGCAACAGTAAAAAGAAAAAAAGAAAACCCTCTCTAACTTTACTCTTACAGCAAGAAACCAATTCCCATTAAGTCATAAAAATGCATCATTTTCTTTTTCCAAGAGATATCATGGTTTCCCAGTTGTCATGGGGCTTTAAGATAGTTATGATGATGTACCTCTGATCCCATCCCAACAACTAATCCTACAGCTTTGGCCCTTGTGGTAACAGAATGTGGAACACAAGAAAAGTTAAATGATATGCTTGGTAGGCTTTGTGACATCCTTCTCACACATTAAGGCAGTACAACAAGTTTGGCAGTGTGCGTCAATATTGTTATCGCAGATGTGCTCACAGAGCGTTAAGTACAGTGCCAGAAGTGACGATGTTCTCTTTCATTTCTCATTTCTCAGGTGGCGACAAATCAAAGGGAGGAGGTACCGGCAAGAGTTCGATAGTATCTGTCACGGACTTTGACGACGATGACGACGATCTCAGCTTGGACGAGTTATGAGCAGGATGTTGACTTGCATGATGGAAGTAAGACCAGCATCTTTTGATGGAAGCCATTGGGCAAAGTGAGATGTGACAATCTTCTTACTGGCATGACGTCAGACTCAAGTGGAAGCCAAGATCCATGTGATAAATCAAGATGCATCTAGGGCAAGTGGCCGGCTTTGTTTGTCACAGATGTGGATGAAACGGTGGCTGCAGTTTCTCTTGAATGGAGAATTCTGAAGTTGATTGCATTTACGCTCAGCCAGAGTGTATCATATAATTCCTTTTTGCTTCAAAGGGAGTTAGCCACCAGAGTGCAAAGTGACGTAGGGTCTTTGTGTCATCGCTAGAGATACCAGGTATAAGGAAGAAACTAACTGTTCAGAAATGGATGCACTTTATGCTATCTGTTGGATTCTCTTTATCAACTGACAAAATGTATATCAGATAGTGAAGACACATGGGTATATATCTACATAATAGTAAACCTTGAGAGCTGTTCACCTTGAAATACCTCAAATTAGGTACAAATGAATGAAAGCAGGTATGCGTAAGATATTGAATTGCAGCTTCATTTAGTTTTGTTTCATTCTGTGAGTGCGATTAATTTCTACCCGTGCTGTAGAATCGTTACACCTTGAGATCAATAATGATTGCCTTCACATTAGCGTAAAGAAGAAAAAAAAGAGAAAAAAAGCTTTATTACAGACGCTATGCTAGTAATTCTGTGAAGATCCAGTCTTTGCATAATTTTAATCTATTTATTTCAGTTTATATTTGTAGCCAGAGGTTATAGAGAAAGCTCAATGCTTTAAATTCATTCTTTTATCCCTAGTTTATCACATTTTCCCATTCTCACTGCCTACTTAAAAAAACTCAATGAAGTACTTTAAAGATGCACTGACATGTTACTGCCACTACAGTTGTTGGTCAAAGCAAAGCCCCTCTTCATATTCTGATTGACTCTTATGTCTGATAAAGAAAAAAGGATGGTTTAGCAACATATATCTTACAGGAAGTGCTGTATGTCACATTATCACTTCACATGCAAACCTCATTTAGCTATACCGCAGACTTTTGCGCAAGTATTCACCAAATTTCCTCGTTTAAAATGAGCTCCTTGGTATCAAATAATTCAAGAGTTATGTTTTCTAACTGAAGCCGTTTTGAAAGAAGGTATTACATTTGCTAAATACAAATTAATGTATTCACAAACACACACACACACACTAAGGGCAAGCAGAAATGAAAGCACAGAACAAAGGAACCTGCCTGCAAAATAATCAAACTCCATTAGTGACCATGTATTCAAGACAAAATTGGAAGTGGTATTCTCATTGTATTGAATTATCTTAGACAGTTGTACTCTTTCGTAACATAGCAATTTTTGAAGATTGCCTAGCCATGCATATTTTAGAACACTGTAAATTGCTCATGTCTCCTGTTGTTCACAGGAGCGCCAAACTTGGGCATGTAGCACCCTGACAAATATTCCTTGTACCGTTTTGATATCCCTGAGATTCTATATCATAATACTTGAGCTGATTCATTTTTATGTGATTACAAGTATTTAATACATTTTTCCCCATAAAATGTTCAAAATTCCATCAACATTTTGCAGTACCAAGGCATGTTCCTGTAGTCAGTGGGTTTAAGTCAAGAGAAATATTGCAGTTCTCATGTTTGTAGCATACAATTTCGTTGCTAATCCATTTTACTAAATATTGAATGATTTGCTGTTTTTAGGTATTTTTCAGAGTACAAGTATGTATTGGTATTCTCTGAGCACGACTCGTATATATGCCGGAAGACTTGCCATTTGGAAACTTTTTGCCATCTGCTAATTCGCATGAAATTTCTTAGGATTGACTTATACACTTTCATGTAGATAATGTACTACGCATCCTTGAAAAATAAAAAAATAATAAGCCTCTTCAAAATCATTTTGTGGAGTTGAACAAGTCATGTCACCTCAGATCTGACAATACCTCAAGCCATTATCTCCAGTAAGTGTCAGCAGGAGCTTGTAGACATTGGCGATATTCCTGAACGATACGACACCATTCGAGGTGTGGTGTGAATGTCTTCCAGTCTGCTTTGACTAACAAATGTCACACTCCCCATCCCCCTCCCCCAGCTATTTTTATTTTAAAATGTGATAATGTGTTGTTGTTTTTAATTCACAGTGAAATGACATTCATGATAATATCTGCAGTGGTGTGTCTCGTACTTCCAATTGCCAGGGGCGCTGCTGTGTCCTTGCCATTTTTTCCCCCTGTTAAATTTCTGTTTATGTTCTTGTTTTGTTTGTTTTTTGTTGTTGCTACACTATGTGTAGAATTAAAACCAAAGAAAGTCATATATGCAACATTAGAATGGATAGAAAGATATGTGACATCATTGCAAATGTCAAATAGTTGATTCAAAGGAAATTTTAGTCCGAAATAACCTTTGCGTTTAATTTCTATTTCTATGAATTCTCCTCTTGAAACAGAGAAAGAAACAATATCATGACAGCCAATTCATTTTTCAACCGTTTGCCTGGATTTTGAGTGTCTTCTTCATTCCAGATTCACTTATTTCCTTCATTACATGACATTAAATTTGATTATTAGCCAAATTGCAGTTCATTCTGCATCAAAGCAGTTTTGAAAGAAAGAAAACTCCCAAGGTTTGGTGATACATGTATTCAGATCAAATTGTAAGTGTCATCAAAGTAATATTTCAGAGCAGTTACAAATACCGTAGACTTTCAGCTAAGCCACTAAATTAAATCTGTTGAATGTGGACTCCTACAGTGTTGACCAGAACTAAAACCACGTTACATCTCACGAGACAGATCTTTACTAGCAAGGAGCTATAGACTGTTAAGAAAAAGAAAAGAAAACAAAAGGAAAAACGGAAATGAAAATGAAAGAATATCTTTTAATGCAGTTTAATCACCAAAGCTGAGACTTTCATCAGGGAATATTGGCAGATTTTAAGAGGTATTTTATTTCATTTTTTATTGATTGCTATCAATAAATGTACAGGCAACTCAGTACCCTAACACTTGCATTAAGGAGTGTAGTGTGGAATGCAGGCTTGATAGTTCATGTACTGGTGATACAACATACTTAGTTGTGCAGACTCAGTACTTTTATATTATGTGTACAGGATAAGAAAGCAACAGATACAAATTTGGTATTCATGGGGTCTTCTATGTGTACAGATATTTCTATTAATTTATTTGTAGATTTGAAATATTTACAGTGTACAGTTTCAATGTAGTATACATGTGTATGATTTTTTTGTATTATGTGAATTTTTACTGCAACTGTTCATAGGAGTGAAAAAGTAAATCTAGGTACATGTATATGGCATTTCATCATGTTCTGCAGATGAAGTCCCAAACATTAAAGCTTTCAAAACTGCTAAATAACTGATTTGACTGAAATGTAGGAAATTTGGTTTTAAATGGAAACAAAGGGAAACTGACCAGAAATGAATATAATTTATTAGTGAAAAAATGAGCAAAGAAAAATGGGATTCGATGGAATCCCATTTCCATTTTCTTTGCTGATTTTTCCACGCTATTTGTTAAAAATATGAAGCTTTTAATGTTTTAATAGCTACATCTTGTCTGTACATCAAAGTCTGTGACTGCTTTAGAATTCAGAACTTTTCAACGGCCATGAAGTTTGGATTGACCCATCTGAGGTTGAATGCCTGATTTCCTGCAGACTTCACTCCATCTAAACCTTATAAGCTTATTTTCTCTCTAAAGAATATGTTTATCTGATTGCTGGCTTTTGACCTCTTTTCTTTGAGAATCAAAAAATTAGAAAATATAGATATTGGTGGGAAGAGAAATTTGCGTGAACGCCATGTACGTGTAGTCTTTAAAGGGTACCTCCGGATGATTTTCAGACTTTTACATTTGAACAACTATAGATTAGTCAAACTGAGTACACAGTTTCAGAATTTATATTGATTGGGATAAGGAATGAGAATGTTTTAAAAATTTATAACAAATTGCAATGAACAAGGATGATGACATGACAGCCTCACCATAAGAATGCATGAGTTGGGGCTCAAGGTAGCAGAACAAAAGAAGAAGGCATGCATGGATTTTTCACAGGTGAACTTGTTGAGCAAGCGGTATTGTAATGGAATTACACTGCTACATTTCTGAAATATATGAGGCTCTGATGTCATCAGCACTGTTCAGTGTAATTTGTGTAAGATTTTCAATTTATTGGTTTCTCTGCTCTAGGACCACAATAAATTCCACGAATCTATACATGGAGCTGTTGAATTATGTACTACATGATGTGAAATTATGAAAATCGTCCGGAATGCCCCTTTAAGTACAGTTGCTTGTACACATGGTGTAATACCATTATACCGTGTACCTCTCTCTTTCATTTACATCACCATGCAAACTTTCAAACAACACACAAGGATATTGATGCCTTGTGTTGTATTCTGACTCGCGTGGTGATAGGTCATATGTTTTGAATGTCAGCACATTGTTGGCATTTTATGTATGTTTCATACTTCTGCCATCTGAGTTGTTAGGGAGAGGAAGGTTGTTGAATTCAACTTGGTTTGTGATGTGCATTTCATTGATAAAACCACAATTTTGATTGTACAATAGATATCGATATGACAGTATGTCCCTTTTATCACTTAAGGATGATAATGAAACGTGACTATGAGGGATGAATCAAGTGCCAGATGTCCATATGGGTCCAATGTTTACAGTGGGAAGATAAATGTGTGGCCACAGCTGTGTCAATACATTGGTGATGTTACACGTACCTGCAAGGCATCAGTCACTGTTCTTTGTTCTCACAAATTAGATGTGATTCATTTGGCATGCATTTCACCATTGTTGAAGCCATATACTTAGATACCACATATCGTCGCTGGGGTGACAAAACCTCGTATTTCAAAATTGTCAAATGTTCAGGAGAGCGAAAAAACATGGCGGCCAAAGCACTATAGTGAATGGGAAAGCCTTCTCTTTGACATGTCATGGTGGCTTCATTTTTGGAGTAAGACAGTTAGGATTTGGCCAAGACATCACTTGACCCATTATTTGACCATTAAGCTAAAAAAAAAAAAATTGACATTTTTGAGATACGAGGTCTTGTCACCCCAGCGACGATATATGTCAATGATAATGAAAAGTCCCCCTTATTTGTGAGTCATGATTCACCAAGTAAGATGCATATACATAACACACAATATCTCTCTCATGGCATTTTGAAACCTCCTTAACTTTGATGTGTGTATGTTGGCAGGTGTGATATGTAGTACTCTGAAAGGTATATTAAGTACTCCTGCAAGCTCAAGACATAAAAGTTTTCAGAGAAATTTGAGAAGATACAGGACAATACAGGATGTGGAATGCTGAGAGTGTTACACAAAGACTTGCACAATACTAGGACTGCGATTGGCACTGTCTGTGGAATGTTGAAGTGTTCAGTGTAAAAGCTCTACCCTTCATTCCTGAAAACGAGTATTTATAACTTCCTCTTACTTATGTTTCACTTGAATTGACAGGCTTGAATTTTTCTTAGTGTAAAGTGATTTGGGAATGAGCAGAGGCATTTCCACTGCCTCATACACACTTGGGCTGACTTAATACAAGAGACAAATGATGTTAGTATCGTCATGACAGATGAAGGGGGGGGGGGGGATTAGGTGACCCTGTAAACAAGTTCTTGTTCCTCATTTGGGCAGGCAAGGGCCGGGGCTACTCTGACAGCTGGCAGATCCATCTTTTGGCAAGTTGCCATGGATACAGGAAGTAGGAGGGATTGTGGGATCTGAGCTGACGAGTGATACATGTGGCAGACAAAAAGCTATGAGTGCTAGACAATCATGAAGGAAAGCCAAAGAACTCTACAATCACAGGCCTGCCACTTAGCAGCAAATGAACTTTTTCTTTCTTCTGCATCTTCACCGACATATGTGCTAACAATCAATCTTTGATGGAAGTATGACAAATCACTTTTCGAATGTATTCAGATGTATGGTATACATATTCTTCCTATTTGAACCTGGTAATAGGCTATTAGGTTCGCCTGTTCCTATTAAATATAGTTCAATGCTTTGAAACCTGTGTGCATGCAATGGAGTTGTTTTGCCTAGCAAAGCTCAAGCATGCTCTCTGGGTGACCCAAGTAATACTTGTGCTATAAATGTATACATGCAAATAAATGTCATGATAAACATATCTATTGAAGAGTAGTAGTATTGAGTGTGTGAATGAAAAATTTGGATTTTAAAAATCACACACAGGCAGTGAAGCAGTGAGCTGCACTACACACTGTGAACACTCTACTAATTGACTACAATGCAAGTTATATCACATTTCTGTTCATCATGATCATTTTAGATTATAGCACAGTTGTAAATTCTTCTCAATGAGTTGGTGGACTGGTGGATGTATTATAGCATTCATAGTAAAATTGGTTAGAGGACAAGTTCACCTTCATTAACATAAGGATTGAGAGAATGTAGCAATATTAGTAGAACACATCATTGAAAGTTTGAGGAAAATCGGACAATCCGTTCAAAAGTTATTAATTTTTAAAGTTTTTGTGCAGTCACCGCTGGATGAGAATACTACTGCAGTGTATGATGTCACATGTGTACAACAATATATTGAAAATATAAAGAGAATTTCACAAAATTTCATCTTTTGGAAAAAGTACACATTCCCTTGACTGGTTACTGACATATTTTATGGGTAATATTATTCCCATTGCCTTTAGAAAGAGGCAAGTCAAGTGCTCTTTGATTATGTGAAAAAAGTGAAAATATGTTGAATTTTCTTTACGTTTTCTTTATACTGTTGTACTCATATGACATCACGAGCTTTAGAAGTCTCCTCATCCAGCGGTTCCAACACAAAAGTTTTAAAAATTCATAACTTTTGCATCGATTGTCCAATTTTCCCCAAACTTTCACTGATGTGTTCTACTAATATTGCTGCATTCTCTCAATCCTTATGTTAATGAAGGTGAACTTGTCCTTTAAGAGTGTGCATACCATTTCACTTCTGTGGTCTATTGCCAGGGTTTTTTTGACCCAGTATTGGAATGTTCATCTGCATTTGAGAAAATATGTACATGTACTGAAATATGAATTCACATGTGGCCGCTTCCAGCAGAAATTTCATGTGCTAACCCCAACAGTATTCAATGCTTGATGTAATCTGAACCCAATTCAAATGTACATGTATAGCCCAGTCCTTGCACCATGCATTTTAAGTACCATTTGCAATCAGTCAGATACTGATTACATGTGTTGTCTGTGATATCTATGTTAAATCATTCTAAAATGAGTGCACTGAAGTGCATGCCTGCAGTCAAAGTACAAGTTCTGCTGTGTGGCTAAGACTTAAAAATCCTCTGAAATCTCTAGATTAATCCAGTGCATGGCCATCTTACTCTCTGATCTAGTGTGATATGGAACAGCTGTTGTCCTTTTTTTTTTTATCCAGGGACTGAAGGAGAGTGTGTAGTGCCCTGTTTTAGAATGTGAATATCAGTGAAGTCAATAATCAATTGTATTCGTCTGTGTACAGCATTGTGTAAATAGTGTAAATTGAAATATCCTCTTTTTTTTTGTATATTTGCAAATAAATATTGATATGTTCTCCAGAATACACAACTAGGTGGCATGTCGTCAAATTTGTCCTTGTTACAATAGGATGGGTCCCTGTGTTGATAATGATAACTACCAAACTATCTTCATCTCTCTCTCTTTCTCTTGTTTCTATTATGCATGAATTAAAAGATTAAATCTCATCCCCAATTTTAATTCATACCACTTACTTGAGAATTTGAGAATGTTTTAATTCAATAATTAAATCACATTTATCGAAGTAAACATACATGTAGCAATTACTTGAGAATTTAATAAAAAAGCCAGAGCACTTGGGGATTGCAACAGAACCTTATACATCTCGACTTTTAGCACAATCATGTTCATAGATGTTGAGGACCAGAAGATTGAACAGATACTGTATATTAAAGTCTATATTCCTTGTAGGAGATGTTTAGCAAAGCAGGGTAGTACTACGTATACTCACACACACACACACACACACACACACACACTGTGCAATATTTGTATACAATTCACTCAAAAATCAAAACACATATACTGGTAGTTAAATCTGTAATTAATTTGAAAATCACACATACATGTACATGTATATACAGTTGTACAATCATCCAAATTCAAAAGATTAAACATCAAAGAGGCAGAGAAAGTAGGCATACATGTAAACATTGTTCTGAGATGCATGAAGTATACAACTGTACATAGAATAATATGGAAATATAGAAAATCTCAAGTCCATTGTCTTGATGGCAATGAAAGCATTGAATCCTAGCTGAAGTATTTGTAGTTTCAAGCACAGTTAATTCCAGTATTGCACAAAATATAACAAGGGTATGGAATAAAACTGGGTAAGAGACTCTCATCGCATAAAACACAATGAAGCAATTACAGCCATTGTTCTTACAGAGATTCTTACTAGTTTTGACAAAACTTCACTATATCTGTAGACTACAGCTGGGACTGGAGTTGTTCATGTTGGTGTGTTTCTATCTTTAACTGTTAATCAAGTTTCATCATGTCATGTAATACTCTGCTTTACACTGTTTCTACCCACAGGTAATACGTCAGGTACTGTGCATTTCATCCTAGATGTTTTGTCATATTCTGCTTTATTGGGCATTGTTTAATAAGAGCTCTTAGAATGAAATCTTTAAAAAGAGAAGATGGTATTTCAATATCACTCATTTCTACACAAGAAGGAAGCACATCAAGAAAAAGCTGCTAGTTTGAAAGTAAATGCTGAGATACTGTGATGAAGACTATGCGAGGCAGAATCAATATCTTACTCATCATTTGACAGCACATGAATTGAACTGAATGGCAGCAAAGTGAAACTAGTGAATTGATACGGAGAAGATATAGTGATACTAGAACGACCTGATGCAAAGCTTTTGACAGTCCTTCCTGTGTGGCAAAGAAGGAAGCACTCGGCTGAAAAACACTGAATAATGTTTACGGCAGAAGGTATCCCTAACATGTCCCTCAATACTGATGGAATGATAAATGTTTCTTTTATACAACTGGAGTATGTACACATAGAAAAATATGTAACCATAATTATACAGTTTTTCATGCCTCGAGTCCCATATCCGGTCTTGACTTGTAATATACATATAATACTATGGCACTGACGATGACGGCAAATGTCGGGAGAACCACATACAAGATATTTTTCTTATTTTCCACATTTTCTTTCTTCCTCATGCGTTTCTCCTTCCGCGTTTCCTTCACCTTTCCCTTTAGTTGCCTCATCTTCGATCCTTGGCAGTGCAAGTCACAGATATCTAAACATGCAAAGGAAAATTTATTCATAAAAGACTTGGGTATAAACAAGATTGCTAATAAAAAAGAGAAAGAGAAAAAGAAGAAAGGTGTTGTAAGTGTAGCTCATGACATCAATCATGAGGCAGAAATATATAAATGCATAATATATCAAATGATTGTCACAATAAAGATTTTCCTGATGAAAGTTGAGACATGAAAACTTGAGCACAGTTTCACAAAAAGTCTAGTCTTAAATGGGGAGTACTATCAAGCAGCGTAACAATTACAACCTGATAGACATATCTTTGACACAACCATTTTGCACTCAGTCAGATGACTTAAAAGTGCTTTGTCACTACATGTTCAGGTTGGCTTTGATGAACGGTGCAACAGCTGTGCCAAACATTGATAATAGGGTTAAAGGAATCAGTAGATATTTCATCACAATTGAATGTAAGATAAGAAAGTTATGGGACTTTTAAATTCCCATTAATTTCACAGAAATAGAGACATTGGTTGCAACCACAATAAGCAAATCAAATGCAGTGAAAATGTCAAAAGAAAGAGTGAGGAATAGCAGAATGAGCTGTAGATGTAT
Organism: Diadema setosum; assembly: GCF_964275005.1. Classification (NCBI taxonomy): domain Eukaryota; kingdom Metazoa; phylum Echinodermata; class Echinoidea; order Diadematoida; family Diadematidae; genus Diadema; species Diadema setosum. The sequence continues at coordinate 13,436,631 of NC_092705.1, read as the reverse complement.
GATAAAGAAATAACTTTCACATGTCTCCATGAAATAGAGATATTAGTTGCAACCACACTCTGTAAACTATTAAATGCAGAGATAATATCATTACCTAAACAAGTGTTCAATTGACCAGGACACAATTCTTCACTTCCTTTTTTTTTTTTTTTTTAACAGCCCAAACATAGTTCTCATATGCCGTGCAGAACTGTCAATTCTTGTTCTAAAATGTACACATTTATGCCTATTAGGCATATGTGTACATATCTCTGAAAGAGATGTGTTAGATAATGCTGTCATAATGCAATTTCAATTAGGTAATGACGAAAATGCCAAATATTAGCCAAAAACTTCGCTGGACGTACTACAACCTCAAAGCTTACCAGATCATGGTTGAGCTGCTCATGGTTGAGCTGCACTACGTGACTTTTAACATTCAATTTCATCGATTACAATTTAATTTATTGGGCCACGGCAGCATTCATCGCATGCCAGTTTACATGCAATTCAATGCCAATGCATGGACACAATTTGATCATCACACATACTAGCACCGTTCTACATACCCACTACTGGACAGGGTAGGCGCGGCAGGAATTAAAGTTGGTACACTGTATACCGATTTTCATTATTTCACACTTGATCTCAAAATACAAATGTACTATACAAAACAACTCATTATCTCAGCGAATTGCATCAGGCAGCCAAGGTTCTTGATAGAGCTTTCCGATACATTGCAAGCAACTTTCAAATGGTGGAAGATAAAAGCCCTTCCTAGTACAATTATCTAGTTTTAAATGAAATCAAAAAGAAAAACTTGAATCCTTTGCATCAAATTATTGTTGTATTGTAATAGTCCAACATTAGTTACTTTTAGATGGGGAAAGTGTTGGGTTACAATATGTTTTTTTTTTCACATTTTTTGCACAAACCAATGGGAGAGTTGCGTGGTGATGACATCATCACCTCATCTAATTTGCATATGTAGTTGCAACCAAGATCACTGGTCCATGAAAGCATGTGACACTTGAAAATTCAATAACTTTACCAGATCTTACATCCAACTTCAGTGACATCACTACTATTTTTTATTTGATTTTACCCAATTTATCAAAGTGAACTTCACAATTTGCATTGCATTTGAACATGTAAACTCGGTGTGCTTCTCATTTTTTTTTCCAAATTTTGCACAGAATACACAATTTTACTACATTGCAGTTGCATGTATTTCATACAAATGCAATTATGCATTACAAAAACCCACCAAAAGAAAAATACACAATTGTTTATATTTAAGGTGATTCTTTTGTTTGTTGGTTGAAGACCTTGAAATGAAGATAAATTCAATTCAATTCAATTCATTTTATTTTCATACTTCTCATTTATGAACATTACAACAGAAACCAGACAGGTTCTTTTACCTTGTGAACAATGTGCAGAAAACAAACAATATACAAGGTGATAACACAGTAATTACATGTAATGATAACTGGTCAAAATCGAAATCGAAATGGGGTTGATCAAAGAGAAGTATGACGGGACCTACATGAAAGCTAGCTTGTTTGGCTGTAAGCCCCGAGTAATCAGTGTTTGTGAAAAAGAAAAGGAGAACGGATAGAAGATAAGACCAGAATGATGATGTAGGTTGCCAAATTTTATGTAATAAAAAAGAAGAAGAAAAAGAAGAAGAAGAAAACAAACAAACTATACATTAATATGAACTTACTGTGACCGAGCCATCATTGTTATACAGCCTACTTTGTATATATACTATAACCTATTGTTGCATTAAAACTTTCACCAGGATATGATCAGTAAGACACAAAAAGTTAACATGTACAGCTATTAAGCCATTTGGTGCCTGCCGTCAAGCTCTGCATAGAAGGTTAGAGAGGGGTAGAGGGAAAGAGGAAGAGAGGGAAACGAAGTAGAATGTGGAATTGCTAATGATGAATTCAGAGAGCCTGATGGCAAGACCCCAAATGGAATCTGCAACGTGTTGACAAAATGTTTGATTGGACAATAATAATAAATGCAACAGAGAGTCTAATATCGAGGGTCTAATATCTAATATTGAGTCTAATATCTAATATTGACAAAATGTTTGATTGGACAATAATAATAAATGCAACAGAGAGTCTAATATCGAGGATAAGAGAGAGCAAAATCTGCAAACTATTCCCTCCTTCTTACTCGGTACTTGGTAGATGTCCTCCAAAAGGCTACGTAAGAGGTGCTTAAACTGGAGGTGTGGACATGCCCTATACAAGTTTATCATTAACTATCAATATGTGTAAAAAGTATGATTTCCTCAGAACTTACCAGTAGTGCAGTGTGCTTTTATTGTCCACAGCCCTTGGCTTTAGCCTTTGCCTTGCTGTCCTTGATATACGTAGCTCTCTTTTATTCCAGCAAGTAATAATGGATACTTTCACCTACATAAAAAGAAAAGAGCAGGAGGGGAAGAACATTTAAAATCAAAATAAGTATGATCAACACATTAGGGCCTCATTCATCAAAAGATATTTTTATAATCCATTATAAATTTCCTCACCACATAGACTACCATAGACTTACTGTATGATAGAAATCAACTATATAATCCATTATCAACTCTTCGTAAAACAGGACCCAGGCATTACATCTCAGTTTTAGGAGTTTGAATTCTACTCACCATGAAAAAAAAAAAAACAACAACATTGAAAATAAGTCATGTAATTTACACATATTTCCAAATACACGTATAATATGGTCCTATTTTTTCAAGTGATAACCAAATATAAATTTAAAGTCAAAACTCAGTTATCAAAAAGCATATGAAAAGTGACTGCACTGCCACAAAAAAAAAAACAAACTCAATACCCAGTTTTACACAAATCGTTGACATTGAAACTGTCATTTGAAACTTTTTAAAACTTCCCCATCCCTTTATTTATCTGCAGCCTACTTCTACATGTATTTCTATGGCATACGGTGCTTCTCATCAAAACCTGTTCAGCAACTGGACGAGGGTTTCTGGTGTGGAGAATTCTGACAGTGAGTGCAATCTGTGCTTTGTGTCCTTTCTTCCTCTTCTTCTTCTGATTTAAAGTCTGCCTCCTTCAATAGGCTGAAGATTCTCGCACGCAGACTGTGTTATTTACGTTAAAATACAGTTTATTTACGAGTGTACCGGTACAATGCAGGTGCTCATTGACATTGTGCAAGAAGACAAAGATCTCTACCATTGGCATTGCTTAGTTTGTTTCTATTATTTTTTTTCAATCTACTTTATCATTGCAGGTATAATTAAAAGTACATACAAACATTGAAACATACAAACGCACGTGCTGCGCTCACGCGCTGCACTAGATAGAAAGATCAGTCAGATCCATCCGTCCGGAGTATTCTTTTATTTTTTATTTATTTATTTATTTATTTATTTTTTTGACGTTATCGCTCTCCTGAGGGGATCCGTGAAGCCAGACGCAGTCTCCGCGGAACATTTCCCCGACGACCAGACAGACCGATCTTTCAGTCAAGCGCTGCGCCTACCCTGCCAGCTGAGCTGTGTGTGTGAAGTGTGTGTACCCACTTCTGCCCTACCTGTGAGAGAGGCTTTCTTGCCCAGATTGGCCTCATCAGCCACCTCCGAACCCATCGAGCCAATTGATGTCATTGCCATTGGTCATCCTCGAGAACGAGGGACGAACACACACACACACGCATCAGATTTGCAGAGCGACCTGCACGGGTTTACTAGAGGAACAAGCGCCGAAACTTCGGGGGAGCATAGGAGGAGGTGCCTGAATCAGCTGCAAAGCAGTGGAGGGAGATGTTGATTACTTATGACAATGACTGCAAGACATATTTCTACTTATTATTGCCTACAAATGCATACTTACAGTGGTTGGCAATCGGTGGTTTTATCTCTTTGAGATTCAATGACTGCAGCAATGTATATTTTTGTATTTATCTGCAGTAGTCGACGTAGTTTTTCGAGGGTACACAGTTCTTATAACACGTCAGCTCTGCTCATCAGCTAGCTCTCAACCACAGCTGGGATCGGAAATGAACACATACACACACATGTAAGTACGTACACACCAACAGTAACCGTAACCCGATACACAAGTTTACACACGCACTAGCCAGCATGAGCAGCAGCAACGATTTCGCTGACCCATTGCCCGATAACCATTTGGCCTACAAGCTAGTGTAGTTCCTAGCCAATTTTGTGCGTCAGCGAAATAGTTCGACTGATGTCGACAGCGGAAAATTCGAAATCGTCAACATCGACGGGTAAGAGAATTTTGAGAGAAAAAGATAATATTTCACATTCATCTGTGCCATTTCCTTAGAGCTGAGAAAATGGAACGGTTGAGATTTACTCTAAATATTGTCTAAGGGCACACTTGCCCTTCATAAAACGCAGTCGCAGTCGTTGTTGATAGTAATTGTGAGCCAAATACCAAGTCCCACATGCTAATATCGATGTCATGGTATTACTACTACTAGGCCGGCCGGGCATAGGCCCTGCTGCACTAACGTTAGTTAGGCCTACTAATTTACCTGACTAACGCTAACTAACGTTACAATTGTACAACCTAACATTGTTAGACTAGATCTACTGTCTGTAGTGTGTACACTACATTGAAACCGACACCCCTCTATTTATACTAGCATTGACAATGCCACTAATTACCAGTTCGGGAAACCCACTCACAAGCAGACAAGGGGGGGCCCCTCCTTATATATAAGTAACCCGTCCCCCTTATAAGTAACCCCGTCCCCCTTATAAGTAACCCCCGGGGCACCCCTTATAAGGAGTCTCCACGCTTTTTTGCAATGCAACGCGAAAAGGAAAGGACTGCGGCAATTGGCTTGATTATGTCCATAAAGCTTCACAAGTTTCCTAGTTACTCACGAAATTTGAGCAAAATGGGTTCGAGGCATCATATCTAGAATCATGGATTTAAATGCGATGTCAGACGACCCATGCGAATGCTGAAATGCGAGCGATTACTGGCGTGAGTGTCGCCAGGCGCGGCGGCGCGGCAATGCTTGAGTGCAGACGTGGCGACTGAGTACGAAACAGTCGACAGTCTCCGTACTCAGTCTATTATCAATAGAGGGTAAGGGTATCGGTTTCAAAATTACGGCGCAAATGAGTACGTCAAAATATTCTACACCCCACGCGTTGGAAGCAGTTATCGATCAAGTGAAGCATGTGCCACAAATCGCATTTTTAATGTGCTTGAGAATTCAGAGTATTTTCTTGACATGTGAGTAAAATTTCAGGCAAATTGTGAGATATTGTATAAGTTTCTACAGGTGTATAAACATTAGGGTGTCGATATGTTGGACACCCAACCATACCTACCATTCACTTTGTCATTTCCAGACTGATCTCATCCATGGTCTTGAAAAGATGTTTTTCTACGAGTCCACCTCCATTCTCCCTGTTCGTTCCTCCTTCGTTTTTTGAACAACCTTTGCATGGCGCATTGTTTTTAGCCTTTGGACAAGACTCTTTCGTTCTCATGATTTTGCACTCAGCTAGGATCGCTTCTTCACTTGCCCAGAAAGCAATACAGTAGAGTATAGAGGGCCTGACTGTAGTCAACAGCGAGAAGGCCTTGTCAAAAGGCTGCACTACACTCCAGCTAGCACATGCACGCAGGTTTCAAATTTGTTGAATGGAGCAGTTGTCATTCTCACAAAGTCCCCTTGATCGAATCATTTAACGTCATCAATTTGGACAGAAAGGGACTATTTGAAGAACCACTTGTATGTTCCCAGGTATGAGTTATCAACAACTGGACTACATCAGTGTGTATTCAAATTGAAGCAATTTTTAGTTCTTTATTTGGAATTTAGGGGTGATTACCACGTACGAGACCCCAAATCCTACAATCACTCCAGCCACTGCCTTTGTGACCTTGTGTCACATACACTGTAAGAAGCAGGATGTCCAACCATGAGAATCGCTTCTGCAACACCAATACCAGATTTCATTTTGAGGAGATGTACAACCTTTCATTGGGACTTTTCTTAATGTCAAAAGAGCTAACCTCATAATCTGAGTGGAGCTGAGTTGAGCCTCTTTTGTAGCTTACACCAGAGTCTTGAGTGCGCATTTGGAAATGCTGCATATTTCAGGCTGCTAATATTGTGTCTTGTCAGGCTGTTTTCATCAATGCAGGGGGAAAAAATGGAAAATTATTAATAAGGATAAAATAGATTACAGCATCAATATTAGCATCAACCTTAGTTTACCTATCACGTATAAGATTATTTTGTCAATTCATGTTTTCAGGATAAAGTGAGTTCAAAGAATACAAAATATTCCATGTCTGTAGTCACACTTTGTTGTATAATCTATATCATGATTGCTATGTACATTTTGAATTCAGATGAGTACCAGCAGTAGGCAACTTCCAGTACTACTTTTAGGATGTCTCAGTACACTGGAGCCGGAAATTCTGTGCATGGAGCACGCTACAGACTGAGCCCCAATGAGGAGGCAGCAATTCTGAAAGAAGAAAGGGACAGACGCCGGAAGCTTCGACTGAAACAGGTATTGCTCTTATTTGTATCAGTATGTACATAGTTTATGTGTGTACTTCCATCATCTTCTATTGAGGGAGAAGCGTGACTATTCATTGCAAATTGTTTTATTCACTATGACCTTGAAAATGGATAAACAGGTGCAAATGGGTGAATACAATAGTTAATTGTGCTTTACATATAATCTTGTCACTTGTATCAACAAATAGCAATTCCCCATTTCCCATAATCAAGTGAGAATGTATTTGATTGCTTGGATGTCTGGTTGTATATAAAAACCGTGTAACTGTCTTGATAAACATCCTGGTACAAGACAGTGCTGAGGTGAAGTGTATCCACTTCTGGCCTTTAAACCCATTCTATACAGGATTCTGGTGATCTGTGTATCAAGTCTATGGGGATCTCAGAATTTGATATGGAAGGGGTTAATGCTTTGATCATGACTCTTGTTGCCCTGCCTTGATTATGCAGGTGAGAGAGCAGGACAGACTGTTTGCCAAGCAGCTGCTGGCCAAGGCCAAGGCCAAGAAGGTGGCAGAGGTCAACGCACTCTCAGAGAAATTGGAAGAGGAGTGGCGGGCAGTCCAGCAGGAGAAAGCCGAAGCCCTCGATGACATCTACCAGAGGTGTCTGGAGAGGGTCGGGGATGGCCACAGGGCGGCTCAGTCTCAGGTTTGTCCAGTCAAACCATCAACCTTCATTTCATCCTGAAAAAAAACAAACAAACAAGAAAAAAAGTTAAGCAACAACAAATGACAAATATTAGAGCAATATTCTAGTGATAAGAGCTCTCTGAAACGACGTAATCAGCTTTTGTGTTGTCCACAGACCAGCTACATGTAACATGAAGTCAACCTCGCCTACATTGACCTTGCACAAGTGGAAAAATAGGCTAAGTTGATGAAAAATTCTACCCTGGATGTAAACATGTGGTTCTTCTATTGTATTTAAGTAAAATCGAAGAATTTTCTCAGGTCCCATTCGTTTTGACTTTGTCGATGAGGTAGACAAGGTTGACTGTTTCCTCAATTTGCACAAATTCATGTAAAAACTTATTTATTTTGATGGCTTATTTGGAGTGGTTGATGAAATGATAAATAACTTAATCCATTGCTGGGCAATGTTGTCTACTATAATTGTTTACAACTTTGTGAATTGATTGTTAGTGCAAATTATTATCACACATGAATACATCTTGATAGCTGACACAAGTGTCTGGACACTTTTTGGCTATTGCTGGCAAGAAGTGGCTAAAGATTGTTTTATCCAACAGACATTTGAGAGGTGCAACAGAAATCCACTGAAGAAATATTCACCTGATCACAGAATTTTTAGCGTAGCAATTTCTCTCATCTGCATAATTTATCTGAATTTTACTGATTTTTACTCATGAGTGAATGGCCTACACTGCTGTTAACAAAGAGAACATTCTGCTCTGATCCTGTGTTTCTGTTGTCTCATTGGACATAACAGAAACCCCTCGACGAAGAACGAGCAGAAACAGCCAGGAAAAATTCTAAGGTGGCAAAACAGCGCCACCGAGAGGCCATGATGAAGGAGATGACTGAACGTAATGAGAAGTGGCAGAAGGAAAATGCTCACATCATCTCTCGCAAGAATGCCATGGACGTCGAAAAGTATGTTTATTTTCCCCACAAATCTTTTTCAAAAACTGCACACATTTATTTAAGAAAGAAAAGTAAAAACATAGCATCATGTAACATAACTTTTAGGCAGTTTGTTTACTATAGCCGGCACAAGGCACTTTACTTTTAGAATATTTGCAGCATTGTTGACATTAAATCTGACAAATTTAACTGCAGCACGATGAATGGTGGCAAGTGATGTACTGTAAAAATAAAAAATAAAAAAATAAGAAAGTTAGATAAAGTACTTTAGGACTTGAGGAGTATTTGAAATAAAACTTGGTAAGCATCCCATCGAAATAATTTCAAAGGTTTATTGATTTTCCAAAGAGATGTTCAGCCTGTATTTTGTTTTTGTGCACACTATGTCATTTTCATAGGGGGACGGGTTCAGACCAAATAAATCCTGGTGTGTTCACAGAAAAACTAGTTATCTCCCTTTTCAACAGGAATTTCATCCAAATGCCTTTATGGTGTTCATTTACACTGTGTTCCTTATATCCACCATGGTTTTCAAGCCAAATATTACTGGTTTGATTCTGCACAATGTCTCTGGCTTCTGCTAGAATTGAACCCAACTTAATGTACATACATTTTGCAAATTTTTCAAGTCTGGCGCCATTTGCAAATTAAAAAATCCACGAACATATCAACTCTGATCCAGCCCATAATGCAATCTGCATGCATACATTTCTGTGCTCCCCATTTGTGAATTTAAATTTAACCACTCACGAAATTTGCCAGGAAGTCCTGATTCGCGAGAAATCAGACTCGCTAAATATATGGCGTATACAATAGTCTTGGTGTGTACCTGCCCAGTGTAACCTGTTTCAACTTAGTAGTACCGTCTCTAATCCTGGTGTGTACCTGCAAATTGTCTCCTGCCAAACCAGGGTGCGAGCCTCCCACGTGGCCAGCCTGCCCCCTCCCAAGAGAGATCCCCTAGCTGACCTTGACCTCCAGAAGCCTCCAGTCCAGGTGACCAGGGTAGACGGCTTTGCCACCACTCACTACCACATCCCTGCTGAATATGTGGAGAAGGCAGACCCTCATGAACAGGTGCCTTTTATACTTGAGTAGTTTTTTCATGTCCATTTCCCAGAAGAAATGTGTGCAAAGCATTTAATATTTGTGCTATTGGGTTTAAAGGAAACCAAAATCCAAAGAGCAATAAGGATTGAGTGTAAGCATCAACATAGTAGAAGACATGACTTGAAAGTTTGAGGAAAATCGGATTTTTATTAATTTTTAAAGTTTTTGTGTTGTAATCACTGAATAAGGAGACTACTAGAGTTCATGATGTCATGTGTAGACAATAAAAAGAAAATATAAAGAGAATTCCACAAAAATTAATTTTCATGGAAATTACACATTCCATCAATTTGATACTGACATATGTCAAGGGTAGTAATTATTCCCCCTGCTCTCTGAAGGTGGTTAGTCAAGTGTTCTTTCATTACTTTAGAAAAGTATAAGCATGCTGAATTTCCTTTATATTTTCTTTTTATTGCTGTCTACACATGATGTCATGAACTCAAGTAATCTCCTTATCCAGTGGTTCCAACACCAAAACTTTACAAATTCTTACCTTTTCCATTGATTGTCCAATTTCCCTCAAATTTTCACTGATGTGTTCTACCAATGTTGCTGCTTTCACTCACACCACATTTCTCTGTGGGTTTTGGTTTCCTTTAAAGCTTTAGATGTCTACTTTTGATATAAGCATGTCTGTGTTTCTGCTTTTGCAGTATGATTTTTGTAGATAATTATGAAACAAGTGATATTTATCCTTTTGATGCTGCCACAAGCACCACTTATGCCTTTTCTTAGCCATTGTGACTTAGTTTTGATTAAGGAATTCATGATATGACACTGATTGATGCTCATTTATGTCAGAACCTGATTTATGTCCCATTATATAGCATTTTATATTGAAATATCATATTATATTGTCCCTGGCGTGACAAGACCTCTTATCTGAAATGTAATGACATTTTTGGGGGGGAGCAAAAAGCTGTTAATTCATTTTTGCACCATTTTCACTTGATAACATCAATATTGATGTCAAATAATGTGGAAACATTGAATTCGATCACATTAATTAATTGTAATGTTTTGATATCCAAATCAGTATGTTTGATATTAAAATTTGAGTTAGGAGGTTTTGAATATGTGCCAGCTGATTTACAAGGTCTTGTCATCCCACTGCCAGGTATGATAATTATATGAACATATTTTTAAATTTGTGATACAATCTATATAAAAAAAGGTGTTAAATATCACAATTGTGGTATTGATATTCTTATGACATTTCGATTTGTGATGTGCTTGTTTTGTTTGCGTTGTGTTTTGGTTGCCTTCTTAATAGTGGCATATTGGTAAATATAATCAATATGTTTTGAGGTGAAAGAAAATTCCCATGGCTGGTAGTGTACAAACCTTTAAAGAATAAAAGATATTCACATGACACAGGATGATGCGAGGCAAGCTGCAGAGGAGGAGGCCGAACGGATGGGCAAGGAGGTGGAGAGGGTGGAGATGGAGCTCAGGGAGCGGCACGAGAAGGCCGCCCTCAGGCACCGGCACGCCAAACAGAAGGAGCTCTTGAAGCAAGACTACCAACAGCTCCTCCTCGAGCTGAGTGGACTCCAACACGCTGATCGAAGGCGGAGGCAGGCAGTTGTGGCTGATATCCCAGTAAGCTTCGGCATTTCCCCAATTTGAGCTCGAGCTTCTGTTTTATTCTATTAAGAACCATCCTAAGTTATGATACTCTGTAAAAACATGTCAAACTCTTATCAAGGATGTTCCATTCATTATTTTGTAAGCAAGTGAAATGTACAGTAAAACAGTTTTCAATCAGCTTTAAAGATTTTTACAGTGTCTCAATGTTTTATCGTGAAATCTGACATGAAACGTGACACTCTGACTCCTCAAGGAGTTGTCATGAAGGAAAAACACACACAAAATCAAGCATTGATAAAGATGTCCATAAGCATGTCAGTGTGTTTTCTTAATACTGTGAGTTTTTTTCCAAACTCATGTGGACCAAGAAATGTTCCTTTTACAATTATTACAAAATTCATTGTTACTGTAGAAGAACCACATTGAGAAAAGTAAGGTCGGAGAATTGACATACTGTAAAACAAGATATTTTTGCAGCATGAATTTTCGCGAATTGGAGCAGACGGCCTTTTTCGCAGCATGAAATTTTCATGAATTGCCACTGGCATTCAGTGCATAAAGTGTAGTAGAGAACTTTTGTGTACATTTTAATTTTGCAAATCTTGGCTCTCGCAAAAAGTCATAAAATTGAAATGCATGCGAACAATTCTAGTTTTACAGAGCATGCATTTCAAGCCAGTGTTAGGACATCCCATGTTCATTTTGTTTGTACTCTTACAGCGTCAAGTGTTCCAGCCGCCCCACCGCAGACTTGAAGAGAAAGCTGAACGGCAGCACCAGCTGGAGGAGGCTTTCGAAGATATGTACATGGCTCACACAGGCAAGTATTGAGGCATGTTATGAAATGGTAACATGGATCCTTATCAATTGATTGGCTGAGAGCTTTCATGTGACCAGTCTTTTGTTTTGCCTACAGGCCCCAATTTACTTTTCAGCCCATGTTAGTATCCTAATTACCTGTAATGACAACTGCTTGTCTGCTCTCAGCTACATTGCCTGTGTATTATGAATGTCTGTAATTGTTTTAGTGTGTGCGGCTCAGTAAGTATTGAGCTGGTGCTGGCCTGGGAATCCTGTAAAAATGGCTTCCACTGAATTCAAATCATGTTAAAATGTTATGAAACAAATGATGCACATTACCAGGTCAAGCGTTAGTAAAATTATCCTCCCTCCATATTAACTTTTGAACAAAAAGAAACACATTCAGCTTCACCTTGTGTGTGACCAACTTTTCCAAAGTTACAATCTGGTGGAAAATTCTTACTAACACGCTGTGGTAACTGGCATTATTTGTATACCATTAACCAGACAGAACTGCTAAATCTCCCTGATTCCACAGGCTGCTGCCTCCACGTTGAACAATGTCTAAATATCCTGACAGGAGAATATTGAAGTCTCCTTGTTTTTGTTAATTGTTTTCTCCAGTTATATGCATTTTTCAAAAACATTTCCTATCTCCTTGATTTCTCGTTGATCCCTCCGTGAGTTTGATGTGATTGACTTGTTGTAATCTGCAATTTGAACCTGGGCCGTGATCTTATCTCCCCGCTGTTGTTTCACTTTCCAGACTATGCAGGGGATATCACTCTAGCCCTGGAGCCGAGAGCCCCTGGTCTGGACACAGACCTGGACCTGACACCAGACGTGTCCCATGCAAGGGACGAGGAGGAAGCCGGTGATGGGGATGAGGTTGTTTTGGAGAGGCCCGCCGGTCTTGCCAGTCCAGGACCAGGTCCTTCTCATTGGATGGCACCGGGGAAGGGACCAAGTGATGCTGGTAGTATTGTCGGTGCAGGACCAAAGCCAGTGTCAGCCAGAGCAGGTAAAGTCCAATCTCAAAAAAGGAAAATCCTTTCCTTTGGATTTTATTGTTCATTTTGCTACCATTGCTGTTGTTAGAGGGGGAGGAGGGCTGTAAGGTATTTTAAGACCTTGTGTCTTTCAAGGGGCTCACCCTATCCTGTCCATTAATGAAGGCACTCAACAGGATATTTGCTTATATTTAATGTCATTGTCAGTGTGTATTCGGTAAAACCTATTTTTATGATGTGCGTACAGACCATGTGGTCTTTAAGAGGCTCGATCTATTCTATCCAATAATGAAAACCATCAACAGTGCTTGTGCACACATGTATAGTATGATTATCAGTGTGTAATGAGAAAGGAATATTTTCATATGTGTGCAATCTTTCATGTGTGACATTTGTAAACATATTGTATTGACTCATGCAAGGCATTACCACCCAACATGTTATTTATTGTTGTAGAACATCAGGTGCAATAGATTATTACAAATATTTTCGTTCAGGAAATGCAATTCTCCGTAGCTTCAATGAAAATCCATTGTATTTATCTTTTGGAGACATTCTGTTGCTATATGCTCTCTCAGATATGCTGAAAAAGTTGATGGGGAGAATCAGGGGACAGAGGGATGACTGGCAGAAGCAGGAAACCAAAGTTCCATCTTCAGTGGCCACAGGCCAGCCTTCCATTAGACGTCCAGCAGTCCCAACGCTAGGTAGTGTACACGATGTCAACTCTTGACCTTGATACATTGGCAAGCAATGTGCATCATTTGTTTTTCTTTCACACTGTGGGGAAAATCTTTGCATGTAAAGTTTGTGTTTAATCAGGTTTCCCAGAGTCATGGGAAACCTGGAAAAGTCATGAAGTAATGAAAAGGTGTTTGTTTGTTTTGTTTTGTTTGTTATTGGGGTTTTTGTTGTGCCTGGAAAAGTCATGGGAAATGTATAATTAAGACCATATGGAAAAATCATAGATATTTACATTTTGATGGTTTTTTTTTTTTGCATTTTAGTGATTTTTTTTTTTTTGGGGGGGGGGGTAATATTAATTTGTTTTTAGGAAAACATTTTATCAAATCAAGTTTGGATCAACTCGTCCACCACAGACATTGTTGGTGTGATACACACACTGACACTTTACATGGACACAATTTATTTAATAGTATAAATTTCACTTCATTTATTGACACTAACCACTTACGTTTTCATGAAGTTACTGTCCAAAAAAAAAGTTCCTGGATTTCTAAATTTTCACGTAGAAAAGACATGGAAAAGTCATGGAATTAATTTGTGTAGAAGGTACAGGAAACCTGTTCAATGTAGATGACAGTCGGTGCTGCTTTTTGAGTTAAGATGAATGGCTTCCCTCTCAACGAGTGTCCCAACGTCTCCCATCCCTTGACAGAACCTGACCAGTCAACCAGTGCGTCCACAGAGGAACCCTCAACCGTTGACACCCAGCCCTCCTCTTACCAGGCTACCCCACCACCGACCATCACCCCTCCCACAGAGCTGTCGGAATATCCCATCGAGAGCGTGGGGTCCGAGTTGGGTGGCAGTAATGGAGGGAAGTCTCTTGAGACTGGGAGCCTGTCGGGGGAATCCGGATCCACCCTGCTTCATCCAGTGGAACGTGCCGCCAAGATAAGACATCACCAGGTATTAATGAGTTGCCACTTAGTGATGTTTTATTATGGAATCACTTGGAAGTGGTAAATTGTAAATATTGTGATAGTTCGCGCCATGAAGGGAGTAGTGGTGTTTTTGTTTTGTTTTGTTTTGTTTGTTTTTTTTGAAATGGTTCTCATTCAAAATTTCACAAGTTTAATTAACCTATAATGAAAAAAATGCAAGTGTTATTCTTCAGAAAGCATTTAGATATTAACCATTACCCTGCATTTGAAATTTACTGTGCAGGCAGGTGTTCAACGCTAACATATGTTTATTTATCTTAACACATACCAGCTGTCCAACCAAAAGAGAGTACAAGAAGACATCGCAGCCAGAGGGAAGGAACAAGAGAGGCAATTCCAGGATCTGAAGGAGGCTTTCTTCATCCCATGGGAGGATATCCCACAAGCAGATCCTTCATCCATGCTTCGAGACCAGGGTTGGCCCACAGACCTGGTAGCTGGCCAGAGAGTAGTGCGTGGGGACCAGCTAGAAAGGGAAGGGGCTGCTCAGTCTGAGGAAGCTGAGGATGAGCAGCAACCATCAGATGTAGAGGATGCTTACACCGTGATGTCAAGATACCCACAGCCATGGCAGGATGTGACACAAGAGTCAAAAGGAGTGGTCACTGGCACCGAGCACCCAGCTTCACAGCAGCATACCGCAGATCCACACCACAGTCAAGTCAGCACAGCCCATGGTCTACATCATGAGCCTGGCCAACAGGCTCCAACTTCATACAGTGAAACAGATGGTGATGGTGCATCACCAAGGTCAAGATGTGAAAGAGGCCCAGAGTTCCTTGTAGGCCAAGGCTCTGGCAATACCAGAGATGAGCTGCCCAAAGAAGATGAGCAACTACTAGCTGATGCAGACTCAAGTGCAGACTGGCTGCAGCGTGCCAGAGCCTATCAACAGAGACTCCTGGACAGGCAGAGGGATAACAAGGAGTCTCTTCGTCAGGCTCAGCGCAAGCTACAGGAGCGCAGGGACAGGCTCATGATGAATTACCCCACTGTCAAACTGCCAACGTATGTTCCCTATCCACTACAGGATGATGCAAGCGGCAGATTTCTTCATCAGTCTCGGTGTGTTTTAGCCCGAACTCATCCTCCATTCACCTCCCTTGAGGGAACAAACCAGTTAGAGACAGGTGGTCAAGATGTACCAGAAGAAGAGCAAACTGTAGGAGAAGATGTTGGTGCCATAAGCACACTTTTGTCAGTGGCCGAGCACAGTCAGGAACCGTATACAACAAGATTTCCAAGTCAAAGAGTGCCACTGGCTAGCCAACACACTCCACCTAGCAACGATTCAATCCTGCATCATCAGTCACCACACAGAAATTCTAGTAAACTGGTCTCAACCTCACCAAAGGTAGCAGTGTCTCCTGCAGCTGATGTGCATGCTACAGAAAGGACTGGCGACTACCTAGCTTCGGCTGCTGCCGAGGATAGTGTCAACACGTCAGAGATTGATGAAGAAAGCAGGAATGGTGGTAATCATATCTCTAGTGAGGACACTGATGCTGAGGGTATGCAGCAGCAAGACACCGTGAGGGAGAGAGAAAGGCAAGAAGCAATCAGATCTGCAGAAATCGCTCTTGAACTGCGTCATCAGCAGCTGTTGGAAGAGAAGCAGCATTTGGAAGAAAAACAAATGTTGCAGCAAGCTAGGTTACTGCATAAGCAGCAAGAGTTGCAGAGACAGATTGAAAGACAGCAGCAGAAGTACCAGGAAAGGATGGAGGCCATACATTATCACCAGCCTCATGCCAGACTTTCCAACGAACCTCCCCTGGAACATTCACCATCGATTCCTCACCCAGAGTCACATGAACGGGATCTCCAATCATCAGTAGGAAGTCCCGGAGCACCACCATCTGATGGGTCACCATCAACATGGCAGAGGGAGGGAATGGATTATCGTAGAATGATGCAGGGTCAGGTCTTCAGGCCCAAGGACCTTCAGCGGCATCTCCAGTCATTTGGTGAGCTGGGAACCCAGTCTGGTGAAGATGACACTGATGATAGGCATCTTTCTCCTGAGGCTGACCACAGCCCTCAACAGCCAGGAGGAATGATGATGGGTGTCCTAAGGCCCCATGAGTTAATGCCATTTTTACAGGACCAATTTTCCAGTTCCACTGGGTCACAAGGTGCAGATCATGACCAACTTCATACTGCAAAAAGCTCGGGCTTGAGTTATTCTCCTGAACTCAGTCAAGATAGACGAGGACCATTTGTACAGTCAACGGAACACTCTGAATATGAATTAAGTGAAGGAACTATAGAAATGGACTCAACTGTATCTCCTCAAGGGACAACAGGATCTTTCAACAAACTCCAAGGCCAAGTCTTCAGGCCTGGAGACCTGCTGGCACAGCTCAGGGACATACAGCAGCAAGTGGGAATGACTGGTTCTCAAGGAAGTTCACATGACTTCGGTCAGACTGAATCGGCTGAATTAGAGCAGGGCTCTGGCAGTTTTCAGAGATCAATCTTGCGAGGGACGTACACCAGATCCAGTGAGTATATGAGTAGAAGCAGTGCGAGTTATAGTTCACAAGGTACAGTGGACAGGAGTAGTGCTGGAGGGCCGCAGGGCATCTATAAGGAATTGTTGAAAAGCCATGTATTTACGCCACAAGACCTGCTTCCACATCTGCAAGACCTGCCGGCACCTGACGATCCTCTATACCATGAACCACCACTGGGTTCATCCACCTCAAATCAGATAGACACTTCCTGGGGTCCTCTCCACTCCCTTCCGAGACCTGAGGCAGATGGTGGGGGAAGTGATCCTCTCCATCAGCCTTTGGCAAGACTTAGCCTATCTGATGATGAAACAGTCCATGCTGCTTCACCTGACTTCACCCACCAGAATGTCACTCAGTTTCAGTCAGACCATCTATCAACGTTTTCCATGTCTCTCCCAAGCCCTTCAGCACAATCATCGGCTGCGGCAAAGTCCAGAAGACCACCACCTGCCAACCTTCGACAAATGGCAAATTTTTCTGAGGTACCACCTCATGAATTGAGCACCATTGTGGAAATGGAGACATCTGCAGATGAGAGGATGCACACCTATAGCACACCTACCCCCAGAGTTATGGGTATCCAACATCAGGATCCTAGGAGAAGTTTAGGTGCTCTGCAACAAATAGGAAGTTCTGGAGCTACCATGAGAAAACAAATACCAGCTGCTGGGAGATCTGCAGTAATTAATGACATACTGGGTAACAAATCCAGTGTTGAGAGTAGAACACAACCTTCAGACACTTTGCAGGACACTATCCCGGGAGCGTCAACTCTGATTCAAATCTCAAGACCTACTGTGGTTGGTCATGACAGTGATGAGTATGATGATGCAGAAGGCTTTCATGCAACAGATCAAGGCTCAAAGACTTCTCCTCAGGAGCCTGAAAGGCATCAAAGGGATGTCAGCATTGCGGCGTCCTCACTGTCTGAGTACACAATCGATGATGACAGTACAGTAAATCACAGTCCGGCTAGAACCTCTCAACCACCATCCTATGAGCATGTGCTGCTGAACTTTCCTACCAGAGAGATTCCAGGATCACACAGCCCAAGTGGTGCTCACACACCTCAAAGAGGAGAACCTGCTGGAGAAAGCATGCGTTGGAAGGACCTGCTGAAATCTTCAGTGAGTGGCAATTCCTCAAGCAGTACCGACAGGGAGGAATCAGTCCGGGAAGCACCCAGAACACCTGCTGGCGGGGAGTTCTTACCCATGATGGAAACTGGCAACATCACCATGGCAACGGTCCAGGAAACGTCATCCCAGGATCTCACCCAACACCCGCTAACACCAACATCAAATAAGACATCAGTGGAAAGTCTGGAGCAGTCACTGTCGCAACAGACAATATCTAGAACCTGGCAAATCCAGAAACATATTGCAGCAGGTTTGAACCTGGACTCCAGCACAAGTTCAGATAGTCAGAACAATGCACACATGCCAGAACAATTGCCGGGGAGTTCATCGACAGCCTCAAGCAGTTCCAAGCAGAGTACAATAATTGGAGCAGGTGGAAGGGTGCCTTCTGTGCCAAGCGCCAGTGATGACTCTCCACTCTTTGTGCCAAGAGCATCTCAGCAGAAACAGGGCCAGCCTCTCCATCCCAGCATGAGATCACATCCAACAGATGGAGTGGATAGAATGGTCCCACCTATCCAGAAACAAATGGCATCACAAGAAATTAAGGTGATAGGAGAACTTGTGCGAGGTCGATCCTCGGATGTCTCATCTGTACCTGATGAATCTCTGCCAGAGTCACTGTCATCTCTGCGAGATGCTGATCAACCCACTGGTGACTTCAGCTGGGCTAGAGATGCAGCAGACGCAGCCATTGCAGCCACCCAGGAGGACTACATCAGAAACTTGCTGTCAAGTCTGCCAGTAAGACAGATCAGCTTTCATATCATATTCATGCACTGAATTATTCAATCCCTCTATGCCTTCACTTCACACATGCTGTTTTAGGAGTAGAGTAAAGATACAAGCAGTATTTTGTTTCTTTTCCAAAATTTAGTTGGGAAGTTGTATTTTTCATACCTAAAAAGAGATCTTCTTGGTAGTTCCAAAAGACTACAAGGTAGCTTGCCTCTCTTATTACCATTGTAATTCTACCGTAACATGTTTAAGTGTAATAAATATTGAATAATAGGGTGTTGTGTAGGCAGCACGAAGGAGTCACACATCATTGGGAATTTCATTGAGATTTAGCATTGCTATGCAATGCATACCTTTCTGATATGACTTTCAAATCAGATTCAGTTGACCAGGAACACAAAGAAACAGACAAATGCAAACCTCCACCCCCCTTGAAAACAGAAAAAAAAAACTGTACACAGTACACAGTAACACAATTTGAGCTGTAAAATCAGTTGTGCTTACCCACATATACAGGTGTAACAAGAAAACTGTCAATTCAAAGCCTTTTGTAATAGGTGTTGAAGACACTTTTTGACATTTAGTTTTAGGACATCAGTGCTAATACAAAGATATGCTGATCAGCTAGCAAAGCGCAGTCAAGGGTCAATTTGGTAGGAACATGACTGACCAGGTCTTGCTCCGCTTTCTCCTCTGATGCACGCAGCATGCCAGCAAACCAAGGGGAATAACCTTGCCCCTCTTCTCCGACGTCTCTCTGAGTGGGTTCAGCATGTCTCAAGATGGCTCTGTGGTAGACATGCAGTCACCAATGAAACCAGTTGAGCCACCCGCCCCAGAGGTGAGCTGACACCTATCAGTGCTTTTTGCTTCATTGCAGTGAAATTCTAATCCAAATACAAGTAGACCTTGATGAATAGATTCATATCCAACAAACAGAGCAGTGAAAGTTTCTTAATAATCAAAATAACACAAATGAAGTAATGAAGCAATGGAACATGGGAATTTAGCATGTTTCCATGAAACAGTAATGTCAGTTTCCTGTGTGTTTTCCATGATTTACTTTAATCTATGCTGAAATGATTAGATCTTTAAAGGTCCAGTTTACCTTTGGGAGCAGTGATTTCAAAAATGTTCAAGATATCACATTTGATGAATATGTGTAGGTCTGTTGTATCTTAAAACGACATACCATATAAAATTTTTGCAATCAAGCCTAAAATGTAAGGAGATATCAGTATTTTTCTCAATAAACCGTAACTGTAGACGGTTTAATCTGGAAGTATGCTTATTATAACTATTGTTCACATTTTGTGTATTTAACAATTTACTTAACATCGATTATACGGATTCAGTTTTTTACAGTGGTTGTTTCTATCCCTAGCTCGCATTTTAGAACTAGTTTAAAGCACGAATGCTGGGTTTTTGTTTCATCTGCAAATGGTAAACTATGCCTTTAAAAATTGCGTTTGTTTGTTTGTTTTTTTTTTTTTTTTATGAAAATGAAATTGGGTATTCTAATATGACTTGCATGGTTTTAAGAAAAGACCATATACAGTGACATCCGTGAACTATGAATATGAGAAACTGGACTACTATGGTTGAAAAAAAAAAAAAAAAAAAAAACGGCCATCAGCAGTTGAAACTTTTTTTTCATGAATGGCTTTAGAGCATGCATTTGTGTCTGATGGGAAAGAAAGAACTTTGAATCAAGAAACCTAGTTTAAAAAAAAGAACCAAAACAAAACATAAATACTCATAATGAGAGTACAGCAAAGTAAGAAATGAGGCAGTCTAGTTTGAAGCCACACAGCACATATTGTCTTTAATTAAAGTCATTGCGGGTCTTGTAAGCAATTGCAGGATGATTCTGGCCAGCACTACCAACCAGAAACAGACCCCACCCATGAGGGTGAAGACCACACCTTCCCCTCCCTCAGTGACCTCCAGATGGAGACGGGAATCCTGGAGGAACCAGATCTCACCTTCCACACGACCTTTGACACCACTGTCGATTCCACTGTACCAGCCCAGGCGCCTCAGAGGGATGGAAACCTGGAGTCATCTCCCGGTGGTGACCGAAATTCAGCAGACGCGAAAGAGGTATGGCATTTATGGCAGAAATTTCACTCATTTTGGAGCTTGGGTATTTGTTCCATGTTCATCGTGTCACTGCCGGCAACCAGGGACAGCCTGGTGGTAGTGTCGCTGCCCAGAAAGCAGTAGATGACACGTTCGAGTCCCACTGGTTCATTTTTTCTGGCATGTTTGTTAATTTACGGATCAGCAGTTGCGATATTAACAAATTGCACCTGAACCTTCACCCCTCTGAATAATATCTTGCTTTCAAGAATTTTGTTATAGCCGTGTTCGTTATAATGGGAGTGCACTGTATTTGTGCATGCTTCCCTATTTACCTGTGAAAACTTGTTGAATTGAGTTATTCCATTCGACCTACAGGATAGGACAATGTAACCCTCATCTGCTAGTCATATAAAGCCTCCCCCCCCCCCCCACAAGGTGTTCCGTCGCCTCTGAATTATGCTGCATAATTAGTAAAATGTATGTACCTTGCACTCATTCAATATTCAAAGAAAAAAATATGTATAAATGTACATGACAATACTTTATCATGAACTTGAATCTACATGGATATATATCTTTAGGTGATATGTATACTCTATGCAGGATGTAATATATAAATATGAAATTGTGTAATATTTTTTGACATGCAGATAGAGGAGGGTCCCCTGGATAACTCCCAGTCATCCCAGGCCAGTGTGAGCCAGTCGCTGCTATCATTCCAGCGTCATGAGCAAGAGATGTCCGACGGTAGTC
Source organism: Diadema setosum (assembly GCF_964275005.1). Classification (NCBI taxonomy): domain Eukaryota; kingdom Metazoa; phylum Echinodermata; class Echinoidea; order Diadematoida; family Diadematidae; genus Diadema; species Diadema setosum. The sequence goes on along the minus strand of NC_092705.1, from coordinate 13,415,039 downwards.
CTCAGACCTCTGTCCGGCTCACAAAGTCAGAGGGGCAGATCAGGAACACTCAAGAAACCTTGACCCAAACTGGTAGGTTCTTGCAGACCAATGTGCTTTACAAATTTTTTAAAAAATACAATTCATAGATAATGGAAAATGTTTTTTTTTTTTTTTTGCATTATGGGGCTGGAAATTTTGAATGTTCTTGTGAGCTATTTTACTGGGTTTTTTTTAAGGAACTTTAATAATGAATTCTTTTTTTCTAATTTGTCAGCTAATTTGTTGTGTTTATTCAAACTGTTTCAGATTCTAAAATGAGACAGAGACAGAATTTAATATGTATGTAATTAATCAAAGATCAAATAATCTATATCAAATTGCCTATCACGTTCGTTTGAATGAATATCTGAAGAAAGTTGATTACTCGTGTACCCACACATAGAATTTCATTTTGGTTTTTAGATGTTGTGTCAGGATTCTGTTTTTGTGTTTTGTGGTTGTGAGTATGGGCTGGTGATAAAAATGCATTTTTATCAATCATATTCCATCATTTGCTCCTTTGCATCTCAGTATGAAAGTTTGCATGTCATACACAGAGTGATCATGAAAAGTTTTGAAATATTTTACAATATCATAACTTATTTTGCTAAAGGTATCCTGTGTAATTTGTTCTTGAGCCTTGAAGTATTTTTCTGTCTCTCCTCATTGCAGCGTCACTACAGGAGGCCTTTCTGCGGCGTAAGCAGGCCTTCGTCCGAGCCTCTCAATCACGCGAGCAGGAAATCAAAGTCCGGGCCCAGAGCCGAAGCCAAGAGGCAACGGCCTTTGCCAAGACTCTGCAGGACTGGAAGAGGTCAAAGGTGAAGAGCAAGAAGAAGCAGACGGTAACCATGACAACCTCCTTAGCAGCCAGGAGAGGTGTGTGTTGTCATCATGTTTTTGTTTCATATTTCTCTCTGTGGTCAGCACTTTGTGTTCAGTTTTTCAGGGTAGTACCTTTATCAGTACATCATGTACATTCGAATTTGTAAAGTGGAAATAGTGAAGTGAAGACTTTGATTGTGTTATTTAATAGCTCCTAATCATTCCCTATTTCTGTTCTGGTTTGCTTTTTTGCTTTTTCTTTGTCAGATTCAGATTCAGATTCATTCCTAAATCGAATGGTTTGTGCACTGCAATATTTCAATTTTTGTTCAAAGTGTATCTACTCCTTTCAACTCATTGTGAAATGTTGTATTGAAATACTAAGAGGTCTGTAACCTTCCAAAAAGATTATTTCAAACCCTGGAGTTAGAACATTTAATTATACCCCCGCCAAACGAAGTTTGAAGGGGGTATATAGGAATCAGCGGACGGTCGGGCGGTCGGGCGGTCGGGCGGTCGGTCCGTTGCAAATCTTGCGTCGCGAACTACTTCCTCAGTTTTCAACCGATTCCCATAAAACTTGGCACAGATGTGTGCCTTGGGTTGTAGATGTGCAAGACGTATTTTTTGACAGTACCCAAAAGTATGTTGCCATGGTAACGGCATATTATGGGCAAAAATGGGTACAAATCTTGCGTCGCGAACTCCTCCCACAGTTTTTGATCAATTTTTATGAAATTAGGTACAGACGTTTATCTGAATATGTTAATGTGCAAGACACATATTTCCGCAGTGGCAAAAAGTGCGTTGCCATGGTAACGGCATGTTATTGGTAAAATATAGGGCAAAATGCTTCATGGCAAAACTGCTTCATCAGTGTTCTTCCAATTCTCATGGAATTCATATTGAATGTTTGTCTTAGGATATAGGTCAGCATGACACATTTCTTGACAGTGACAAAAAGTATGTTGCCATGGTAACAGCTCACATATTATGAGCCAAAATGATGGAAAATTTTGTGTTGCAAACTACTTCCTCAGTTTTTGCCCAATTTCCATGAAACTTGGTACAGATGTGTGCCTTTGGTTGTAGATGTGCAAGACGCATTTTTCGACAGTACCCGAAAGTACGTTGCCATGGTAACGGCATATTAATGGCAGAAGATCAAGGAAAGATCTTGCAGATTTAACTACTTCCTCAGTTTTTTGACCAAAGCTTATGAAATGTTGTTTTGACCAAAGCTTATGAAATGTTGTTTGGCGGGGGTATAACCAGTCGCTGTAGCAACATTTCTAGTTTATTTACTGATAACAAAACTTATCATCTGTTATATTGCATGGGTTAGTCACAAGTACTTTGAAAATGCTTATCTTCAATATGACTTTCACTTTAAGCCATTTTTTTTTTTTGCAGCATCTCAAACAAGCCCACAGCATGTTTTCTCACAGGAAATCATCTCAGAATGTTCTGCCCATGAGAGAACAGTACAAAATGGCTAACTGTCACATGATTATTTGTAGCCAACCACTGAATGAAGTTAGCCTGTGATTACATACACACTTGTCAAACAGACTTGGGATGAAATTGAACCAACAATATTCCAGTCCTACAATTCACTTTGTCCAAACTACCAAGTAATATAAAGAGGTGACTCCGGTTATAGCAAAGTCCTTGGGACCGGCAGTTTTCTTTTGTTATATGGAAATTCCATTATAGCCCAACAGCAAAGTGCATACAGATTTACACATGATATTTTGATACCTGAATTTTTACTATATTGTAACAACTACGTTGTAACAAGAATCTTGTTAATAACCATGTTTATTATAACCGGAGTACAATGTATATTTTTCCTCCATCACTGGTTTGTATCATCCAGATGTAAAAGTGTACGAGGCATCCAGCAGTGCACCAGCCATGACCCTAAAAACAAGCTCAGACACATGATAATTTTGATACCTGAATTTTTACTATATTGTAACAACTATGTTGTAACAAGAATCTTGTTAATAACCATGTTTATTATAACCGGAGTACAATGTATATTTTTCCGCCATCACTGGTTTGTATCATCCAGATGTAAAAGTGTACGAGGCATCCAGCAGTGCACCAGCCATGACCCTAAAAACAAGCTCAGACAGAAGCACTGTGCAGAAGGAGATGCGCGAGAGAAATCTCAGGTAAGAAAGAATCGTTGGTCCTGCCAGAAGATAAGATGTAAAGATGTAATGAAGGATTTCAAAAGGTATCAATTGTCTCATTTGTTTGTTTGTTTGCCTGTCTGTCTGTTGTTTTACAATTAGTTTTGATGATGCAAATATGGCAGGAATAGAGATAGGCGAGACCACATGGCTGGGAAGCATGAAGTCTTTTGGGAACAACTGCAGAAAATTTGTTATAGCTGAACAATAAAGTATCTAAAGTTTACATGGACAATAATTTTGGGATCTTGATTTTTACTTCACTGTAACAAGAGTTTAATTACAACCATGTTCATTATAACGGGAGGGCACTGTTCTGTACGCAGTACATCTGATATGCACACCACACAAGCCTTCTGTGCACACTGTAGAGTATGTCCCCAAAAAATTACAATCAGATTTTCACATTGAAAATTCCCAATATGATTAAACTGTTTGAATGCTACTTCAGGGTCTTGAAAAATTACATCTTAGCTCTATTTTTGCAGATAACCCTATTCAATTTCGTTAAGTGGTCACAGAGAAAAACTGATTGTTGTAAAGCATGTCATGAGTCTGATTCTTCCAAGTTTAGCACTTGGATGCTCTTGGAACTGCATATTAATGTGTGAACACAATAGCCAGAACATGGAGGGAAGAGATTCCTGACTTGCTCTACAAAATTCCTCATTTCTCTTTGACCACTGAAGCAAATCAAATGGAGTTTTCTGTAAGATGTGGGCAATGAGTTATATTTTCATACCCTGGAATTGTATTTGAATTGATTCACTGCTTTTAAAGTTATCATTGCGGAGGGTCCCACTGTAATTTTTTTTTTTTTGGACATACAATACACATAGAAGTCTTAGTGTGTGATTCTCCCCCGTGTTCTTTATATGACTGTGGAACGGTACATGACCCGATCCTTTTCCCTTCCCCCGATTCAGACTTTACAGTCAGCTGGAAGAAGTGAAGAAACAGAAGGAGGAGAGAGAGAGACGAGAAGCCTATGCCGCCAACCGACAGAAAAAGAAAGAATTCGAGCAGAAACTGCAGGAAAAGCGCCTCAAGAAAGCAGCATCCTCCAGCCGCAGCAAGCAAAAGGATAAATGATGCACGGCAAGAGATGAAGTGATTGAATTCACTGATGAATATACTACTGACTATAAAGGATCTACCATCTAGTTTGCTGCAGGAGCCAACCCACAAAGTTACATCACGACTCTTCAAATTGTTTACTTTCAATAAAAACCAAAACTATCTCCAACAGAAAATTCGAAACAAAAACACGAACCTTTGTAGTTTATTGCTTTATCATCAAAGAGTAGGGAACATTTTGATAAGACAGCGCAGTTGGAGTTTTGAGAAATTTTTAGCTGTTTGAAATATTGTTATACACTCCATCAGTAGAGAGCAGATTTGCCAAATTGCCACAGAAATGATTGTTAAAATGGCCAAAAATCTTGTCTATGAAAATGTTCTTTTATTGTGTATCAGCAAGCTTTCTCATTGAGACGTAGGCACAATGCTGAATACACTTTACAGAGTGTCTTTAAACGAATAGGTACACTGTAATTGCTGCTCAATGAAATATTCTACAGTGTATGCATTCTATATTTTTTCCTGAATATTTCGTGGCTTTGTTAGGTGTCCTATTTTTGTGTAAATTAACAGTGATGAGGAAGAGACATTTGTGTTAATGCCATATGTATGTAGTCCTTGAAAGGAGATTTATCTGTTTTTTTTCTCTTTCTAGGGTTTTCTTTCACCAAATAGCAGTTTCTTCAAGGACTACTTAAACATGGCTTTACTGCAAACATCTTTTCCTCATTTACATCACCATGCAAACTTTCAAACGACACATTGATTGTGATGTTGGCTGTGTAGACAGGAATGCACAAGGTGCTTTCTTTTTTTTTTTTCTTCTTCTTCATTTTTTTTTTTTTTTTTTTGGTTTGTTTGCCCGAGATTGACGTAATCATCTATTTTAGACTGTTTTTTCACTGCCACTGTGTGTAAACTCGGTTCTCTGACTGCATTGCAGTTGCAGAGATGGGAGAATGGAGACACTTGCATCACAAATTCATCACACAGGAGTCACATCTGTACAAAGTAAACACAGTATAATAAATGCTATTTCTTTTCATTCTTGATAATGAGATGTTATCTGACGGTACAACACTGAATGCACTTTTCCATTCTCATCCGAGAATTGATAATCTTGTCAAATCCGATCATTACTAGGATGGCTTCTCAAGATAATTTGCAGTACGTGCACATGACCCCCCAAAATTGTACATGGTGTATATTTTCAGGTCTTTCTCCAAATCTTGCACGTCACCAGTCATCATTCTGATGAATCCAGATCCCTGCCCCTTGTTTGATTATGAATTTTTTGATCAGAAGTTATTTATATGCACTTTAACTGCATCAAAATATGTATTATAACAGACATATATATATATGTATAATGCATTGTGCATAAAAAGCTACACTGATGTACAATATAAAGCCTTGAATTGATCATTTTTATCAAAATTAAATATTTTGCAACCTGAAACTACCAGATCATGTGTTTGTCTTTTCGATATTAACTCTATGAAAAAACATAATTGCATATGATGTATCAATTTTGCTTTTTCTTATTTCTCAAATGTTCAACTGGATATCACATATCGTCTGTTGAGAATGAGAAGGGCTTTAAGTCTTCTCGAACACTATGGGTTTTGTGGTCACTTAACGCCCTTATCATTCTCAACCGACGATATGACTTCATACATCTACAAAGACACTTTACTGGTGGGGAGCATAATGTAAAACCAGACATTTTTGTGTGCATGAAATTTTTGCGAATTTGGCGAGCAGCCAAGATGCACAAAATTGAAATCAACACCAAAAATTCTTGCCTACACTTTCATGCATTGAATGCTAGCAGTAATTTGTGATACAATGCGTGTACTTTTATCGCTGTCAAAGGCTGTCAGCTACAATTTGCGAAAATTTCATGCTGCAAATTTTTCTGGTTTTACAGTGGACTCCCGTTATAGCGAAGTCCTTGAGACTGGCAATTTTCTTTCGTTATATCAAGATTTCATTCTAACCAAACAAATGAACAATAAAGAACAAAGGGTGGATAATTTTGCCGCCCGAATTTTTACTTTGTTGTTGTAACCGGAATTTCGTTATAACTGTGTTCGTTATAACAGGAGTGCACTGTACAGCATCCCATTATCTTTGAATTGGTAACTGATCATGTCACAAAGACAGCAAAAGAGAACGGATATTGATTGGTAAAACATGGCTAGGTTTGATATGTTGTAGTTACGGCTTGCAAAAGATTTTCAGAACAGTGGACTCTAATTGTAAGGGACATTGATGTAATGAACATTCATTATAACAAAGTAATTTTCTTGCCCAAAGGATCAAAGATTTTTGCACTTTTTCTTACTTGTCAAGCCCTGATATAAGAAATTCTGATATTACAAAGTGATTTCACTTGTCTCATTAAATCAATTTTGTTATCGTAAGAGTCCACTGTATTAAACAGACAGTCAATTCAACTTTGCCATTAACCAAACAAATCATCCATTTTGAGACTTGCATGTACATGAATTGTCCAAGTGCAAAATTACTTTTTATGTAAAGCTCTGTTTTGAAAGGTAATCTTAAATTCTTGTGTGCCCTTTGGTTACCATTAGACTCACTACCTATGTCATCACAATACGGGTTATTCCCCTTGACACAGAAAGAAATTCAAGAGTAACCACAAAGTACAAAACAGGATCTCTTAAAAAACAGCAAAACCTCATTACAAGCTCCTTTAAAAAGAGGTACTGCTTTAAACAAGACGAATTTGGTGGCCCCAATTGCCCATTACTGTTTTAAAGCTGGCCTCTTTTTGGTAAGTTAAAATGGTGATACCAGTTGTAACGAGGTAAAATCGATGGTCGTGGTGACCTCGTCTGTAATGGGGTTTTCCGTGATACAGATGAGGATTAAATGATCCCACTTCACTGATCCCTGTTCAATGAAGGACACTGGACTTAACCCTATTCTAACTGGGGGGGGGTCAAATTGACCCCCCCCCTCGACGTTTCGCGCCACGACTTCCCAACGCGCAAAGCTTTTGCCGCGTCGTTTCACGACTTTTTTCATTGAAGTCTCCCGCATATTTTGAGACCAAATTTGCGACGTCCGGGTACACCGTTTTGAAGTTACGTAATGTTTTGCATATGCATGTCAACCAAAAAACAGCTCAAATTCATGATATCGTGTGCAAATCCAATGCAAATTGTGTTTTTTGGTTAAATTGATATAAATTAGATTATTTCAACTTTTAACCATTGAAATTAATCAATTCTAGTGTAGATAAGCCTGAAAAAGTGCCTGCAATAAGTTTTGGCAAAAAAACAATGGAAAACAAAAGGTTGAAAAAACAATAAAATAAATTAAAAATTAACAAAACAATAAAAAACAAAAGAAATTAATTTCAATTGAGCTATTTTTTTACACAAAAATTGTTTGATGTGTCTTGAGGAATTCTTACACAAAAATTTAGCAATCCTCCAGTCTTTTTAATGGAGTTATAGGTGAAACTATGATTTAATGCACAAATTTGCATAATTAATTTATTAAAAATAGAAAGGGAATATTTTTCTGTTGTATGACGATGTAATCTTGTAGTTGACATCCAGCTCTATCTTCAGGCAAAATTTTGCGGCGATCGCGCGATTGGTGGCCGAGATCTGAAGGGGGGGTCAAATTGACCCCCCCTCAGTAAAAACTTGGTCTAAAATAGCCCAGTAGATGGACTAAAGATTAAAAAAATAACCAATGCTGAAGTATTGAGAAAAGCAGGAGTTACACCTTCACTCACCCATACATTTCAGACAAATTAAATGTACAAGGCTCAAGTACACAAAAGATGATATGTAGAAAACCTGGAACATACAGTGGAAGCTTGTTACAATGGTGTATAACAAGGTTGGATATAGTGAGATACCTGATATAACAAGATAATTTTGCAGGTCCTGTTCCTTTAGATAACACTCTTCTGTTGATATCATGAGATACCTGATAAAACAAGGACATTTGAGTGGTCCAAAGCAGCTTGTTACTTACAATGAGGTTCCTCTGTAGTGATGATAAGAAACTCAATGTGAATCGAAGCAGAGGCTGCAACATCTCACATAGCTTTAAAAGTCATATTAGTTGGACTACAGATAACCAACTTGGCAACACAAGTTCTCTTGTGCACCTTTTGCCATGCAAAGCACACTAGTGGATACAGTATGCTTATTGGCAGATAAGCATAAGTGTCATTTTGGTCCTTTTTACATTCTAATGATGTCCTTTACCAGTGCATAATTGGAGAGGTATAAGATCATTTAACTTCATTCCATGACTTTATCATATATCTCATAACAAAATAAACAAAAACAAAAATAAAAACAAAAACAAAAATCAAAGCCAGCTTTGCTACTCAAATGCCTGGAGCAAAGCCATGGATTTTATTTTATTTATTTATTTTTTTTTTTACTGTCACATCTTGACAAACTAAATACACATGATTGGTAAATGAGGGGTTTGTGACCAAAAGCAAAACAAGATGGTTTCATAACTGTACAGTGTATTTTATGAGCTCTAAAACTGGCAAAAATCTTCAGGTCGCAGGTCATCAAGTGCTGATTCTTTGCACCTGATACAAATCAGAGAGAGAAAGGGGGAAAAATCTCATTATAATAATTCTTTTTCATACACTATTATTATCATTCATATATATAAGGTAACAAAATAGACATATCTTTCTCTTCTGACAAGCAATAAAACGAGTCCACTCTCATTTATTGATATTCCGGATAATCCTTCGGCAGTGTTGTGTTTTCACTTCGGCAAGGGCACCCTCTAGCGCCTGGGTAAGGTGGACCAGGTTGACAGGGTCGGTCTGCAGGGTGTGGACCTCGTCCTTCCCATAATCCTTAGTGTGGAGCTTCATGAGGACGGTCGGTATTGTCTGATGCCTGAGAGAGCGGCTGGCAAGCTGGTGAGGTTGGGGGAGGAGAAAACAATAATGACTTTTTAACTAGAAATGTCGCTTTGGCGACTGGTATGCCTCCGCCATAATGCATGATTTTCCCAATAGGTCTAGATAGTACATGTGGACAATGTGTGATTACATTTTCACAAAATTGGCAAAATATTGAAATGACAAGTTTGTCACAAATGTGTTGAATGTTCACCTTCCTTAACCTAGGTTTAATTGCATGAATAGGAGAGCATGTATCTAGGGATTTAAGGACTTTAACTTGACTTTGACCCATTCATACATTTAGGCATTGAGTAATTTTCAAGGTACAGGTGTGGAGAAAAAGAGCAATTTCTGAATTGAATAGTATATTGTTACCATTTTCATCTGGCCCTTGACCCTAAAATTCATAAGATAATCACTTTCAGGTAGAACATGCATAATATGTACTAAGTTTCAAGATAACTTGAGCCACTTCGAGATATGGAGGAAAAAGTTAGTTCAGCACTTTCACTTGATCTTTGACCTTTTGACCTTTGAGGCAAAAAAAGAAGAAAAAAAAACTTTCCAGAGAATTTCTATTAGGTTACACATGCATACACCAAGTGTAAAAAAATAATAACCCTGCTGGCATTGCATAAATATGAGGGAAATAGTAAAATTTTGAAGTGTTGCACTTGACCTTTGACCCCTGACCTTTGACCCCATGAACCCTACATTCTCTAGATAATCACTTCCAGTCAGTACATGTATATACTATGTTCCATGAAGATACCTTGAACAATTTTCCAAGGCACAGAGAAAAAAAAGAAGTTTTGATATTTTTACTTGACCTTTTGACCTTTGACCTTTGACCTCATGACCCAAACTTTCACCAGAGAATCTTAATTGGGTAATACATGTATACACTAAGTTTCAAGAAAATATCTTCAGGCATTCAATAGATATGGTGAAAATAGTGAAATTTCATGTATTTGACCCTGACCTTTTGACCTTTGACCTTTGACCTCATGACGCAAACTTTCACCAGAGAATCTTAATTGGGTAATACATGTATACACTAAGTTTCAAGAAAATATCTTCAGGCATTCAATAGATATGGTGGAAAAAGTGAAATTTTATGTATTTGACCTTGACCTTTTGACCTATGACCTTGAGCATGTGCACCCAAAAGTTGATAGGCACAACTTCACCCCCTAATACACATACATGCCAAGTTTCATTAGGATACCTCAACAGGTTTTGATAGTTACCTTGTCCACAAAATTCATTACGGAAGGACGGAAGGACGGAAGGAAGGACGGACGGACGGACGGACAACCCGAAAACATAATGCCTCTGGCACCACTTCGTGGCGGAGGCATAAAAAGTATCTAAATACAGGTGACTCCCATAATTACAAAGTCCTAGGGACCAACAGTTTTCTTTTGTCAAGATCAAAATTTTGTTATAGCCGAACAGTGAAGTTTAAAGATTTATTATATAAATGGTGATTTTGAGACCTGAATTCGTACTTTGATTTTCATGATAATCATGTTTGTTATAATGGGAGTGCACTGTATACATACTTGTATTCCTTGATAATCTTCAAAAGACTTATGTTCTACTAATTGACCGATAGGACATTAGGAAAGTTATTCCTGATAGAAATGTAATTATTCAACTGTACTAAGACTTCATTTGCCTCCAACAGGGAAAAACTAGAAATGTCGCTTTGGCGACTGGTATGCCTCCGCCATAATGCATGATTTTCCCAATAGGTCTAGGTAGTACATGTGGACAATGTGTGATTACATTTTCACAAAATTGGCAAAATATTGAAATGACAAGTTTGTCACAAATGTGTTGAATGTTCACCTTCCTTGACCTAGGTTTAATTGGATGAATAGGAGAGCATGTATCTAGGGATTTAAGGACTTTAACTCGACTTTGACCCATTCATACATTTAGGCATTGAGTAATTTTCAAGGTACAGGTGTGGAGAAAAAGTGCAATTTCTGAATTGAATAGTAAATTGTTACCATTTTCATCTGGCCCTTGACCCTAAAATTCATAAGATAATCACTTTCAGGTAGAACATGCATAATATGTACTAAGTTTCAAGATAACTTGAGCCACTTCCGAGATATGGAGGAAAAAGTTAGTTCAGCACTTTCACTTGATCTTTGACCTTTTGACCTTTGAGGCAAAAAAAGAAGAAAAAAAAAACTTTCCAGAGAATTTCTATTAGGTTACACATGGATGCATACACCAAGTGTAAAAAAAAATAACCCTGCTGGCATTGCATGATAGGAGGGAAATAGTAAAATTTTGAAGTGTTGCACTTGACCTTTGACCCCTGACCTTTGACCCCATGAACCCTACATTCTCTAGATAATCACTTCCAGTCAGTATATGTATATACTATGTTCCATGAAGATACCTTGAACAATTTTCCAAGGTATGGAGAAAAAAAAAAGAAGTTTTAATATTTTTACTTGACCTTTTGACCTTTGACCTTTGACCTCATGACCCAAACTTTCTCCAGAGAATCTTAATTGGGTAATACATGTATACACTAAGTTTCAAGAAAATATCTTCAGGCATTCAATAGATATGGTGGAAATAGTGAAATTTTATGTATTTGACCTTGACCTTTTGACCTTTGACCTTGAGCATGTGCACCCAAAAGTTGATAGGCACAACTTCACCCCCTAATACACATACATGCCAAGTTTCATTAGGATACCTCAACAGGTTTTGATAGTTACCTTGTCCACAAAATTCATTACGGACGGACGGAAGGACGGACGGACGGACGGACGGACGGACAACCCGAAAACATAATGCCTCCGGCACCACTTCGTGGCGGAGGCATAAAAATACTAACAGCAAATCACATCTGAAAATTACTACACAGTGGTGGGAAAATTTTCTCTCTTTGCAGTCTCACTCTGATATGAGCAGGGCTAGATATTGAACACAAAGGGGTATATTGTATATGCAGTATATTTGGACAGTGTTTCTATTTTTCATGAATTCATGGGTCAACCAATATTTGCAAAAGTAACAAAGCACAAATACTACAGCATTGCCTCCTACAACACATTCATTCATTGTACATTGTCTGCATGATAGTAAATTACTAATTTCTCCAGAAAAATCATAACAACACTTTCTCATTACTTATGTGGTTCTTGATAGCAAATTCAACCATTTGCAAAATTGTCTTACAGGTCCCAATTCCCAAGATACTACGCTTGCAAAATATGTGGCATATACAGTACATTGTAGGAGTCTTTCACAGCGTAATCACCATTTGGAGAAATCCTGTCTCCCAAACCATCCAACCCCGCATCCCTACTCTCTGACTCAAGATTCGAGAAACCAACCTCTACGTCTAGTCTCCACTCCAGGTTGTGATAGTGGGGCAGATCCATGGCCATCTCTGCCAGGATCGTCCTGATCTCCATCCGGCTCTCCGTGTAGAGGGCCAGGAGCTCCTTGCGCAGGTCCTCCGAGAAGCCCAGCACTGCGATGGAATCCTGGAAGTCTAAGTCTGACACCTGGGGATGGAATGAAGATAGGAAAATGTTTTACATTACGGAGCCTTATCAGGGTAATTACCCCCTGGTTAGTACCAAAATACTGATTAGTGATGAGGCTAGAGTAAAGATTAGGATTAGTGTTAGGTTTAGGGTTAGAGTTTGGGTTAGGGTTAGGATTAGGTTCAGGATTAGGATTAGGGTTAGGGTCAAAGGAAGGGTCTGGGGTAATTGCCCTAGACCCAACAGAGCACCTACAACCCGTATAGTCTGCCAATATCAGTGACTCAGTAACTTACTGAATATTGAGAAACTAAATTTCTTGAGCTCAGACCAATCATACCCAATACTTCTTTATCACAAAAAGAAAGAAATGCAGGCCCTCAATGCAGGGGAAGGGATTTTCCCTGGAATGAAGTTACGTATATTAATGCACACAGTTTTGATTGCGTGTTGTATGATTACAGTGCACTCCCGTTATAATGAACACAGTTATAACGAAATTCCGGTTACAACAAAATAAGAATTCAGGTGGTAAAATCATCAACTCTATGTTTTTGTATTGTTTATTTGTTCGGTTATAAAGAAATTTCGATATAACGAAAGAAATCTGCCGATCCCAAGGACTTCGTTATAACGGGAGTCCACAGTACATCTATTTCTTATCATTTTGAATGTAATTTGTAACATATTTTTTGTGATAATATAAAATGGTAAGAGTTATTTTAAAGTGCATAGGAAACATTGATTTTTTTGCCTGCCCTATAGCAGCTTAAATATCACCATCATTAATAAAGATGAGATCTCAAAGATAAGGCCTACATCTACATGGTAAAGTGAAACGTCTTGCTGTTCATAATTGTGGCTTGATGAATACTAGCAGCTCAACATGTTACACTCCTGATACCTTTTGATTCTTTCCTATTAAAAAAAAAAAAAAAAATAGAGCACACAGAGATTACACTATCATTATTTCAAAAGCACAGAGGCTAAACCTCCAAGTTGGTCCACCAGAAGTACTTGAAATAGATTTTTTTTTTTTTAATGGGATAAGTGTATACATCATGATAGGTACATGTACCAATGGTATTCAAGTTCGCTTGGAATCAATTTGCAACTTTGTAATATAGATACTAAAATTTGTAAGTATTTGTGCACACACACAAAGTGGCAGATGGCAAAACAAGATGCCATAAGGTCTTTCTTACCATCAATCTGGCACTCTCTGTAAGGAGGTACATAAGGCCTTCCACACCATGCCTTACAGTGTCTGCATCCTCGTTCAGTTTCTCTGTTTCATGAAAAATACACAAAATGGATGATAAAATTAGTGTAACCACCAAGGATGAATTTATTCTTAACACCAACTCGCGTAGAAAACAGAACTTTGACTGAAAATTACATACAACTAAATAAGCTTAAGTCACATATTTGAAGGTTCTGCTTGAGTTGAAGTCAATTCTCAGACCAGAATATGACATATGACTGTTATTTGTCAAAGCCAGATCTCAAGTTAATTGATTCGTATTAACAATTGCACAGAGTTGACTGTATGTGCTAATTTTCTTTAAAACAACCCCCCCCCAAAAAAAAAAGGTACATGTATAGAAAACAAATTCACTCCAATGCTGTTTCAATGAGAATGTATTGATTGTTCCTTGAACATAAAAATTTAAAGGTCTCACATTAAGGTTACATAATAGAGGGTGCTGTAAGAAAAGCAAAGACCTAAACAAACACAACTGTGGACATGAAATACTAATACACGATACAGAGCTCAGCCAGTATATGTTGCTTCAAGCTAACATGTTTAATTACGGTAATTTGTTTTGATTCTTGAGCAATTCATGACACATCTTTGAACAAAACAAAACAAAAACAAAACAAAACAAAAAACAAAACAAAAACAGAAAAAGATATTAAAATGGTGGGCTGATGACTATACAGTATGGGTACCCAGATATCTAAACTTCAAAGCAAGCAGTGTTCACCAGGTGTACAGGTGAGATGTGTTTAAAGGGTACACAAGCCATAACATACTGTACTTACGTGCAGCATTCTGGTAGACTTTCTGGTTAATTCCTTTCCTCATAAATTCCACAGCAATTTTGCAGAACTCTTGAAGGACTGAAAAAACAACACCAAAATAGTATGTTTCTGTATTGATTAACTAAAGCATATGATCAAGATATCGGTACTCTTACTAAGGGTAAAAAGAAGTGGGTGTCATCTATTCTAGGTTTCACCGGTTGCTATAATTACATCACTGTCAGCAAATAGCTCTAGATCTAGTGTCGGACTCGTAGTGAGTCCGTAGTGAGTGAGACTCATAGCATCGTGTTGCTCTTTATGTGATGTGGTTTTGCATTATAATTTACAGCTTACTCTTGACTGCTGCAGTGCTGGTGTGCAGCACAAAGCTTCAATTCAACGATGTTCAAGCTCTTCTGAAAATGTAAGAGTGTCAAAATGGGACGGGAAGGGTCAATTTCTACTGGTTTTTAAAGACTCCAATGTTGTCTTCTCTAAATAAAAGTTTGTGAAATAGATTTAGTGCTTAGCATGTTTATTTAGAATCTAGGTGAGTGCAAATCTGCGTTTGTAACGTTACAAGCATGACATGTTTGAAATCATGAAGTGGCGCAGTGCGTAAAAATATGGAGTTCTAAATTACACTGGTGCCCATAATAACTCTTGCAGAAATCTTAATATAGATAACAGAATCTCGGTACAGTCTCTAACCCGGTTATTATTAGCGGGACTGGCCCTGCGCATTATCATTTATTGATGCAAAGCCAAAGGCAAAGCAGAGCAGAGCTGGTTGCAGTCAGTGCAGATATGGGCACTACACGAAAAAGGGCGAATGGGACTGCACATTACCCCTTTTTACTAGTAGTTGTTGACTGTTGTTAATCGAGTTTACCTGCACTGTCGACATTCGCCAGGAAGCTAAGGTGCTCCTTGTGCTCATCATCAAGAATGAGTAACATAATGAAGATATTGTGTTTCAAAACTCAAATTAACAAGTCGAATTAGTAATTGGTAACTTGGTTAGTCGAGCTCCTACAGCCGTGTCAACTCCGCCTACTTCTTGAAGCTCGTGATGACGTAGTCTTTATACCAGACAGACCACGTACCAGCTTTTCAGAGAGAGAGAGAGAGAGAGAGAGAGCGTTTGTGAATAAAGGGATTGTAATAGTAAGTAGGTTGCCTATTGGTGGTGATGATGATCAGGCTTTTCACTTTTTGCGAGATCCCAAGAAACCACTTAGTACTGAGCACTCTATTCTAAGAGGTTTTCAAAGTTTAATGAAAATCGGTTTTGGAATGGCTGAGACATCATAAAGCATGCAAAGTACGGTAAAACAAAGCGATCGTCATGAAAGGTGGGTCCCACCTTTTATTGGGATAGCTCTGTTTTGGCTATCTCAGCCATTTCGAAACAAATTTTCATCGAGTAAACATTCAATTCTTCTTGAAATTACGGGTTTTTTCACATTTCATTATAGGTTTCTCATAATCTCACCTAAAGGGAATGTTAAAAACCTGAAGTTAGGTGTCCCCCCTCCCACGGTAAGAACCTTTTTGCATTTTGATGTTGTAAATGGTGCAATTTGATGCATGTTTTTGCGCGTTTTATCGACAGTCCCACTTGTTTAAGGTAGCAGTATATTTTGATGTAGATTATTATTGAACAATTTGCCTATAAAATGCTATACTTCTTGTACTAATTCTTTTTCACTGAATATCATGAACGCGACTGAACCCGAGCGAGCGGAGAGAGCGAGGGGGCACGGGAGGGTGTGGGAGGGGGGTGTCCCCCTCCCACGGTGAGAGCTTTTTGCATTTTGATGTTGCAAATGGTGCAATTTGATGCATGTTTTTGCGCGTTTTATCGACGTGAAACAGCCCCACTTGTTTAAGGTAGCAGTATATTTTGATGTAGATTATCATTTGAACAATTTGCCTACAATATGGTATAATCTAAATACACTTCTTGTATTAATTAATTTCACTAAATATCATGAACGAGACTGAACCCGAGCGAGCGGAGCGAGCGAGTGGGAGGGGAGGGTGTGGGAGGGGGGTGTCCCCCCTCCCACGGTAAGAACTTTTTGCATTTTGATGTTGTAAATGGTGCAATTTGATGCATGTTTTTGCGCGTTTTATCGACGTGAAACAGTCCCACTTGTTTAAGGTAACAGTATATTTTGATGTAGATTATCATTGAACAATTTGCCTATAAAATGGTATAATTTACATCCACTTCTTGTATTGATTCTTTTCACTGAATATCATGAACGAGACTGAACCCGAGCGAGCGGAGCGAGCGAGGGGGAGGGGAGGGTGTGGGAGGGGGGTGTCCCCCTCCCACGGTAAGAACTTTTTGCATTTTGATGTTGTAAATGGTGCAATTTGATGCATGTTTTTGCGCGTTTTATCGACGTGAAACAGTCCCACTTGTTTAAGGCAACAGTATATTTTGATGTAGATTATTATTGAACAATTTGCCTATGTAATGGTATAATTTAAATACACTTCATGTATTAATTCTTTTCACTGAATATCATGAACGAGACTGAACCCGAGCGAGCGGAGCGAGCGAGGGGGGAGGGGAGGGTGTTGGAGGGGGTGTCTCCCCCCCCCCCCCCCACGGTGAGAACGTTTTGCATTTATTGCGTTTTCAGACCTGAAATTCAGCGATCTGCTGCAAATTTTCGGTGCAATACTTTTTCATCGAAGTGTTAAAATCACGGAATTTAGCTCTTATTCCGAATTTGCATCATCTGTGTGTATGTACAAAGTCTAGTGAGGTAGAGCTTAGGGGATTCCTCCTCCCGCTCGCGGAGCTTTTGCGTTTTAGAATTGAAATAAAGCGATCTGGGGCACACTTTTTGTGGAAAATTCGAAAATGTTGTCATTCCCAAAAATGTACCAAGTCTATAGTGGGTAACAAGCAATGAATGGGTGGCAAGATACCTCTCCCATATTCAAGGGAGCCTTTTTTTTTTCAGTTTTAAGCTTTTAGAACTGAAATTCAACAATCTGGCACACACTTTTGTTGGAATATCTGGAAATTTGTCAATCAGAAGAGAAGAGTAGCAAGTCTGTGGAAGGAGATTCTGTATAATTTTCTGATTGCAGTTTAACGTTTTGGTGCGCACATTTTGTGTCATATTTGGAAAACTGTTTATGTTCAAAGTGTAGCCACAGTCTACTTCTATGCATGGCGGGGAGGGGGGGGGGGGATGGGCGGGCGGGCAGGGAGAAGGCGAGGGCGAGTGTTATCTCCATCCTTCCCTTACTATGGAGCTTTTGCCTTTTTAAGGTTGAAATTGAGATATCTCGTATACGCATATTTGATGGAATATTTGGGAAATAAAAAAAAAAGCTGATGGGGGGGGGGGAGAGACTAAGGGAGGAAAGGGTCGATTAAAAGGGGAAATTCCCCTTGTACATGAGGGAACTGTGAGTTTTCGGAATATAAGTGATAATTTTTGTGCACTCAGAATTATTCATAATTTTGTGTAAATCTAAAAAGTGTACTAAGCTAGGGAAAGAGTCAAAGAAGGGGGAGGGTTTGGGAGGGGAATACCCCCTCCCAAGCACGAGAGATTTTGCATAATTTGATTTGAAATTCAACGATCTGGTGCACACTTTGAGTGAAATATAAAAAAAAAATGATCTTATTTGATGAAAGGTTGCAAAGGAGACCCGCTTCATGTGCATGCATACAGTATACACGCATTTTTTTTCCGCCTCCCAAATCCCCGGTCCAAATCTTAGGGGGGGGGGGGGGGGCGACCGCCCCCATCGCCCCCCCCCCCCCCCCCCCGGCTACGCCAGTGTCCACCTAGAGCAAATATCAATATGTTATTGTATAAGCATGATAATATTTTCACACAACCAGATACCTTTAGCCTCGTCAGATGTAATCCTGTATCTTATTGTTGTTGCACTAAGGGTTCCGTATTCCGAAGGTTCGTTAAACCGAAAATTCCGCAGGTTCATTAGCTACGCACCCTGTTTTCACTTTCGGATTGACAAATCTTATATACTTAATTTTCGGATAAACGAACCTTCGGAATGACGATTCTTCGGAATAACTCCTCATTTTTTTTTCATTTTTTTTTGTGGGGGGAGGGGTGGGGCACGAGGGTATCCCTTGCCACCCACAGAAGGGAGCTTTTGTATTTTTTGAATTAAGATGCAACGATCTGGTGCAACGTTTGCCGGAATATTTGCATCTTCGGGTTAAATACTACTACTACTGTTTACTACTACAACTATTACTACTACTACTACTACTAATGATAATAATGATAATGATAACAATAATAATAATAATAATAATAATAATAATAATTATGATGATGATAATAATTACCCAGGGTAGCCTCTTCAGTGTTGCCACCGCTTTACCAGAGGATCCTGACATTATCATTACCCTAGCGTTGCCAGGTACCCATTTATACACCTGTGTCGAGAGGGACATGGTGGGTAAAACATCTTGGTCCATGTGCGTAAGCACTGGGCGGGAATTTAACTCGGGTCCTCCGATACGGAGTCGGGAGTTTTATGTACTAACAAGGTCCAATCATGCGCTCTTAAATATCATAATCGTGATAGGCTATCGACCATTTACAAATTACATTTTCATCCAAAATATATTAATATTGTAGTGGTGTGTATTGTGTGGGTTCGAACGCTTGCGTAGGCTGCAAATGCAGAGTCTGCCAAATTTTCAGTCTCAGTTTGATCACCCCTCACCATGTTTTTTTTTTTTCTACTGAAAAGAAAAAGGAAAATACTAAAAGAAGAAATAGGAGCCTCAGAAGACACGCCACTGGTCCCCGGTGATTTTCTCTGTAGCACGAATTTAAAGGGGCCCTGAAATCCAAATGCATGTTGATTAGTGTTGATTTATGATACCCTCAGCATCACTTTTGCGGTAATAATAATAATAATAATAATAATAATAATAATGTCTTATTTACCCAGGGTAGCCTCTTCAGTGTTGCCACTGCTCTACCAGAGGGCCCTGCTATTATTATTACCCTAGCGTTGCCAGGTACCCATTTATACACCTGGGTCGAGAGGGACACAGTGGGTAAAATCATCTTGTCCAAGGACGTAAGCACTGGGCGTGATTCGAACTCGGGTCCTCCTATCGGGAGTCGGGAGTCTTATCCACTATGCCACAGCGCCCCCAAGTATCCAGAAACATTCCATATATTTTTAACGATTTTTTCTTCTATTTTTCTTCAGATTACTTGGGAACGCCCACAAAAAATCCTTCCAAACCAATCAATATTAATATTCTTGAGATGACCTCATCTGTCAATCATTGCTAAAGTACTGAAATGTTTAACAAAAGGCATTGGAATGCACCTTCCTCTCGACTCAGCATAACTTGCATGTTTCTGTCAATTAGCCGGGTTCACACGTACAAATTAGCGGGATGACGATCGCGATGCTCATCCCGAGTTTTTTTGCGAGCGTCCACACGTACCAAATTAGCGGGATAGCGATCGCGATCGGTATCCCGCTAATTTGGCGAGCGTCCACACGTACCGAATTATCCCGCTAATTGCCGATAGAGATAACAGCAAAGCCTGCAAACTGGGTCACACAGTGCCCTTCTCTATCACCACCTGTTAGTGTGCGCACTTTCCTTTGTCCATTGTCTTTTACGCGTCAGTGGTGTGGTTCGTGTGCTGTTGTTATTGTTCTCCAAAGAGGTGAAGGACCTCCTCGCAGAGGCCTCGCTGTTGTGATGTGCGCATTGCATGATGGGATGTAAAAACTCGAGATTCTAATCCCGACCGTTCACACGTACCAGCGCGGGGCCAATTATCCCGCTAATTGGCGAACCAGCGCAAGATTTCTTGGGATTAGCATCGCGATGCTTATCCCGCTAATTTTCAGGTTTTTTCTGTCCACACGTGCAAAAAACTCGGGATGACGATCGCGATGCAAATCTCGAGATTTGTATCCCGCTAATTGATGTACGTGTGAACCCGGCTATGTGACTAACAAAAGACATGGCGCGGGAACATGCAAGTTATGCTGAGTTGAGGGGAAGGTGCATTCCAATGACTTTTGTTAAACATTTCAGTATCTTAGCAATAATTGACAGATGAGGTCATCTCAAGAATATCAATATTGATTGGTTTGGAAGGATTTTTTGTGGGCGTTCCCAAGTAATCTGAAGAAAAATAGAAGAAAAAATCGTTAAAAATGTATGGAATGTTTCTAGATATTCGTTTCACCGCAAAAGTGATGTTGAGGGTATCATAAATCAACACAAATCAACGTGCATTTGGATTTCAGGGCCCCTTTAAATGTTATGATCTTACTATGGAAAACATTGAAAGGCTTCACATGCATACACGCAACTTTATTTTTTTCCCCGTCTTCGAAAATCTTGGGGGTGGGGAGGAGGACCGCCCAATCCCCCCCCCCCCCTTACACCACTGGCTATATTTGACCGTTGTGCAGTATCCGCCATCGACGTCTATATAGCTACAGTATAGTAGGCCTTCGGTCTTGCTACGTCACGAGCTGCAAAATGACAAACTTTCTGATTGGTCAGAAGTTAGTGTATAAGCTCTTGCATGGGCTCGCTTGACTTGAGCATAAATTCGAGCTTGCTGTGAGGGACTGAAAAAGTTACAAGAATACTTGATTGCAGCAGTACAAGTCTCAAAACATAACGCCAAAGCTTACAATGCGTCGAGGAACATTTATTTGGTTAATTTGAGATAGGTAAACAAGTGTAGTTCAGAATTACAAATTATGTTGTTATGGATTTGAATCATTTACACATGGTGCATCCGACAGTCAGTCATGTAAACTTGCCGTCTTACAAGGGAAGCCCTATACAAATAAAGAAACATGCACTGGAAGAGAATACTAGATTGTCATGGTGTAATTTGCCGTCATAGATAATAATCATTGAATACCATCGACTGACTTTTTCCGCATTAGCGGTAAAATTACACGACTCAAGTTACAAACGGTACTATTTTAGACCTTTGATGTGATTTCCGGGTGTTTACTGACGGGTGGCCACATGACGTGAAGCAACGAATAATAGTATCAACACTCATCCGAGCCGGTAATAAGAAATCAACAATGCAAAATTAAAAGATTAAAGAAACTTATATTAACTTCATTATGCTGTTCGATGAACTCAATGTAGGCCTACATCATGATTGTCTTGTTTAGTTTAGTTTAGTTTAGTTTAGTTTAGTTTAGTTTAGTTTGGTTTGGTTTGGTTTGGTTTGGTTTGGTTTGGTTTGGTTTAGTTTAGTTTAGTTTTAGTTTTAGTTTAGTTTAGTTTAGTTTAGTTTAGTTTAGTTTAGTTTAGTTTAGTTTAGTTTAGTTTAGTTTAGTTTAGTTTAGTTTAGTTTAGTTTAGTTTAGTTTAGTTTAGTTTAGTTTAGTTTAGTTTAGTTTAGTTTAGTTTAGTTTGGTTTGGTTTAGTTTAGTTTAGTTTAGTTTAGTTTATAGTTGTAGTTTTAGTTTTGTTTTCAAGGCGGTGTATCCTACCTCGTCTGTGTGTAATACACAAGTGGAGGCATGGAGTAGTCTGTTAGCCCGACTGGATTATTGATGTAAATTACATCATTATAAACAATATTCGCACTTAAGATTACTTGAAACGACAAATAACTTATTTCAATTATCTTGCCGGAAAACTCTGTGTCCGCATTAACAAATGGAACCTTTCGCCTTAGAGTTTCGGGTGATGTTCGTTACTCCGAAGGTTCATTAATCAGACAATGAAATAAGGTTCGTTCTTCGGAAGGTTCAATTGTCCGACAATGAAATAAGGTTCCTTAATTAGAAAATGGGGGAAAATGCGTAGGGTGTGGCCTACTCATGACGAACCTTCGGAATCACGACCTTCATTTCGTTTTCGGATTAACGAATCCTTTTTTTTTTTATTATTAATGACCCTTCAGCATATAACAAATTTTATTTCATTTTCGGCATTACGAACCTCCGAATTACGGAACTATAGCCGACACTGCATTATTATGTATAAATATAACCTTCAACAATGATCATGATGGACCAAAGTGAAGTGATAATGGTGGAGAGAAAAAAGAGGGAGATCTCTAAATGATTCGAAGCTGTCCCCTTCCAGCATTTAAAAGATACATCACCCTTTCAGGAATCGCGTCCAAAGCAAACAACATCCACCATCAGCATCTCAAAGACGTCGTGATCAACGCAAGTGATTTACGGATGAAGACTGTTATATGGTACAATGTATAGTAACCACATTTTGTAACAGATTGTAAGGAAATAATTCAGGGTCCATGTTTACACATTGACTCTCTACATAACACTCAAGAGACTCGTCTGTAAAAATTTGTAAGGAGAGTAACAAGACGATCCGACAATACAGTTTTTCTCTGTTATGCATACAGTTCATTATTCCGAAGGTCATCTATTCCGAAAGTTCGTATTTCCGAAGATTCTTTAATCCGAAATGGAAGGTTCTTTAAATCATGATTCCGACGACGGTTCGTTGATCCAAAAATGAAAAGAAGAAGAAGAAAGAAGAAAGAAAGAATCGTTATTCCCGTCGCTATTCCGAAGGTTCATTAAATCCAAATAGAAACATGGTTCGTAATTCCATTTGAAGGCCTGTCAGTACGCATCGATTTTCCCCCCATTTTTGGGAGTACAAACCTCCAGAATAATGAACCCTATTTAATTTTCGGATCGACGAACATCTGGGTATAAAAACTTTGTGTGTTTCGGAATAACGAACCTTTGGAATAAGGAACATTATTTCATTTTCGGATCAACGAACCTTCGGAATAACGAACATCACCCATTACTATAGTGTATAATGAAGGGTAAGTGTCAGGGAGGTCCCACCTCCCTGGTAAGTGTGGAGAGGAAATAGATACGTGTGTATCATGAAGATTAAAGTGTGTTGGGGTAGGAAAGTTGTCCACATCAGGCTTGCACTCATTTATGAGGAGCTGATGAGGCACAATGGATATAAACCACGTATACTGTCAATCACAAGGTCCGTGGTTCGAGTCCCCATAGCTGGTTGCAGCGGTCGTGCACTACATGTAGGCAGGACACTTTATCTTTTTGATCATCCTTTAGAGGAGAATTGAAGTTGTCGGTCACGTGGTTGCTAGCTCCAAACACTCCATGCTTCCAAGCAGCCACAGAAAACAAATTGATTCAATTCAATTATAAAAAGAAAAATCTGTTTAATTGTACACTACTGATTGAGCTGAGGATTCAGGTTTATAACATTTTTGGTGAGATAATGAGAAACCTCTTATGATATATGAAAGAGTATGTAATTTAAAGAAGGATTCAACATTTTATTTGATGAAAATTGGCCTTGAAATGGCTGAGACATCCAAAAACGCAATCCTAATGAAATTGACAGGCCACGCCTTTTATTATAGGATCTCCTTGTTTTTCCTTGTTTTAAGATATCTCGGTCATTTCAAAACCAATTTTCATCAAATAACCTTTTGATTCCCTGAATATCAGTCCGTTTTGCCTTTTTTGTTTTGTTTGTTTGTTTGTTTTTACTTCTATTTCATTTTCTCTTTCCCTCTCCCTGCCTTCAATACCCTTCATCTCCCTTCTCTCTCTGGTATATGATAATTGTCATGGTCTCTGCGTCTGTCAGTGCAGTAGAGTTCCTTGTGTATTCAAAATCAACAATTTCATTCATGTTGATTTATTGAAATGCTGAACTTTATTCAGATAATGTACAAATAACATTGAAAAAAAAAATATGACGCTGGAGTAAGTAAGCACCAATTATGGGTTTGAATCATCTCTGAATTTTGAATGTATAGCAGAGTTGCTTATATAGATTGATGTTTCTTATCAAAAACACTTTTGATTAATATTGTGGTGGGTCAATTCTAAAAAAAAAAAAAAAAAAAAAAAGAAAAAGTCAAATTTTGGTGAATGAACTGTTTGTGATATTCAATGTTATTAAAAACATTCCAGCACACAAAATGAGAATTTTCCTGTCACTATCAAGGAACATATGAATTAAATAAATATTACCAGACTTATACATTGTACACCAAATGGTTTGTTTTAACACTACTGTCTCCAGGATATATCAAATGGGGTAACATTTTACCATTTAATTTCCACCCTGATTATTGCAGCTTCCTTTTTTCTTGTTATTAGAGGCTCTACTGGTATTTAGCAACGAGTAGCCGAGACTGGAAACATTGTTTAACAGTGCTTTTAATTCAATTTCAATACATGAATCTGGGATGAAAATAAACAAATTTCCTTTCATGACAACTTCCAAACCTACCTGAACTGTCTGGTGCTTGCCTGACATAGCAACAACTAACAAAATACAAACCAGGTTCTAGTTATAGAAAGATTAGGTATAAGCAAGGGCTACATAGAATGCCTTGGTACTATCAAAAGATGATGAGAAACATTCATCAAGTTTTCAAATTCAACGCTCTAACTGTTCCCTTTGATCATCTACTCACACTAGACTCTTAACTTTCATGCACTCAGAATGCACAAAAGCAAAAAACAAAAACAAAAACACAATTAATCTTGTCTGCTTTATATAAAACTTGCATTATTATCGTTTATTGATATACAAAAAAAAAATAGATTACACAGTAAGATACACATAGCTGCTATATCACAGTGGAAATAAGCATATATAATAGATTAATATCAAAATATAAAGTTATAACAGAGCTGGATGAAGCACACATATACAGTATACACCACAAGAAATTAGACATTTTGAAAACATAATCCAAAATCTCTAAAAAATAAATAATACGGCAGATTAGAAATGACAAGAATCTGGTTGCAGAATTTTATTTTACGATTCTAAGTCAGCTCATCCAATGAAAACAAAGCTACAGTGTATTTGCTCATAAGTACCAAATAAAGTTTCATCTAGCTCCATTTTGCATTCCACTTTTCTGACCTAACTTTTAATGACTGATGTATATACTGTACATCTCAGTATTACTGGAGAATTAATAACAAAAAGATATATAGTGTGTATGGCAGTGGAAATTTTGGTGAAATAACATTATGATAATTATTAAGATTTGTTAGTCATCATTAACATCAAAGCATTCCTAGCTTCTTCATTTTTGTCCAAATTTACTCAAACTTTGTTTGTTTGTTTGTTTTCAAAAGATACATTTACGTTTGTGTAACACTAAGCTACAAAAGGATAGAGATGTTTAATAGGCCACTTGTAGGGAAAATTGATTTCATGAGATAAATAATTTCTTATTTTGTGTGTAACATCATGACCCAATATATACATAAAGATATATCTAAATGTACACACCAAATTACATGTACGTACCTGACATATGCCTGACATAATGTGAATATCAAGACCTAAAATTTTGAGGAACAACATTGCATTTTCAATGCACACAAAGAAAAAAATAATGTTACCTTGCCAATGCAGTCTTCATGCATATACAAACTGTCTACCCTTGGAAGTAATACTATAGGAAGAGTTGAAACCAATGTAGACAAATGAGGAATACTAGTAGAGTGAATGAAAAAAAAAATACAGCATAAGGGTCACAATTACATATTCATAACAAACAAAATAAAGCATTTAATAGAAGTACTACAAGCATTTGAATACAGAAATTCAACCTCCTCCCTCTATAATACATATTTCATGAAAACACACCTGATGTTATTTTCACTTCATTTCTGTATAGCACAAGTGAATACAGCAAACTGTACAAGTGGTTTAAATGATCAAAATATAGATACTCTTGATTAATCTCTGTAGGTAAATACCTTTATCACCTGTATTATAATGTACACGTAAAAACATAAGTGTGACTTCTTACCTTTGCCCCCAAAATCACACAAAAATGTTTTCATGATGACTGAAACAACTTTCAAATGCATACATGGAAGATTTTCAAATAAAACAGGGTTAATGCATTTATTGCTCTACTGACAATAAACAACACAAATTGATTTAGCTCAACTCAGCCACAACATCCAAAGATCCTTCACAGACTTACATCCACTCAAGGCTACAAACCACATTGATTTTGATATCACCATTCATTAATTTGACTAAAATAAGAAAACAAATATTTTGCAACACACACAGAGCGAATATCACTTTCAGGACACGTCATCGCAAAGTTGCAACATGCAAACTTTACAAAACACTTGTAAAACTTCTCATAAATGTACATATGTGTATAACATTTTATACAGTGAAGATGACCCCCATGTTATGTCAGAATTCAATTCTGTACTTCTGACTCAACTATGAATGCAAGATTGGCAAGTGGTTTCCATTGTTATTGCTCATGAATATTCATGTATGACTAATATGAGCAACTGATGCATTTGCAAATAGTTGGTACACAAAGCTAAATATGTTGGTGTAAAAAATATTGCTTTCCTTACTTTGGATGCACATCACCATCATGAGACAATAAAACTTCTGCCATTATTCTGGAGTAAAACAAAGTTTGTGAACAGATGGAAATGTAGGTACTAACAATAGTATCAAAACTATAGATTACTTAAATGATCTGGCAGAAATAAACTCTGAAATTTTGCAAAGAATTGAAGAAGAGCACAGGAATTTTCACTTTAAAGAGTAATCTTCATCTACAATACAAAAATGGCAATTCCTACAGTTTCAATAACTGTAATTAAATCAGCATTCACAGAAAAGATGTGGGACAAGCATATTTGTTACAAAAAGCATTTGTAAATATGTCATTTTGAAATTGAAAAAAACAACAACATCTGCATGAAATTGATATGATGGCAACACTGCAGTAATAACTGAATGATATCACTGATATCTATTTAGCCCTGCAATACCAAACTGCTCTTAGATTCCATCAGATAGATGTTAACTGCTTTTCACAGAATTGATCTTGAAGATAATACAACCAGGGAGGTGGCCTGATATAACACTTGGGCTGATTTTGAATCAGGTTGGGGGCAGGGGAGAAAATTGGGGGTGGGACCCTTTGAAAGTCCCAAGGCTTAGTTGATTTGTAATATTTGTTGGATTTGGTATTAAGTGTGTGTGTGTGCAGCAATCACAGGGCTGCCAACATTGGAAACTAGTTGAGAGTGAGACTCCCATAGGCCAATGCTATAATTTAGGAGTCAAAATGAGTGAGATCAATAAAAATGCATGCAAATGAAATAAAGTTTTAGAGTGAGAAAGGACCAAAATGAGTGAGTCTCACTCTCAATGCGTGAGAGTTGGCAGCCCTACAATCAGCAAAAAAAAAAAAAGAAAAAAAGAAAAAAAAGTATGTCCTATTTTAAAGTAGCCCAAAGTGTGTGTGTATGGGGGGGGGGGGGGGGGGGGAGGGGCTCTTACCTCCCCAGCTCCCCCCCCCCCTTCTTGGGCAGTCAATGTAGCAGATTATTTAAGCCGCTTACTCTTAGTTTATAAAGCCTGAATCATGAATGCCTAATCAAAATAATGCCTGTCAAAAGACAACTACATGCATTTAAAGAAGAACAGCGCCCTCTGAGTTCATTTCTTGCTCAGGTTCCAGGGCAGTGTGACCCGCTTCTTGTCATTGTGCTAAAGTTGAATCTGGTATCAGATTTTAATTTGGTCCAACAGCAAATTTCTTATCAAAACCCATCCTTGTTAAGTAACCCATTTCTTTTCTTTCATAAACTCATGAAAGAAAGGGAAAGTTTAGCCATTATTATCAATTATTTTTATTATTATTATTATTATCTTTTTTATTCTGCAGACTTCACGACACTACTCCCAGGTTTCAAATTGTATATGATAGTCTTGCATCAAAAGACTTGTTTCCAGTCAGTCAATCTGTGAAAAGCTGGCTGTGAGCAATGGCACAATTTACTCTTTCTGGCAGTGCCAAACTGTCATGCCAAACTGTCATAACAAACCTGCTCATAAATTGAGAGCTGTATCTTTTTTTTTTTTTCCACAACACGGTGGGTGTACCATGATAATAAACTTCCTTATGGGCATTGCTTAACGTTTTCGGTTGAAGAAAAAAAAAAGCCTGAGCTGCATGAATCTATTTGCTACCAGAGAGTCTGAAATAATGTCAAATGAAGCTCTGAAATAAAAGAGGAAGATCAAAAAAATTTGATTAAATTCTTCAATACATTTAAAATCCATCACTTGATTTATTCTTTTTTATTCCATAGAGAGGTGTTACAATAAACTGTTATATAGCTTGTAATTGTAATATTTGTTCACAGATATCTTGATAGCAAAAGCAAAATTGTCCAAGTTTTGTGTACTTGTGTGTCTTTCAAACATTTGCACATCATTTTTCTGCTCAGTTGAGTTAGAAGGAAATAATTCAAACTCAGTGCACTTACCTAACCCTGTTTCCTAAATGACGTCTCATCTTAATCGGAGACTATTAAATGGGCAAGGTTAATTCCACACAGCAAACCTTCCTGTGAGCTGACAAATAAAGAAATGTCTCTCTTATCTCTGTTTATTTGGTGAGCAAACCTCTGAGCCTGCTTTTGAGAGATAGGATGACAGTCAAGTCCCTGAAGCGTGATGCTCGGTACAAAGACATTCAGCGTATCTCTGTTTACTCTTGGACCCCCGCTCACTGCCAGGGACTGCCCAAGAGCTGCACGCTAAAAAGGGAATCGTTCTAAAATTCAAATGTAAACACACGACAAGCCGGGCAATGAATATTCTCCAAGCCGTGTCACATCTCGAAGACAAAAACCATCCTTACTGATTAAGGCGGGCTGACAGACTATTCCTTGTCAAAATTAAAAATTAGATCACTATTCTGCATTTCAGACTGCCATTTTTTTTTTTATCTTGAACCCTTCCTCCTTTCTTCTATAACATGTCAAGAAACGCCAAACCAAGAACACGCCAGATCTGAAGTGGCCTTGAATTTTCACTGTATGCTAATCACCTCTCCTTTGTGGATTGTCCGTGTTTGTCGTCACGGAAAAGCATCACTTTAAAAGAGAACACTGAGAGGCGGTAGGTAGAGTTTCTATCCACGATCGTGTGGGTGGGGGGACGGCTGAAGGGGTGTAAACCAGCCGCAGGATTGGCGTATGACACAAATCCCATTTTACGGATTTGCCGCCAGATAAATGCCACCCTTTGGGAACTCGGAGGCTCGTGTGCTCACATTTTATCGAGACAATCTGATTAATATCTCCCAGTCACATTCATGACATTTAGATAGATGTGAAAGAATCCCATTTCTTTGATCTATCACTTGGGTGTTAAGAAGGAAGAAAAAAAAAATGATGCGGTGAAAAATTGATTACCATCTGCCATCCTCGGATGACACCAAATTTTGTCAACTTGCTGTCGGGGAAATTTGTCTTTCCCATCAAGATTTTTACTGCCATCATCTTTCAACCTTATTTGCTTCACAGCTAGAAGAGATGGCTGAGGAATATACTTCACAAGTATATCATAAAGAAAACAAAGATGAGAGAACTGGATAAGTAGTAAAACTCCATTAACCACCCTCTTTATAAAGCAAGCATTGGTCCATATTGAGATTCAATTTTCGAAAAAATATTTTACAGTGGACTCCCGTTATAACAAAGTCCTCGGGACCGGCAGTTTTCTTTCGTTACATCGAAAATTTGTTATAACCGAACAAATAAACGATAAAAAAACATAGAGGCTATAATTTTGCGACCTGGATTTTTATATCGTTGTAACGGGAATTGCGTTATAACCGTGTTCGTTATAACGGCAGTGCACTGTATCATGAATACATTTCACTCTGATTTTTTTGTTACGACAAGGATAACATTTAGAAGAAAAAAAAAACTGATAGATATTGCATATAAATTAATTATAATATTCTAAACTACATTTTCAAACTAATTTCTACCTATAACTGAGTGTTGAATGATAAAAATCAGGCAATAGAAGTTCACAAAGTCTATTAGTTGATATACAGAGCATCAATGACTGGTTGAATGAAGGTGCTTATGTTTCAAAGAAAACACTAAATTTGTCATTCACAATTTCAAGTCCCTCTGAAAAATAACACTGATCATACCTTCTCACTTGTGCCAAGAATAACTCTATTTTCTTTATACTCTCAGATATATGACAATTAGATATCTTTTGAAGTTGCTTTTTGTCTATTGACAGAAAGCCTTCAAATGGGCCACTTTCTGACAAACGAAACATTCAAAAAGGTTTTCCATAGAGGTATCAGTATTTGTGATTTTACATAAACTCCCACAAATTCGATTTTTTTTCCAACTGTACATAATGCAACATTTGACCACATACCTCAAAGGCAAGCACTTCTATGTTTTGCAAATCTGCACAAAATCAGTGATTAATTGGTGTTGAAATATTCCCTGAAAAACACATGGACACAAACAAGCATTTCTCAGAGAAGCTGTATATGTAATTTCCCTTCAACATCCATTCAGGTTTCTCTTTCACCTCAAAGCGCTGTGTTTGCCAAGGCAGATGCATTACCCGGGGTGACAAGAAATCAAGAGAGTTGATGTTCGGTCATAAAAACCTTTACTGCCTCTGAGCAGGTCATTTGACATGGCTAGATCCCCCGTATCCTCCCTAAAGTTGGCAATTGAGTGGTTTTAAGTCGATCATCACCACCAGCAACCCTAATGCACGCGAAGTCAATGGCATGTTGAAATGCCGGTTATGCGAGGGTTTACAAGGGGTAATGGACTTTTCCAAGCAGTGGCGTCCCAAGCAGGGGCCCATGATCGTAATTTCAGGGCACACACTGACACATAAGCCATCATACCTGAAACTCAGTGCTTATCTGTAGTGTTAATGTGGCAAGCACACTAGGCAGGGTGACAGGGGCCTATGGCTATCACATTATATAAGGCTTTTGTTCAAAACATTGGGAGTTGAAAAGCTTAGTGCTTGACTTAAAGACGATTCTTCATATTTTTTTTTTTTTTTTGGACAAATTCTGATGTCTTGTATTACTTATGTTTCATAAAGTTTGACTGGGTGACAGCGACTGAGCCTGGGAATGGATCTTGTCACCATTTGAGTGACATAATTGGGATTTTAAACTCAGAAAAGGTCTTTCTTTGAATCATAGATCAAAATCCTGCATTTACATATCACAGTAGACAAGATGTCTTGTATCACTTCATGTTCAAGCAACTGGCAGTTCACTCAACTTTGAAAACAAAAAATTGTACTAGTATGAGTATCATAATCCATATTGCTTGTGGTCTGAGCATAAAGCTGTCACTTTGCTGCCACTTTTCAAACATAATTTTTGGAAAATAGCTGGGGGGGGGGGGGGGGAGGGGGTGACAAAGGAGTTCTTCCATTTTCAGAAACCCTGACCCTGGGATATCTTCAACTTTTTACCAGACAGCTATGACTGCGCAATGAATTCCTGAGTCGATAAAGACACACAGTCCATTAAAGATGCAGTAATCTTGATGATGATTGTTTGTAGAATAGTAGAATAGATGATTGTTGTAGAATAGATTGAAAATACACTATTTTGCTATACACATAGCATTTGACATTTAAGCAATCAACATCTAATACAATTATTCTACTGGTTTTTGGTAGAAAAGAAAAGAAAAATCACTGGCTATTGGAAATTGCCCTCAATACAATGTCTTCATTGCTGTAGTTAGAGTAATTAAATTCAATAATCTTTTCATCTCTTGATGAGCCACATACATAGTTACAAAAACTTTGTGACAAGTATCTACAGCTATGTATATAACAGTGATTAACTACAGTGGATGGAGTAAAAGGATTACCCCATTGCAACAGAGGAGTCTACCTGTCAAAAGTCTTGGAACAATATTTCATAATGTATGTGACAGCCAATACATACTTGACAATCATACACACTTGAGTAAAACGATCGCACCCAACATGGAGGCGAAGGGTGATAATCCAGTTTGTAACATCTCATGCCCGCATGACATCTGAAATGGAGGCGAAATGGTATTCCCTTTGGTAGCGCAGTGAGAAAGCTGCATAAAAGGCTCAAGTAGAAAAAAAACAAAAACGAAGGCTTTCTCGTCCTCTCAAACACGCGACGAGATTCGCCCCGGACGATTCCGCGGAACGTCACAGTCAATGCATATTTCCAGTCGTAGATCGCATGTTTCGATAACTAGGTCGCATCATATACGAGTTCAGAGGTCACGAGGGTCGCTGTCATATTCCGTACATGTCCATCTTGGATGCCCCGGCTCGGATGGAGAGGAGAGAAGCCAGGAGGAGGGCCCCGCTACTGCTTGCTGTCAGATAGAATGCCCAGTCTAATGTACATGTACCTGTATTAAAAGACAGGAGGAAAATGAAAATAGAAATAGTCTTTTAGTGTCTCAGAACTCACAATTTTGTGTCTACGTTTTTTTCTTGTCTAGAAGCCCTCGTTCGATGGTCACTCTAGAATAGACACATTCGCACAGTCAAGATAGCAGGATAATGATCATGATCCAAATCTCAACATTTTTTGCTCCCGTTTAGATGGACAGAACTAGCCCGTTAATTGCCGATCGCGAAAATTTGTTGACCAAACTGTGCATGCCCGAAATCTACTGTTAGAAATGGTCCCCCTGTATTGCCCTTTTGTTCATGTGCTGTTTAATCATGCATATTCTGAATAAGATTTTTTGCTCCAGCATTCACACACTCATCACAATGCAGATTATTGAGCTATTCTCAAATTATTGCGATAATTTCTATCCATAAACACAAGACTTTTGGGGACTTGGAGCACGATGCTGATCGCGCTATTTAGTGAGATTTCAGCATCCACACAGGCAAAAATCTCACGATTCGGATCGCGATGCAAATCTTCAGATTTGTATCCCGCTAATTGTGAATTGTGAATTCCACTAATGCCTCTTTAAATGTTACATGCAAAAGGCATTTGGCCTTACTACAGCCAATTTCTGTTCATTATTGACACCTGGGCCCATCTCATAAAGAGGTTCACAATTATGATTTTGAATTGCAAAAAAAAAAAAAATTGCAGTTCCCATGGCAATGACTCAATGACTCAACGTGCCTTCAGCCAATTAGTTGCTGCTTAGCAACTAAGCACCTGCAATTATTTTGAAATGCAATCATTGCAAAGTGCTTCAACAGACCTGACTTCAATTAGGCAACAGATATAAGGATATTTCAAAGGAATTTTTGAGATTTCTTATTGTGTTTTGTTTTTATTATTTTTTAATTGCAAAGAGAACAAAGTATGTTCAAGCTTAATATGTACAAAAGTGCAACCATTTATGAACTACCCATTTATGAACTACCCATTTATACATCAGAACCTTCTGTCTTTGAAGCTAAAATGGAAAGATACTTGTTGTAGATATCAACACTGAACTTGCAAAGTTTGCTCATACAATTTAATAAAAGTGCAACCATTCTTGAACTACCCACTCTGATAAATTTTCCTGTCCCAGTTAAGCTTAAATAATGATTCATGTCCTAGATATCACTATTAAACTTGCAAATAAGGAATAGTACCTCACAGCTCACATGCTCTCACTACAAACTGCCAAATTTGTATATGCATAGATAATAGAAAGCACCCAGGTTTCCAAATCTATACGGAAAAAACAGTCCAACATTTTCAATTTTCATGGTGGAAACACAAATATGTCTGCACAGGAAAATACAAAAATAAAATGTATGATGCCAATCTATCAAATACTGAACCATTATGGAAATAAGTTTTCTTTTTCCCCCAATCAAAAATATCCCTTTTCCTCTTTTTTTTTTTCAAGAGGAAAAGAGAAAACTGAGAAGACTATTCATATATGTATGTATGCCTGTATATATTATGTAGGTGTATCTTACAGAGGGAGATGTCCCGTTTTGGAAAGTATGACAGTGCATCATCTCGTAATACAATTCACGAACCAGATAACATCTCAACCTCTCACAACATGATGTGGGGAAAAGAAAACTTGGGGGGCCCTTCAGCTACGAGCCTTACACTAGCTCAGCACACTCCGCTGTCTATTCAAGCGTACTTCATTCCATATTCCAATAGTCACTCAAGACGTATTAGGTACCATTCACATCGCCCTAGCAGGCAATTAAAAACATCCTGCCGTATATTGAGTAAGTGTCTGCCATCCAACCCCTCCCCCTCAACCCCGCCATCCAACCCCCTCCCTCCCATTCCCAGCCAAGAATACATGAATACCCTCCTCAACTTGTCTCAATTTGTTACCACATGTCTGCTTTGTGCTTCGGGGAATAACGAAGAACTCTTGTTTCATTCTCCTCTTTCCAAGAGGAAAGAAAAAAAAAGGAACAGAATAAAGCTAAACAAGATTTATAAGGAAAAAATAAGAAGAGCTGGGATTAGAGTTTCACCAGAACAGCATCAGTCTGTAGACTCGGCTTTATGCTCTATAGATCCATCACAACTAGGTGTGAAAACGCCACCCACACTCTAAACCCAAGCACCCCCAAAATTGATTATGTACCACCAACTCTTATTATGCTCTCATCATGGCTGAGTAGGCTACAACTCTCGGGAGAATCAAAAGAGGAGATAACGTTAACGATATACATTTATATTGTTCACAGTATCGCACTGCCCAAAAGCATTCTGCAAATCATAGCCACATGTCGTTTGGCGGTTCATTTCAAGCCCAATCATCAAATATGTCCCCAGAGCTATGGCATTGTGATATTTGGATCTGCTGAATGTATGCAAACAACAGGGGGAAAATCATAAAATGTGAAGGAAGTTGTACCAAACACTGAATGCATTAAAACTGCCAAGAGGCATTTTCATTGAACATGACTATAGCCAAGGGCACTGACTGCTTAATGTCTTTTTTACAGCATTATGCAATGAGAGAGAATAATATAGCATCAAATCAGATTAATAAATTGCAACAGATATCAAAAGAAAGCCAGAGATACTGGCAGTCTAGTCTGTTGTATACTCATTCAAAGACATTATTGAAATTATGCATTATTTTTCTTATTTAACAATTCAAATATCTTTCTGTAATGCAATGCTTTCTTTTAAATGAAACCAATACACACATTTTTAACTTAATGAAACTAATTCAAACTTAAATCTAAGATACAAGAACTGCCTAATGGACAAGTAACTGTTACATGTGAAAGATATCTACACTTTGCAAGCCACATGGATTAACTTTTCTTGGTGGTTAGCGTATTTTGCCTTTGTTTTTGCTATTTTTGTCTCAGAAAAACACAAATAGACACATATGCCACTATTTATAAGGATTATGGTGCTTACCAGCACATGGGACATCCACCTGACAGCAAAAGTGGTATTTGGCAATATTAATAGGAGAAGTTATAAATGAAATGGATGCCTGCAGAAGCGTAAATGATGGACCATTCTGGTCATGTGGTCTATGCACAAGTTCATTCCTTGTTTGAACATGAATTCCATGAATTGGTACACTGGGCAAGCTCATGCATTATACTGCCTTGAAAATGAGTGAAGTGCCTATTAAAGCCAGTTGGTAATTAGCTCACGTGCACATTTGGTACAAACGACCTTTATATTTTCTCAGTTGGTTGGGCACTTCACTTGTTTTAAAAGTGTTGTGCTTCCGACGTAACAATTTATGAAATTCATGTTCAAACAAAGCACGAACTTGCATAAATCAGGTGACCAGAATGGTCCATTAACTTGGGGAAGCATCCATTTCTTCGTTTTGCATAGCATGCTTTAACAAACCTTTTCTGTTAATCTTGCCAAAGATA
The DNA here is from genome assembly GCF_964275005.1 of Diadema setosum. Lineage (NCBI taxonomy): Eukaryota > Metazoa > Echinodermata > Echinoidea > Diadematoida > Diadematidae > Diadema > Diadema setosum. Next base: position 13,378,701 of record NC_092705.1, on the reverse strand, counting down.
CCAGGCCTGCTGTCAGGTGGATATGCTGGCAAGCAATATTTACAAGGATAATATGAATAATCATTGCAGTCTGCATCACAGATGTCTATCTCAGTACATTTAGTTGGTGCAAATGACCTTTTTTTTTTGCTCGTGCACAAAGTGGAACTACAAACTAGCTTATCATACCAACTGAGAAAAAAGAAAAGTCATTCATTTGTACCAATGTGCACATGAGCTAATTACAAACTGGCTTATTGTACAAGAGATGGCTATCACCTTTGGCTTGATTCAGAAGACGAACTTCTGAAAAAAAAAAAGACCGTGTTGACACAATACAAGCTGACAGTGCATGGCTGCTGCTCTGGCCGAATACTTTCCAGCACCAGGAATGATAACAGAAACAGCCTCCGGCAATGAATTCATGAATACAATTTTCATTCATTGCCAGAAAAATATTGGATTTCATGCACATATATTGGTGTCGCGCCAGTGCTGAGATGGTACAGAAGAAATATTTTTGGTGTTCAGGGTGGTAATGGCTCGTGGATTTTTTTTTTTGTGTGTGTTTTTTTTTCTTTTTGTTTTGTCATTTCTTTGATTCTTTTCTCGTGGTGGTGGACATGATGCTATGCAGGGTTGAATATGGCTGACTTCAAAGCTAGAGAGGAGTGAAACTAAAATATATGTGAATTCATTTCCATATTAGCAAGAGTTTCACTCTTTCGGCAGCCGTCAGTTCCTTTCAAAGTTTTCAATACTTTTCGTGCAAACCCTAGCAGTGGACTTCCATGAACAAATATTACTTTGGTTTACATATTTATACATGAAATTACAAGATATCATCATGATAACTTGGGTTTACACACAGATATTGTGCTATACACACACATCCATCTCTACTGTAAATAGAAATATATAAATAGATAGATATATGTAGAGAGATATATAGCTAGATAGATAGACAGATATATAGATAAATAGATGATAGAGAGAGAGATAAACAAAAAGATAAACAGATATCCTATTACATAAAAAAGACCTAGATCAGATATGGAAGAGAAAAAAAAAATCAGGACATCAAAAGAAAGTTTCATGTTTTGTTTTGTTTGTTTTTTTATTCATGTATTTATATGCTGGCAATCATCAAACTCCAACATGGATGATTCCAAATACCTCTTTCTCCGGATTCAGAACAAAGCATTAATGATTCAGGTCTTCATACTGCAGTAAAGAGGGGGAGCCAACGTCATCGCCACGTTCAATATTTCTTGATGGCTGTCTTCGGGCTCTTTATCACACTCTTCATCTCTTTTAGATATTTATGTTTTATGGACATCAATTTTTCAAAAAGCACTCGAGGCTAGATTTGATCGCAAATCTATGCCTTGTTCACACTAATCTGAGATTGAAAAACCTCAATGAAGTCATGAATAAATGAATTCATACATCACGAGTCACTGTAACTTCGCACCAAGAGAAATGGTTGAAAAGGCAATATGTGTCATGTGTATCCATATTTGATGAACAGCTTCTCTACAAGATTCTGAAATCTGGGTTAAATTGATCATTTTGCACCACCAGCCTAATCCCAAGTTTTGATAATTCAGGTTGTTAATTTCAGAGTTACAATTTTCCAGAGACACCAATTTCCTGCTAACAGCAATTTCCTTTTGTTTTCTTTATCCATATATATGTTTATCCATTTCCATCTCTGATTGAACCATAAGAGCTTGTCTTACAGACTCACTTTATTTCTTAAACAATTTTCTGACATTATTATTTTTTTTAAATCAGAAAGTGTCACATGCGAGCAGAAGGTCTAAGATTTCAGTGAAAGATTTCAGTGTGCATTATTAACTGAATACTTATTCATATCATCATTGAATTATTTACACATCTGCACTCACTAAAAGAACAGACAGAAGTATATCCATGGAGAATGCGCTCAGTAAAAATATCACTTGTCTCTCATTGGATTAATTAATAATTCTCTCGTTTTTTTCCTGGAGCTATCTTTAGGTTGCGGCTGTAGTTTCACTGATTTCACTTTAAATTAATTCCTTGCTTGGGCTAATTTCTCCCTAAAGACTCATGCTTCTCTTATAGCGATTCTAAAATTGACCTTTTCCAATTTATTCTTCCTTACCTGGTGCCTTGCCAATGAAGTTAAGCTCATTTTGAATACTGTGACCCGAGCACCTTTCAAACACAGCCGACGCAACCCAGGAGAATGTTGACTAAGCATTCGCACCCCCCTTTTTTTTTTCTTCTAATTTACTCACATCATGTCACTCATTGCAAAGGTCCCTCTTCATTATGCCCCATCAATTTGAGAACTCACGTGGCAAATACTTGAAAAGCTATGCAGCATGGAGCCTTAAGAATGCAGCACAACTGCAATAAAAAGCTTTGACTTTAATAGAATAGGGAGGGATGTTCAACTGCGAAGTCTTCCTGCAGCAAAAGTCAATAATCCAAAGCCCCATTTCACATCAAAAAATAAATTTGCATTCACTCTTTTCTGTAAACTGCATGTGTATGAATTCTCTTTCTTTTTTTCTTGAGTATGCACTTTAATATTGCAACATCCATTCTTTGTTTGCCCTTGTTTGGTGAAGAAGAAAGTTCCTTCAAAAAGATTTCCTTTTGTGCTTATAATTACCAGCCGGGGAATGGTATCTTAACTGGCAGACGCCGGCATCTGAAGAGCAGAGGGCAAAGGATGGAGACTTCAAGAGAGATGCGTGCATAAATGATTACAAAGTTGGTGAGTAAACAAGGGTTCATGTCATTGATTAGAACTTAAATGAGACTTGAATCAAGTTTAACTTAATCTAAAGAAAAATTCAGAGGGGGTAGCCCTCCTGTCATATGCAGGCTCTGACTCTGTTCACATGCTCCCTTCGAGGAGGTTATTTGAAATCAGAACAGCAAGTTACAGACAACAGACAAAATACCCAATAGGTCTAGAAAGAACAAGTACAAGCATCCTCATAATATCTTTTTGCATCTTTTAATTGCAGTTCTCTGACTTTTCAGTCACCACTACATTAGAAACGAAAATGAAAAACCTTGGAATGATCCTCTCCAACTGTATCAATGTAGTGTGCAAATATCATAAATTTCATCAATCATTCCAATCATCTAAAAACTGAATTTTGAAAGTTTGAGTAAGATGCAATAACCATAAACTGAGTCCCCCATGGGCCAGTACAAAAATAACATGAATGAAATATATAAAGCTGTCTAAAATCAAGCAAATTTGGTGAATTTTAAGTTTTGAATCTGAAATGGGTATATCGTCTGACAGCCAGGAGCCAGAGAAGTTTCCTGTTGCCATAGTGAGGCAGCAGGTAATTAATCTCCTAACACCCTTCTACAACTTCAACAAATTTCACTGGGCGATGTGATAAATTGGTAGAAATGCTGGCAAGATGACACGCAATTAGTCTGTTTTGAAGACTCCATGGATCACAAAAAAAAAATGGAGATACTAGGGAAAAAAAAATTACTAGGAATCAAAGAAGAATTCTTACGATGGCAAATGACAAACTTTTAAAGCATTTTTTATCTTTTTTGCTGCAGATAAAAGCCAATATAATTGTGATATCATTTTTGCAATGTTACATTTCCAATGATAGAGGTTATACAAGCAATGAGGAAAAGGTTTAAAGTAGCAAGAGGACAGTCAATAGTACGCTGATAAAAGGAACAGTGTCAAAAAGATTTCAAAAAGGGGATTGAAAAGTTGGTTTTAACTCATTCTTATGATGTTTTGATAACACAAACTACAAGGCAACGAACTTCAACACAAAAGCCTGAATTCACAAAGGCAGTTCAATTAAGTCCATGGTTTATGCACATTCTGATTGCATCAATGCACACAATTAGTTGTGCATGCTAACAGACATCCAAAAGCGATCACATGACGACACATGCACACGCTAGTTACGCCTATGTCACACTTTTTTGTTTCATGGAGTAAATTTAAACCACGGATTTGAGTTGTGTGTGACATTTTGGCCAAAGATTTTACTTGTACCACTACAGGAATACCAGTACCTCCTTGGTTATATGCCATGAAGCTAGCTCCAAGATTATTTATGCCATGGACCCTATGATTATGCTATGTACAGTTTGGGTGGGGGGGGGGGGAGCACCCTTGAAAGGAGATATTTCAGTGATGGTATGGATTACCTCCACTTAGACCGGTTCTCTAGCCGCATCCTCCCAACCATTTCAGCATCCAGAGCACTCACAGCAATCTTGGTAATTGGCATGATGGAAGTAGACCAATGACTAGCCTTTCTTCAAAGCCCCTCACTTTTATTGTTGAGCACCAATAGTTATATGTAAAGAGCCAAAGAGCCAGATCTGGGTACGTATAAGAACAAGGCCCCACTGAGATCTGTGGGTGTAAAAATCAAACTCATGCACCACTCTCCCCTGCATAATTCAGTCACTGACAAATTGTCAGTCATTTTGACCCATTAAATTAAATTGGTTATTTGTTCAATTTGCCCATCTCCAATCAAGTGTGAAATGTGTATATGCATGAGCTCCTTCGCAAGGTACTCTATTGATTGGTTGTGACTTTTGTTACCAAATGCTGGTAGCAAAATTTGGTTATTCGGTAAATGCGTAACTCAAAAAAAGCCCTCTCACCGAGTCTTGGCTTTTGCTGCTGGCTTGACTAGTCTCATGTAGCAATCCTTTGCTTGCTCCTATTGCCATCACTACAGTAGGAAGGTCTTTGCAAAAGGCTAATCAATATCATTAACAGCCAAATAAATCCAAAACAACAAAAACAACAACAGTGCCACGCTCGTGGAGTCTGGTCTGGCCCTTCCAGCCATCTTGTAAGTGGAACCTCAGCCAGCTGTTTTAACCTTACACCATCCAAAGATTTGACCCTATTCCATCCAGCGAGTGGAATTTGCCTGTGTTGGAAGCAATTCTATCCTGTACACAGAGCTGAACAAGTATCACATACTCTTGCCTATATTTCGGGGGAGATTGGATACCACATGGTAATCAATAAATTATTATTTTCTTTCACAGTAGCGTAACCAACTGTCAAACAAACTTGTGTGAGGTAGAGGTATGAATTACATCAGAAACTGAAGGATATGAAGTGATGATGTCGTTACCTAATAATTCTCCCATTGACCTGCAAACAACTCTTCACTAATTTTTTTTTTTTTTTTTTTTTTTTTTTTGGGGGGGTGGGGGGGAATGTGAAAGTGAAAGAGAAAGTTTAACTTTTCCACCAAAATATTGGTTGTGCCACAGTTTTATGTACTACCTAGTTAGGGCTATAGATACTAACTTTTTTCTCTGGCCATTAAAATATTTAAATCTGTTTATTCATATAAACAGAGACAACACAACCCACTTTGAATCTCAAAGTGCCTGATCGGGCCACAAAAAAAGATGGATTTTCTTTTTTGAAATTTGCTGGTTCAACATCACAAGCCCTGCAAGCAATGATGGTTAAAGGATTGCAGTTGCTAAATTATCAACCCAAACATGGTTTTAATGATATTTCTGGGCAAAAACTATACTTTTACAAGGGATTTGCAAGCTGATAATATCTCCCCTCAGCTAATGTGTATGCATTCATATGTGGTTGCAAGAGATTTCACTCTTTAATTACAAAATGTGCAAATCTTAAATATCTAACTTCATGTCTAGAGTTTGATTTTGATAAAACTTCTCCAACATATCCTTTCATCTAATTTTACTCTACTTAGCGAAGTCAACTCCCACAAGGTTTAAAATCGCATGTTAATGCTTTGCTAACATCAAAACACTTCTTTATCATAGCACAACGTGCCTGGTTGATATCGTTTGGCGACTACTGATAGTCACCTAGCTGCTTCCCGGAACACTAATACAATTTATAATGTCACTGTTGTGGGATATTATTATACCTTTGCTTCTTGAAAAGGAATGATATTATGCAGTTAAGTTGCTGTAGTTCTCTTTGGTGAATTAAACACTCGTAAAAGTGTCTTGCAAGTCCTGCTTTGTGATATATCACGCTCATAAAATGTACGGACATGGATACGAGAGCTCCCCTGTTTATGCAGGCTTCGCATATGTTGACATATATATGACACATTTACATTGTGCAGGTCCAGTGCTAAATGAATTATAAGTGTCAGCCTTTTCGTGATTATTACATGAAAGATTACACTGATTGCAGCCAACTGGACTGACATTTCGCGTATTTGGTGTAAATCACGGTCGGATACATGCGCCGTGTTCTTGCTGTGCGTGCGCAACTACAAAGGAGATATTTGCAATATCCCATCTAATGAATAAATGGTACGAGCTCATGAGATATACCATGCTCCTCCAGATGTATTCCACATGCGGCCGATATTACCCCATGTCTCCAAACATTGGGATCATAATCGAGTTTGACTTCAAGGTTCTGTTGGCGAGATCATGCCAGACAACAGATTAGATAACAAGTGATATTGTGGGACTGCTCATGGGAAATTGTAATTCATGTATCTCCTCCTCGTATTCCTGCAACAAAAATAAATGATTCATAATTTGCAAAGGCTCCGCAGAAAAGGAAGATGACTCTTATTGGTAATTTGGTTGGCCCAAGCTTCTCTTAGAATTCTGATCACTGTCAGTGAGACACAGAAAATTTAATCCCAGTGTCACCAGCCTGACAAATATTTACCCTTCGACATTGAGTTGAAGGGTCAAAGTTCGAGAAAACTATACCCCTGATCACTGCACATTTTCTCAGGTTTCCCTTCTCTGACTGACTCCTGAATTCACTGCTGCTGAAAAATTTGAAAATGTTGAAGAAGATGATGTACAGATTCATTTTTTAAACACATTTCTTCTTACTTAATTGGATTAAATGGATGAGGCAGCATATTTTGTCCTTACTTAACAATGAATTTAATTGTTGAATATATATATAAATATATAATATTGGTATATCTTTAATACTGTGCTCATAACTATATATCTTTGAACAGGACAATGTGAACAGCAATATAAGAAAGGCAAAAATAGATGCCCAATCCATGGACCCTATCACTTATTCCTACAGCACTGCTGATATCTGAGTTATGATGCGGTATTTTCAAGAAAATATGTGCGGTTTTCAGAGAGCCACTTATCATGTGTCACATAAAGTGTCGATTCCACTTCAACATCTTGCAGTAGCGGAGCACTTACATGAATGGAGAAATGAGCATGCGGTGGTCAACTCTAAGCATCAGAATTCATCCATGACAGTGCTTTGATATCACTCCACCACTCCCCTGTGTATGTTTTTGCCGTCTCTCCGTCTGATTCTATCCATTTGTCTACAACTCGGTCCATCTGTCTATTCACCTATCTCTCTATCTACCTGTCTGCCTATCTATCTATCTGTATGTCTATGGAAATATATCTGTCAATATATCCATCTGCCATTCTATCCTCTGTCTATCCATCTATCTATCTATCTATCTATCTATCTATCTATCTTATCTATCTATCTATCTTATCTATCTATCTATCTATCTATCTATCTATCTATCTATCTATCTATCTATCTATCTATCTATCTATCTATCTATCTATCTATCTATCTTATCTATCTACCTATCTATCTATTTATCTATCTATCTATCTATCTATCTATCTATCTATCTATCTATTTACCTATCTATCTATCTATCTATCTATCTTATCTATCTATCCATCTATCTTATCTATCTATCTATCTATCTATCTATCTATCTATCTATCTGTTTATCCATCTATTCTTCTATCTCTCTTTTTTCCATCTGTATCTCTATCTCTCTACCTATCCCTACATCCTGCTCTCCTTCTTATACTCTGAACATTTCATCTGCTTGTCAGTTATGTTCGGCCTATTTCATTCCACTGGAACACTGACTGTATATCCTGTTTGCACACAGTCTGTAAAAATGTTTAAAGGCATTATTTACCATTTGCAGATGAAACAAAAACTGAGCTTTAGTGCTTCACAATAGTCCTAACATCTGAGTCAGGGATAGAAACAACCAATGTAAACAATTGAATCAGTATAATTAATGTTAAGTATTGTTTGATGTACAAAATGTGAACAATAGTTATAATAAGACTAAACAATCAAGACTAAACAATGTAAAGTTATGGTTTATTGAAAAAAATAGTGATATCTCCTTTTATATTTTAGGCTTTATTGCAAAAATTTTATATGGTAAGATGATGTGATAAAACTGACCTGTACATTTGCATCAAATGCTATTACTTAAACATTTTTAAATTCACTGCTCCCAATGGTAAACAATACCTTTAAACCCACATATGTTTGACTGAGATAGCTCAATTTTGCCAACAGACAGCTTGTCAAACAACTCCTTCAGCAACCGTCTTTTATCAGCCATCATTCTTTTCTAAACTAAAACCCATCTCATATTTTAAAGAGAAAAAGTACACTCGTTTTATGTAACTGCCTGTTCCAATTTGCACACCATCATTCCATGCTCACAGAAATGCAATTACTGGTGAAGTGCAATGAAGTTGTGATAGAGGGTGAGCGGAATGGACAACTAATTGAATATAAAGAGACGGGGAGGGCTCCAGAAGATAAATACAAGTACCTGGTATGGCAGGAGGTTGTGTCAGCAGTAGGTGAGGAGGAGAGAAAGATGCAGGAGGACAGGAAGATGTGGGAGAGAGGGGGAGTGGGAAGAAGGGAGTGGGAGGAGGAGACAACATCAGTATTAAGGTGGATACAACAAAGAAGGTTGGAGAAAGGGGGAGTGGGAGGTGGAACCAACATCAGTAAGGTGAAAACAATATACAATGATGGAGGGGGAGGAGGAGGTGGGAGCAAAAGGAGGAAACTAAATCAGCATTAAGGTGAACAGAACACAGAATGAGTGGAGGAGGGGGTGGGAGGTGGAAACAACATCAGTATTAGGAACAGTGAATACAAGAAAGGAGGATGAAGATTTGGGGGGGGGGGGAGTGGGAGGTAGAAACAAAATCAGTATTAAGGTGAATACAACATAGAATGATGGGGGGGGGGCAAGAGGGGAAAGGGAGTGGGAGGAGGAGGAGAGAGATGGGGTGGGAGGAGGAAATAACATCACTATTAAGGTGAATACAACATAGAATGATTGAGGAGGAGGAGGGGGAGTGGGAGGTGGAAACAATAGTATGGTGAATATAACATGGAATGATGGAGGGAAGATGGGGAGAAGGGGGCAGGAAGAAGAAATAACATCAGTATCAAGGTGGATATAACATACAATGATGGAGAAAGAGGGGGATGGAAACAACATCAGTAAGACCATAGAATGATAGAGGGAGGAGGAGGGGAAAGGGAGCAAAAGGAGGAAACAAAATCAGTATATAAAAGGTGAATACAACAAAGAAGGATAAAGAAAGGGAGGAGTGGGAGGTGGAAACAACATCAGTAAGGTGAATACAACATAGAATGATGGAGGGGGAAGGGAACAAAAGGAGGAAATAAGATTTAAGGTGAAAACAATATAAAATGATGGAGGGGGAGGGGTACGGGTACAATATAAATAGAGAGAGAGGGTAGAGGGAGAGAGTAAGTGGGAGGCGGAAACAATATAAGTAATGTGAATATAACATAGAATGATGGGGGGGGGGGTAGAAGAGAGAGAAGGAGTGGGAGGAGGAAATAACATTATTATTGGTGAATGCAACACAGAATGGATAATGGAGGGGTAGGGAGAGGAGGGAGGGGGAGAGGGGAGGAGGAAGGGAAGAAGGGGATGGGGAGGGAAGAGAGGGAATAAAAGTAGGAAGTTAAAGACAATATGTGACCCTGCACCTCAAAACAAACAAAAAGTCGCCACACATGAATTTTTAGTTAAGACCATATTCTGAAAGAGCATACTTTAAGCTTTAAAATGATGTATAACTCAAATCAAATGGACTCTCCTAACCTATCTAAATATTGGAAAGAAAGCACAAACTCAGGAAAAGTGTGAACTGAGAAAAGAGGCTCTGAAGTACAGTGTCTATTCAAGCGCTTAATCTTTACCAAACCGTGCTGGCTGTGCGATGAATGGGACAAAAAACAGGAAGTAAACCACCAGAGTAACAACAATGAAGGGATTACCAGATTAAATTGAAATTAAGCATGCCTCATTAACGCATTCTTTCCATAATCAATGCCAACTCTCAAAGCAGTAGCACTATCCATTCAAAAGTTATTAGAGTTGAAAGTGAAGAGTGTGGACAAGGTTTTTCAGAAATGAAAAAGGGATTCTAAAGACACACCTAATCACACTATTATACCAAAAATGTTCGAGATAAACTGCTAAAAAAACACACTTTCCTGCCCGTTTTATGATACCAAAGTTTAGCATAATATAAAAGAAGACCCGCTCTTTCAGAAAATATGAAAAAGTCAAGTTCGGCTAGGTTGACCCATTTCACTTATTTTCAGTCCTCACGCAAAATCAGTGTGTGCGACTTTATGTTTGTTTTGAGGTGCACGGTCACATATAGAGTGGGGGGAGGGAGGGGGGGAGGGAGAGGGGGAGGGAAAAGGGGAAGCAAAAGGAAGAAACAATAATGCACAACTTAGAATGATAGAGAAAGAGGGGAGAGATGAAGGTGAGGGGAAAAAAGGGAGGAAAGAAGTAAGGAAGAATGTGGCAGAAGAAGACACTGGTGGTGACACATGAAATAGAACACTGAAGTGGTCGGGAGAATCGAGGGCACTGACTTTGCATCCCTGAGACTATCAAAGTGAGAAGATATATTCTAACCGTCTGCCGGTAAATAAAGATGAACACAAACAAGCAAAGAGATAATAGATATAGACTGCAAAAGACTAAGGAGATGATGAATATAGAGTGGAAAAGACTAGAGATAATAGATATAGACTGAAAGAGACTATCAACTGCACAGTTAAAAAGATACCCAGAAATAAAAGAAAGACAGATGTCATGGTAGTGATGCCTACACATGGCTGCATGTGAAGAGTTTGATTGCAAAATGAGCCAACTGCATTCTTGGCAATTTGAGATATCTGCAATTAAACCTGCTAAAAAACACAGAAACTAATAAGAAAATATGGAATATTTCTAATTATAACTTCAAAAATATTTCTCGTTATGCAACAAGTGAGGTATCATTACTTTGCTCTATCTGATAATGGTGAAATGTATGAATATGGCATTTACCCCATTTTGCGGTCACACTTTTCATATCATGCAGACTCTGACAGCATGTCAATTTCTACTAGAGCAAAATGCATTCTTGCAAAATTACTCGAGAGAATTGACTCTGAGCAGAGACCGAACAAAAACATATTTGCATTAGCAGTCACATATACATTTTGCATTCCCTGTTGATATTGATTGGGTAAATATTCCTTTGAATCAATTTGTCAGTGTCACTTTTGCCCCTGACTGGTTCTTTCCACGAGTAATTTACCTAGGTAAAATGCATCCGACGTTCCACCGCAGGCCTCCTTGACTTGAATGTGGTTCCAGCCGTTGGGGTATAAGACACAGCCCACACCAATTAGAAGAGCTGGCAGGGGAGATGAAATGTAAATAATATCATTGCAGCAAAAATTCATCAACGTACTCATAGGAGATACGTATAGCGAGTACAAAAGTTCACCATATTTCTAGTTCAAAAGGAAAAGGGATTTCACTTGGACTCTGATATGTATTAATGATGTCGGGTTCATTAGCCGCGCCCTGAACTGATGAGTAGATCATGCATTCAACTTTGATTTGTGGTGCAATCTAAAGACGACTGCTTTACTCAAGGGATAAATAAACCTGATCTGTAAAGTGCAATTACACTGCCACAACTCACAAAAGGGCAAAATTCATTGCATCTTTAAATGAAGAAGGTGTACCAACATATGACCTGCTAAGAAAAAACATATCTATATACAACAGCCAGACATAAACTGTACCTACTACCAAGCGTAAATCATCATATCCTCAGCTGAGAATCAGAAGGGCTTTACTGCAATTTTTGGGATAATTGAGTTATTGGTATCATGTTCTAGAGCTCAATCTCCTCGACATCACACTGTCAATTTTAAATTATTTTCATTTTCAGTAAAATGTTAAAAATTAAAACCTTGAGGCAGTATTTTAACCCAATATTTGGAACAATGTTTATAAGTATGATACCCACTTTTGATTTAATGAACTTTTTGTTTCATGAAAATGAATTGTTTTGTTTTTATTGAAGCTCAAATCTTAGAACATGATCTAGTGCCCTTCTGGTTCTCAGCTGATGACATCCAGTTTAGCCAACCATGCATTTGCTGTAGTGCTCTGACCTACCAAGCGGCCAAAGAGTAAGCCAGGAAATCATACGTAGGAAACCTCTCTCCTAACTCCCCCCCCCCCCAAAAAAAAAAAAAGAAAAAAGTTTCAAAAAATATATTTAATATTCAATTCCCCTGACAGAAGCCTTGGGGGAAAATTGTCCATTAAGGTTAATTCCTTTTCTGTAGTTTTGAAAGCTAAGCATAATCTTAGGACCATTATTGGTGCCAAGGCACGCACCCCTATTAGCCCCTATCTGCCACCATTTGAACTCCCCTGAACAAATATTTGCTCTATAATCTTTGAAGGTGGTGAGAATGAGGAGCTAACGAGGAAAGGTAAACACACTTGAAAGTTTGATACACACACGCACACACAATACAGATATTTATGCATTAAAAATATTTGACATGGGTCTGAGTGTTGGGTGAGGAAACACAGGTCAAGAAATTATTTTTGTTCTTCTATCTTTCTTGTCTTGTCTTTGTCTTTTCTGTCTTTGCTTTGATAGAGACTGGTGAAACCTCTTCCTAATGTTCCAGTTAAACAAATTATCATACTTTTAGCATGGCCTAACTGTTGATAAGAATGAAATTACAAAAATTCACTGGATATCCTGTATACAAAGAAGTATTAACATGGACATGGATTTGTGAAATGAACAGATATCGGCTATTTCTGAAAAAAGGATATTGGTACCACAAAAAAAGTTGTTGTTGTTGTTTTTTAAATCAAAGGCTATTTAGCTTCTCATCTATAAATTTACATGCACACATTTTAATGCCTTACATTTTCTAACATACAGATGTGACATAGACAAAGAAATGTGTAATTGGTCATTATTCCTTTCTTCAATGATTTTCTAAAATTTGTGGTTGTAATTTGAATCTTGCCAAAAATTTATCTTCATATGATCCATCATACCACATGTAGCAGGTGAGAAATATGCTGGCTCATACGAGGATTGGCTACTTTATCGGCTATCTGTGACTCCATTAGAAGCGGCTTGTGACTAATTAGAGGCATTTCTACCCCATTTATGCTTAAAGTACATTGATTTTTCACCCCCTTCCTTGACTGACATCCTGTCTCATTTGCACTTGAGAGAATAGAGGAATTACCAATAAAGTTAATGGGCATCCTAAAATTTGACCAGTAAAAATCAAAGTGTCGTCATTAAGAAATATCCGCTGGGCATCCCTAATGAAAAACCATCAGTCGGCTTTTTCTTTTTGTTCTGCACAAAAGAGATCGGCCAATGTGAAGAATACCGGCCATTACTGAGGCTCTTGTTTGCCCCCCGCGTGGCTGACAACAAAAAATCTTTGGCATTTTTCCCAACTTCCTCTCTGATGAGTGCTGCTGCGTTTCAAGACTGATTACTAGGAGTACCACAGTGCTGCGTTGGAAAATTATGGGTCATGTGAAGTTTAGCTCTACCCAGGAGTAATGGGCCCAGCCTATATTTGCGGGGGGGGGGGGGGGGGGGGGGTTACATTTTGGCTGAAAAGCAGCAGGGTTCTATGCATTTGGCCAATATGGAACCTGCTCACTTCACTGATACGGAAACAATGCAAGATTGCCATAATGCTCTAAGTGCTTCTATCTCATGAAGATATGAAACTTGCACGAATGAAGTCAAATGGAGTCAGTTCATGATACATACCATTTTATGACAATGCTTTGGATAACTGAGCACCAATGCGGTAATGTTCAATTGCAGCGATTTCATAGAAAAGTCACAAGTAAAACAGTAGCCCTCGTTGCAGAATTACCTACTTTACACAGTAAAACTTTGTCCAATTTGTATTAAAGTGTGGTAATGGCAATATTTTGAAGTTTACTGTGAGTCATTTTTGAGTGATTCTTTAACATATTAGTGAAATGAAGCAGTTCTCATTACCATAGTAACTCTTGAGCAGCTTAAGAGATAGATTCTTGAAAACATAGAGAAACAGCATAAATAAATATAGGGGATATGCAGCATTCTCGTCATCAGAAGCAAAAGATTGCTATTTTTCACAAAGCCCTCCTGGTTCTCTGCTTTGTCACGATACCAACCAATTATCTTGTTTTCTTCACCAAGAAAACTGACTTATCTTGTAATAATTGTGAACAAAGTGGATGGAAAGAAAGTATTTAACAAACACACATTGACAGATTCAATTTTTTGTCTACATTTATCTGAAGACTTAAAACTTAATCTGGACAACTACACTGACGACAACTTTTGGCTGTCAAACATTTTTCTATGAAATATTTCAACACCTTCTGCACCAGAGACTTTGGACGGTCTGTAAAACGCTTTGGTGTTTTCTAAGCCAATGGATACTCAAAGCACACAAAAGGGTTAATGGTCTTTCCACGATGCCGTAGCTCCATTCTCTCAATCAAAACCAACTTCTTTCTTCATACAAATCCGAGCCTTTCTTGGAAACATAAACATACAGTCTTCCTGACAGTGAAAAAGGTATTACTCATCAGAGCTAATCCTACATTAGAATAGAGACAGTATTCAGCAGAGGGCCAGGCTACACATTCATAGTACCGTATGTTAGCCATGTCTTCATCCAAAGTGGGCACATTTTGACAAGAAAGGTGTTTACTGCAATTTGAAATGAAAGATCAAAATATATACACAAGATCAAAATATATGCACATCAGAACATTTTTTTTTTCTTTGTTACTAGATGGTTTTGGCAAAATCAATCAACACTTTTATCTTGCGAGATAAATACAGCAGCAGGTGAAATAAGAGGTGATTCCTTAGGAGCATTGAAAAATTCCACATCTTCTCATTGTCTCTGAGAAGGGGTCAATTCTAACGGATGTAATACACTGCTCGTAAGTCCGGTTCTTGTAAGTAGTAAGTTAAGATATGTACATCTCTTGGCCTAATTTCTGAGCCAGGATGGTTGACAAATGTCAGGTAAGCTTTGCCGGAGTTAAGACTGGCTGGTAAAAGAACGCTACAGTCTTTAAATCTGCTTGGTGTTCTAAAATAGAATCAGATGTACATGCAGGGCCAGAAAACAAGATAGAAGGATCTCAAATAGGAAAGACGCATGGCAGCAGAGTACTCCCCCAATTCCGTTCAAAAGGTGAAGTCGCATGACGAAAGTAAACACATTTATCTCACGTCCTTGAGAGTTACATGTCTTCCCTGATTCCCTGTGATTAATTGGGTCAGAGCAAACAGCGCCAGCCTGAGGGGGCTCGCTCCGCCTGTCACATTTTCCTTGATTTCCTCGCTGCCTTCCACCGAGGGCTCCAAGAGTGCTCTCACAGCTCCGATTAGCGATGGCACAGGTAAATTTGCACGGAATGCTTCACAATCGCTTGCCAAACAAAGGCCGCATTATGGCCTAACGCCATTAGTTCAATGGTCTGTTTTCGCAGATGCGCGGCAACGTAAGCTGACGCGACGGACGGCAAACACAAGTCAATGTATCCAATATGGACTCCTTCGAAGTAGGTTCATGACCTCTACCGACATTTCCAGTCAATGCTAACTTTTCCCTATGATTTTCTAAAATCCAAATCACCTTTGCAAAGCATCTAGACATCTGACTCCTGTAAAGCCAGTGGGTGAATTTGGATTTTGCTTTTAAAGTATGAAATCATACCTGTAAGTAATTGAGGTTTGGAGGAATCATAATTATTTTCACCAAAGACTAAAAAGTGAGGAGAAAAGTTTATTGTTATTTACATAGTCTTTGATTAATTGAGCTCCAGGCGGTAATGAATCTCAATAACATGATAACATGACGACACAATACAACAGTCTCTTTCTCAGAGTCTTACAGACAAATGAATCCCATTTGTACAAATATATTACTTCATTTCTTCAGTCAATGCAAATCATGCCATAGATAGAAAATCTAATCTAGAGCAAGCTGTCGAATTGAGGTGCATGTACGGTTTATGAGGTTGAAGCCAAAAAGTGAACCTCTCTGCCGTTCCAAATATACACACTCTTTGATTTAGAATAATGACAGAATCAATTGCCCATCTCGTACTGTGGCACGGAAAGTCAACGACCGCTGATGCAGTGTTCCCATGGCGACCCCTCCAGTACTTTCACTAACTACATTTGGTGAACAAGTGACAGCCTGTCTTATGTGTATTAGGCTGTTGAAGAAATCTTTAACAAAATTCTTATATATCGCAGATATGGGAAAAAGTGGCCCAGAATGCATTGCTTACAGAACAATCAGGAACTTTTATAAAATGTCACAAATGCTTCTGGTTATATTTCACAATGTGATTACATTTATAAGCAAACATGATCTTCAAATTCTGTTTGCAAATTCTTCATTTTCTGAAATATAATGCAGCCATATTCATATTCTACCATGATTCCACAGGGTTGCTACATTTCACTCACATCTTTTCATCATTTTGACTAAAAACAAAATTTCCACAAAGATGTCAAATGTCTCTTCTGAAGAAAAATAAAAATGGTCAGAGTGACAGTGGAATGTTTCATGATGGAGAAACAAGATGACAACTGTAGAACCTTGCCCTAAGAAATGAATTCCTCGACATTCTATCTGAAAAATGATTCCATGGGATGTCTATAGACGCAAAACATGAGACCAGATGTTGAGTCATAAGTGTAACGTCCTGCAAATCTTGGCTGAATAAAATGCTATTCAAGGCACCCCCTACAAGCTTTGCGATGTACTAACGTGGAGATGTTGCAGCATGTTTCTATATGGACAGTGTTCATCTATCTTTCATCACAGTCACAAAAAGCTTTGAGTTCACATTTGCAGAGAACTGGGAGATAATCAGCCCACACAACCACTTGCATCAATAAAAGTTTAAAGTTGTATGATACCAAAATTTACATTATATCAATAATTCATCTTGTATCATATTGTATTTCTTTTCAAACTCTACTTCTTAGTAGCATTCATGAAGGCAATCTGATCATGTTAGATTTAATGCACATGATATCAGTTACTCCTACAGTTCTACATCTGCAGCAAGGGGATGAATAGGATCACAAATTCAGACTGCTTCCTTTAACCCTCTGGAGGTAAAAAGAGGTTATAGAGGAAACAACGGTAAATTTATGTAAATTGGATCGGATGAAGTCACCTCTTTTCCTCTCATTCAATGGAAACCACCTCTCGGTGAATACACCAATTGATAGAGCCAAGGCAAAAAGCGCTTTCAACTTGGTAATCATGTGTACTTATTCATTACTGCCAATTGTGGTCAGATTAGGCATGCCACTTGCTAGTCTCTGTTCAAGCCACCTGAACTTGACAATATGTACGTTCGAACAGTCTTGGATGTAGTTTCATTATACTGTGATCCTACAGCCACACTTTTTATTGTCTTTAATCTATTTCCTTGTCATATTGTGCAAAACTTTTGATTCATATCTGTATATTACAATAGCAAACACTTTTCGAACTGACTGTGACTGACCAATAACTGGCAAATGAAAGACATCATCACAGGTACGATTGAGGTCTATTAGGTAGGATAGCAGTGATTAGAGATTTGTGTGTTCACACAGAAGAATTATTGTTGTTGTTTTTTCCATCATGTTGCAAAAACAGACTTTAAAAAACTTTTCTTTATTAAAAAAAAAAAAAGTTTTAAATGTATCAAATGTATTTGAGACTGGGACCTGAGATTTGCAAGATTCTAAAAATAGGTAATCATTATCAACCATACCATCTAGTCCTCTGTTCTGCATATGTCAGTAAAATAGCAGCATTTGCAGCAGAATGCTACCAGATCTTTTGTGAGTTATATAACTCTAATACATGAAATTGAAAAAAAAATGCTCACGTTTCTGGCAAATTGACATTACAGGTTCAGCAAACTCTACAATGCCCTTTGAATAGGAGAGAGACGTCAAAAACATGCTACGAGAAGCACTCCCTAAAGCTATGTTTACTGGACCATATTGACAAATGTTATATGTTTAGAAGGAGTTTGGATGGATTGGATAGTATGCAAGAGGTACACTTATTAAGGGACTGTGCATTTTACAAACAAATGAGTTGGTCATTCCCTTCTTGGAAGGATCCTGAGTCTAACAAATGTCATCTTTAAATTGATATAATTAACCTTTCAGATTTTAGCATGGAAATTATGATTTTTTGTCGTCTTAGTAGATATTTGTTCATGTCCGTGCATCCGCATGACATGGGATTCTAGTTTAGTCATGTTGTGCCTACTCTCTGGTCCTGATAATTAAATCCACTACCTGGGGTCAGAGCCACAAATTTGACTTCTTGAGAGGATATAGGTTAATTATGCAAAACGAAAGAAAAAAAGGACAGAAAAGAGTTTCGCTTGCAGGCACACATGCTAAAATCTGGCAATATACATGCAACTGTAACCCCAATTTGAATTTAAATCTGTCTCTTGCTACATGGCATAGAGAAGAGTTCACACTTAAAACACAGCGTGTCACATGATCAAGTTTGTGAAGTCAACATGAAATGATAAGAGAACAGTGAACACTAATTTAAAAACAAATACTTCAACTAGACTCGTATGCTCTCTCAACCATCAAGCACATTTGATATATTTTTACGATTAAAATGTATCATGTCTTAATTTTTCACGGGATGACCAAGTGTTATTTTATCAGAGTTTGCTGCATTTCAAAAATTTCAAAATTCCAAAATTTTCTGATTCACATAATTTGTAGAGTCCCACTATAGGTGGATACAGTATAACAAGCACACAGATTTAAGAAAAAGGCTTTAAATTCTATATATATATCTTATTTCACGGTGTGCATAAACATATAAAATCTAGAATCAAAGAATATATTTATGGAGAGATAGACAAGGATATCAAAAAGGATATTTTATTTGGATGCAATGATGTAAGCTTGTAGCTCTCAAAAAGGATATCTTATTTGGAATTCAACATAATTAAATTATGTTTCATTTTGTCATTAATGATACATGTATCCTAGAATATAAAAGGTAAAAAAAACCCTAAAACATGGCACAGTGCATTGCATTTCATGGTGTTATGCCAAAAGAAACATCAATAAGAAATAAGAAATGAATGTTAATACATCGTAACTGAAGCAGACATATATGACTTTATATATTTCCATCAAAATGTAATATCCATAAAAAATCAGACCAATCTATTGCAGCATGAGCAACCACATTACCAGGTACACAACACATCTTCATATTTATTGGTAATTTCTTGTCCACCTATCTGCCACAACCACAGTAATGAGCACTCACTGGTATTCACCTAACCACCAAAAAACTGCTTGTAACATGGCAGATATATCTGAATGCAACCCCTGTTCAGTTCAGTTTAGATGTACTCCCATGATCCCATTTCCATCCATTCCCAAACTTGGGCAGGCACTACTTTTAAACCATAAGTGACTGGTTCGACAGTCTATACACAATGCCTACTTCTTGCGGAAGATATAAATACATGGAAACTGGCCGTTGCAGCGAAAGGGCCAGCAAGCTGCCGCAGACTCTCGCGGCTCAAAATGCGAAGCCGCAAATTAGATTTGACGGCTTATTCCGATCGGAGTGCCTCCAATCTACCCCACCAAATTATCCGATCAGACAAACAACCGTAACAGGCACAGCAAATAGTGTGAACCAAAGGAAAGGGTAGAGTTTACCCTCCCCCAAATCCACTTTTCTGCAGGAAACATTGATGGTATGGCCATCTCGCACAAATCAGTCTAACCTTCGTAATATCATGCCAGTGGATGGCATTTGGCAAAGGGCATGGTTTCGCAGAAAATTGCAACACAAAGTGTGTTGTTCAACTTTGCTTTTCTCGAACAAGCAAATGAGTGACGACATGGCCAAAACAAGCATGCTAAAGATTAGAGATTGACCTTGAACTACTCTTTGTATTAAGAACAATCAGATCATTTAAAAATTGTTTGCTTTATCAGTAAAACATAATGTAAACTATTCACAAACACCTAAAATCAGTGTTGAAACTTTTTTTTTTCAATGGAGTTCATTTTGAATAATTGTACTTAGATGGTGCTATTATCAAAGTCAAGTTGAATGAATATTGTTAACCTTTTTGGGATGAACTGATTTGTGATAACACACATTTCCCATTGAGACCTGTCCAAGTATACTCGGGACTGGTCTTCAATGAGTTAAAAGAGGTGTTTATACAACCCATCTTTTTATTCTGGGGCAAAGTGTGTCACCAAAAGCTCTTGATATCAATATTCAGCACTTCTCCAGACAAGTAACCATGGAGTCTTCACAAAATATGGACCTATATATCACCATGGTTCCATAAAGCATGAGCATAAGATCCAGTTTTTACAGTGCTTGCCAACTTGCATGTATATATTCACAGGACATACTGAGGAAGATTATTCCCACGCTCGACCGCATTGTCAAGAGACAATGGAGGTTGAATTTCTTGGTCACAGTAGTGTTAATATTTCACTATGTGATATGTACACTCTTGGGTTCTCCTCCTCCTCCTCCCCCACCCTCCCCCCTTTGAAATTACAGAATCACTTCCGGTTAGAAAGGGGAAAAAATACTGTCATTCCTCGAAAGATTAATTCCAGATAATGCCAATTTGAACAAGGCATGGTTGTTTCACTCACTTCTTCTCTGCAAACAATCAAACTATGAAGTAAGCGAATTCCTGCTAAGTGACCTCAGAGAAATGTTCCTGTGTTGAAGGTTGCAGAGAATCAATAATCCCTGTTCAACAAAGCTGATCGGATGAATGCACCCCCTAATAAAGGCCACAAGTCAGTGATTAAGTTCAGTTTTGTTTAATCAAGATGAATGAACATTGCCTCGAAATGTGACCTGGCTGAATGCAAAAGAACTGGAAACTTCCAAAGTCAGTGATTTTAGGACATGCATGTACGTGATTATTTTCTTCTGGAATATATAATAATGTGGCCTTTCTATGTGTCAACAACAAAAAGATCTCAGCTCATCATTTTGTCTATAATTTCAGGCTGTCTTTTGCAAAACAATATCGTGTATTAATAAATATATATGTGGTACCATTAAATGCATTTAAACAAAAGTGATGCGTTCAAACAATTATTGACCCGTTGAGGATGGACTGATTTTGCTGTAACATGCATTTCCAATAGACACTTGCCCGAGTATTCTCGGGACTCGTCTTAAATGGATTAATATAATATCAAACTTGCGGTGGAGTTGATTCATGAGTGTGGCAAATACACATTGGCAAATACAGTATTCTTCTGCAAACAAGGAGAGGCACAATTAATGAGTATAAGCTTCTGTTCATTTTATATTTCAATGGACTATCTCCTTTAATTTAAAGGCACTGATGAACTGTGCATCCAAATTGAAAAATCTGATCTTCATGGTCCTACATGCTACCCAAATCTCTGACATTGTGTAATTACAAGACTATGAAACATATAAAGGTTAAAGGGTGGAAATCTGTGATTAAGCTGATTTCCCCATAGACGATAGATGGTACATTAGCACAGTGACACTTACTCATGTATCACATATAGGTCATGAAAGCATCAGCATAGTTCTAAAAACTTTTGTATGCTGGAATGGCAGTAGAAACAGAAGAAATGGCTATCTATACAGTCTAAATTGGGTTGCAGGTAATCTTTTAACATTACATTTTTCTAATGCTTATAAACTGCTGATGGCTGTAGCTGCTAAAACAAAATAATTCTGAACATTCTAAGCTGTTGCATTTGGTGACTGTACTCACTGTGAGAAGAAATTTGTTTCTGCATTGTAAGCAAGTTTAGATGATAATCAGTACAGACATGGTTCATTCAGGCTGTTGCAGCCTACACGTAAATGCAGAATTGAAATATTATACCTTTTGGCTTACCTGCAAAAAATTGAATTATTCCACACACTTTGCCCACTTTCCTCGTGACAAGATCCCGCATGCAGCAGGCGAGTAATGACGTCAGTCCAACAAACATGGCCGCGATGCAACCCACCCCGATAACGATGGTGCAAATCTTCCACGTCAGTGTGGGAATGTCAGCAAACGTGGTGTAGTGGCCGCAGTCGACCACGTAGCTGCCCGGCGCGGTGGGGTAGTTGCAGCGGCGGAAGACACCAAAGTGGACGGGCAGGGTGGCGTTGAGCATGTGGCCGCGCATCCAGTAGGGCATGAAGAGACCGATGGAGGACGCCATCGTTGCCAGGATGGAGACAATGGACCAGAGGATGCCCACGGCCGTCAGCCCGAATGAGATGGTCATGGTGGTCTGGCTGGTGCAGGTAGCGATGCGGTCCCGGCTGGCCAGGCCAGTGTTGCTTCCCGTCCCACCTGTTCCACAGCGGTGGCTGGATGCGAGACTAGTGGCAGAGCGCTTGATGTACGTCCCTGGCTCCAGCGACCTTCACCAGATGAAAATATTTTTAAAAAAGTATCATCAGTTTGCGCTTCCTTCTAATCAATTGTTAAAGAGATTTGAGAACTATAGCAAATACATTCTTTTTCTTCATGATGACAAGTTTCAAATGCCTGGAACAGACACAAAGAATCCACATTAAAAGCTGAATAACAGCTCACTGTAGTCTCTGTTTTGATACATACATTTAATTACAAGTGCACATACACACCCACACACACAAACACTCAAAGAAAATAAACTTCAATACATTATCTAACCCATTGAGGAGGGACTGATTTTGCAATAACACATATTTCCCATAGACACTTGCCCAAGTATACTTGGGACTCGTCCTCAATGGATTAACACTGAATTGACGAAAGACTTAACCTTGAAAATGAAACAATAGAATATTTTTAGGGGAAAAAATATTTTGCATACCATTAAATCTGTAGCCGACATTCAAAACAAAAAGAAAAAAGAAGTGAGAAGTATCTGGATGTCCTGTAATGAATCTGGGCTGTTCCTAATAACAACATCTATTGAGGTAGTTCCCACGATGCAGCATTTATCCGTATTATGATATAATTAACATCTGAGAATAATACAATGATTCATCAAAACTCTGGAGGGTAACTTCATAGATTGCAGATAGCAGGATACACAATACACCTTTCTTTCTCATTGACAGCTCCAAGAGTAGAGTAATGCAAAATATGATGCGTATTATGCTTCATCTACCCTCTTTCCCAAGTTCACTCAATGAGAGCTTGCTGTATGTCAAGGAAAACGCAACAGACTGAGTAGAGCACTGGCTCCTACAAGTTCCTACAACCCCATGTTTACCAGAGTTGAGGGATAATAGTTCACTCAACATGTGCACAGGCAGTCCACATGTGAAAATTCACAGATATAAATACCTTATAGATTATCATTTCTTGGTTATGGGAGAGACCAAGAGAACAACCACAAGACTCCACAAAATAAAAAAATATGTTGTTCAGAATTTGTTGACCTTCTCACGTTACCCCTCTTACAGTGTCATGATCATCCTCCAGATGTAAATGGAAGCAACTCAAGATGTCTGTATTAGCATCTCCAAACATATCCCACTCGGAATCTCCTCCCCCCCCCCCCCCAACCACAAACTCTCCTCCTCCTCTCCCTCCTTATCTTCCTCCTCCTCCTCTCCCTCCTCCTCTCCCTCCTCTTCTCCCTCCTCTTCTCCCTCCTCCTCTCCCTCCTCCTCTCCCTCCTCTTCTCCCTCCTCCTCTTCCTCCTCCACCTCCTTCTCTTTCTCCTCTTCCTCCTCCTCTCCCTCCATCTCCTCTCCCTCCTTATCTTCCTCCTCCTCCTCCTCTCCCTCCTCCTCTTCTCCCTCCTCTCCATCCTCCACCTCCTTCTCCTCCTCCTCCTCCTCCTCCTCCTCCTCCTCTCCCTCCTCTTCCTCTCCCTCCTCCTCTCCCTCCTCTTCTCCCTCCTCTTCTCCCTCCTCCTCTCCCTCCTCCTCTCCCTCCTCTTCTCCCTCCTCCTCTTCCTCCTCCACCTCCTTCTCTTTCTCCTCTTCCTCCTCCTCTCCCTCCATCTCCTCTCCCTCCTTATCTTCCTCCTCCTCCTCTCCCTCCTCCTCTTCTCCCTCCTCTCCATCCTCCACCTCCTTCTCCTCCTCCTCCTCCTCCTCCTCCTCCTCCTCTCCCTCCTCTTCCTCTTCTTCCTCCTCCCCTCCTCCTCTACATCCTCCCCTCCTTCCCTCCTTCTTCCCCTCCTCTTCTTCCTCCTCTCCCTCCTCCTCTTCTTCTTCCTCATCTTCCTCCTCCTCTTCCCCCTCTTCTTCCTCCTCCACCTCCTTCTCTTTCTCCTCCTCCTCCTCTCCCTCCTCCTCCTCCTCTCCATCCTCCTCCTCCTCTCCATCCTCCTCTCCTCCTCTTCCTCTTCCTCCTCTTTCTTCTTCTTCTTCTCATTTCCTTCTTCTTCTTCTTCCTTCTTCTTCTTTTTCTGCTTCTTCTTCTTTTCCTATCTTCAAAGGGCTATTCACCCTATCACAAAGATAAACTTGACTTTTGTGCTTGTTTTGAGGTGGAATGTATACATCTGACTCGGGCCTCTTGCAATCTCTCCCTCTCTCCTTTTCTCTCCCTCCCTCTCTATCTTTCCCTCCCTCTCTCTCTCTCTCTCTCTATCTCTCCAGAAGGAGGAGAATAAAACAACTGCATAACTTCACACTTCTAATTGCATCTATGGGGTCAGCGAGCAGATATTAACCAATTAACCACACTCCCTGATTAGGGGGTGAAATGAAAGTGATTATTCAAATCCTACCCAATTACAGAGAGTGCTGCATTAACTGGTATCCCAATATGTAGGCCTTTAGAAGCTACTGCTCAAAGAGATGATGTGCTAAATAAGATATTTTAAAGAGACACTCAGAACAGGATACAGATGGGGAGGAAAAAAAATCTAAACTCTGATTCCAGTAATATGTACTGATTGTTACAGTAATTACAGCTTCCATGAGCCACAGTGTGGACACAGGGTGTGATTTATAATCCTAATTATGCATTGCTCAATTCATGCTTGGTGTATTACAACCCAATAACAATACTGCACCCTTTTTTCACCTCATCTCTTGACAATATACTCTCCCGAATCAATTCACAACGTTTCGCATCTGTGGTTTAGACTCCCCATCAAGTCCGCCACCGAGAAATGATTGCTGACGCCTCAAACCCAATGAACAGGAAATCCCCACCCACTCACTGTTTAGAGAACACCCCTCGCGACTTCCATCGATTCTTTCACACCTCAACATGCCTGGCTAACACATGGCGTTTATGAACTCTTGCCTTTTAAAGGTAATTCAACAGATAATCTTGGTTTGAGGTAACATAGATTTATGTAATTTGACTAAAAGGCAAAAAAAAGAAGACATTTACAGCATTTCTGTTAGATTGATATAGAGTAAATTGCAAATTTTGCTATTTCCAAATGTTTGTATCAATGAACAGATGATGTATGACAAACTGATTAACGACATTATCAAAGCACTGATATTCACCTCCTTGTTTTTCCACATACTGATAATCTCTTATTGCCTTTTACCGAACAGGAAATGGGAGGACATTCATGAACAATCATCTGCACCATTTGAACCTCCTTTTTTTTTCTGCAAGGGCTCTCCCTCCCTCTTTTTTATTTCATCTCCATCTGATCATAACTTTCCTCAAACTCAGAGTTCTTTGGTCATATTTACTAAAGTAGAGCTGTCTTGCTTTGTCCTATAAATGGTCACAAGCATCTATTGAACAAAGAGTAAATGTGCTATTTGATTTAAACAATATCATAGCATTTCATTCACATCCTACCACACTACTGTGATTTTCACCTGGTTTGACCATTCCAGGCCTACCAAGATACATATCCCAATCCCACTTTTGTGTGTGTGAGGGACTATGGGCATCTGCCATTGGAAGATGACCCTCAACATCTCAAATCAGATCATGAAATGCCTTGAAGCTGATCTCATCTCCACCTCCCGGTGACAAGAAAGATACCCTGTTCTTCTAAAGAAACCCGTCACAGACACATTAAAAAAAGAAGAAGAAGAAAAAAAAAAAAAGATGGGCATCTTATGACACGGATGGTCAGTCATGCGGACAAAGAATGACACTGGGTGATGCAAGAGAGTGGAATCTGCCCCCCACCTCAACTCTGCTTGTCGTTGTCTGGTAGACTTCGTGCCCTTGAGCAGCACAGGTGTACAAAAAAAAAAACCATCCTTGGTCTGGAATTAATTGATCCCCCTCTTTATGAGTCGGACGGGACACACATGTGGTGGAATGTGTGATATCATGTGTTCATCATAAAGTATAGAGATACAATGTCTTCTTTTTTTTTTCTTCTCATATTCCTCTGCCACATTGCATTCAAGACTCACTAAAAATGAGTTTTCTAATGATAGGATTTATCATTCCAACAGTCAGTGACCCTGATATCATTGGCATTTATTTCTGCAGTTATCATAGTTTTCTAGCTTGGTAACTTTTCTGTGAAAGGACACACTCAGATAAAATCTGCAATCATCAAGAGCTTTGCATTTGGTTGATATGCATCAGTTAGTTTTGAGCAGGTCCACAAAATATCGGTCCATACCTAACAGAGGAAATCAAATAACGAAACCGATGTATATTTTCACACTAGTGGACAAATGAGATGACGTAGTAGTTACTATAATCTTGATACCAGCAATATGGTACTTTTCTCACTAGCTAATCTGCCAAGATAACTGAAAACTTATAAAGAAAATGAAGAAATGAATTACAAGGATGGAATAGATTCAGTGTACCTGTCCCGATAGGGTGTCTCTTTTGATAAAATGCAGAAAAAAATTCTTATCAGTGCATATAATTAGTTAATGTAGAATCTTCACTTGACAAAGGAGTATGTCTTTAAGATGAAGAAAGTTCCAACATCTTTTTTTTTTTTTTTTTTACAGACCACCCACAAAAAGAGGAGACCTGTGTTTTATCCTACTATAAAAATCATCTTCTTCATTGGACCTGCTGAAAACTGATACAATTACATGTTCTCTCTGCATTGTCTCTGGTTATACAGAAAGGAAAGAGAAGTTAATCTAAAACACTCAGATTTCTCAAATCTGTCCTGCTGTATAGAATTTCCAGACGCTTTCTTTCACTGACTGCAATTTGAATGCCAGCCAAGAGATGTTTTGGCGATAATCAGGAATATCCAAGGTATTCAAAAACAAAATGGACCTGACAATCTGATATAAACTAGCCGCAGAGGAAATAGTCTCAGTTTTGCAGGGAGAAATGGATACCAGATGTAACTCATATTTCTATTTTTTTTTCTCTCTCCTTCTTTATCATATCTTCTATTTTTTTCTTAACAAATCTTGTTAGGCCCTCGTTCCCTAGGCTCACAGTGGAGGCCTGTTTGTGCATTGCAGGGGGCATGCCACCATCTTCAAACCATCAACTACGTCAACAAGACTGCTAGTTTTGATATGTAGATGAGAATATGCTTCTCATTTGAACATCTCTCTCTCTCTCTCTCATATCTCTGTATATATGTGTGTGTGTATATATATATATATATATATATATATATATATACATATATATATATATATATACCTGTTTCTCTGTATCTTTATCTTTCTCCATCTATGCAACTATCTAGTATCTAGCTATCTTTCTATCTATTAAATATACCTCCCTATTACTAGTCAATATTATCTATCAATCTTACTGTATATCTATCACTTTCTGTATCTACAAACCACTCTTTTTTACAGCCGCCAATGACACTAGTGCATAGGAAGACTTGTAGTAGTACAATATTGTTAAATGCTATCAAAAATATGTGTGTGGTGTGAATAAACATATGAAAAGGTATATGATATATGCGAGAATGAACATTATGTATATAACAGTGTGAACCTATGAATATGTTTTCCATTTGTAGTAAAATATATATAATTGCTTTAATATTCATATGTCTATCCACCATCCATCAATTAACTCATCCATTCTTATCTTGTCAGCCTCTCCCTCTCTAACACATTTTCCTTCTAATTTTTCTATAAAGTCTAAACCTGTCTCTCTGTCTGGTTGTCTGTTTCAAAATCTGTCTGTCCATCTGTCTTACCCCATCCATGTTTCCTTCCATTTTCTTCCCTTTCTCTCTCTCTCTCTCTCTCTCTGAAAGCATACCTCTCTATTAATTTTTTTTTGGACTGATTTTCATTCCTCTCTGTGTATAAATACACAAGTGTTATATTATACATCTATGTCTTTTTTTTTTTCCTCTCTTTTTTTTCTCTTTTTTTTTAACATCAGTGTGAACTTACCCTGGAGGACACTGAATGGGGAATGAGGAAAGGGAAGGCTCTGATAACCTTTAACAGATATTATGATCTATGCCAATACACTCAAACCACACTGCGCAATCCATTGCCAAACTCTTGACATTTACAGCAGATCGCAGTCAGCCTACTCTCCCTGGGCCTGGAAAATTAGCCGGGATCTTGGGCGAAAAGAAGAATTCAAGAAAGTTCAAGGAGAAAATGTTTTTCATCTTTGGTAATGGATGCAAGCACGATCAGGTGAATTGGGAAGCAATTCAAGAAAAAACTAGAAATGTCGCTATGGCGACTGATGCCTCCGCCATAATGCACAATTCTCCCAATAGATGTATAAAATAGTACAATGTCTTCACAATGTGTGATCCATGACAGATTCACATAACTGGCAAAATATTGAAATGACAGGTTTGTCAGAAATGTCTTGAATGCTCATTTTCCTTGAACTGGGTTTGCTATAATTGTCTAAGAGTGCAGGTACACATACTGTACTTGGGGAATTGAGAAGTTTTACTTGAATTCTGACGGACCCTTTTATAAGTTTATGCATTGAGTAATTTCCAAGGTATGAAGAAAGAGTGTAATTACAGTACAAAATAGATTTTTTTTTTTTTTTTTTTGGGGGGGGGCATTGAAACCTGGCCTTTGACCCTTAACCTTTGACCTTCTGGCTGGAAATTTCCTGGAGAATCTCCATTAGGTATAGGTAATGCATGTATATATTAAGTTTTAAAACTAATAATGCAAGCATTGCATATACTAGTATATGAGGGAAATAGTAAAATTTTGAGGAGTTGACCTTGACCTTTGACCCCTGACTATTGACCCATGACCCCTTAATTCCCTAGGTAATCCCTGCCAGTCAGTTCATGCATATGTACCAAGTTCCATAAAGATACAATTGAACCATTTGCGAGAAAAGTGATATTGCAACATTTTCACCTAACCTTTGACCTTTTGGCCTTTGACCTTATGACATGAAACTCTCTCTGGAGAATCTTTACGCAGTACTTCATGTCTAAACCAAGTTTCAAGAAAGTACCTTTGGGCATTGCATAGATATGGGGGAAATAGCAACATTCTTAGCATTTGACCTTGACCTTTGACCTCTTTCCAAAGTCACTAAAATCTTCTAAACTAATTGTCCCATCATACATCATCCTTGGACCAAGTTTGGTGAAAGCTGCTTCATCCAGTTTTGAATTATCACGTAAACAGACAAATTTTAGGATTTGACCTTGATCTTTGACCTTTGACCTCTGTCCGATTTCACTAAAATACCAATCAAGTAATTGTCCTATCATACATCATCCTCAGACAAAGTTTGGTGAAATTTGCTCGATCCAGTCTTGAGTAATCGCGAAAATGGATACAATTTCATGATTTGACCTTGATCTTTGACCTTTGACCTTTGGCCAATTTCACCCTAAAACTTATCAAATAATTGCCCCATCATACTTTATACTTGGACCAAGTTTGGTAACATTCCAGTCAATATTACTCAACTTATCGCGTAAACGAAAGCGGACGGACGTACGTACGGACGTACGTACAGACATACGTACAGACGTACGTACAGACGTACGTACGGACGGACGGACAACCCGAAAACATAATGCCTCCGGCACCACTTCGTGGCGGAGGCATAAAAAGTGACTTCTTCTAACTTTGTCAGAGTTGAACTCGTGAAATAATGTCATGCACTAGTATTTTTGTTGACTGCAGAATCCATTGAGAGAGAGAGAGCCTTATTATTATTATTTTGTTAATTTGGAAACTAATATCAAAGCTATATCCTATGAATGTAGAGACTTTTCCTTACTCGGTCACAACACCCCCCCCCCCCCAAAAAAAAAAAAAATGAAATAAAATAAGAGAGAAGTCAGTGATATGTCAGGACATGTGACACGTACAAACACAATCGGCAACCCTCCCCACAGACTCAAAAGGAATGTGAAGATGGACAACAGGAGGAGGGCAATCAATCGCACATTCTTCAGATAACACGTCGTTCCCGTCATATTCTTGTAACCGCTCACATCCATCGGCATGTAAGCATCACAACAAACCATGAACTTCGAGTGATTCTGCCCCCCTATGGTGTCGTTAAAAACTTACGTGTAGCGAAGTGGTATCCTATCCATCCTACACGAGGACCCTCGAGTAACTCCGCTGAGGGAAAAAAAATGAGCAAATCACAGTGGAGATGATTCAGGAATTAACTGTTTCACACATCCTCTTTCTTTGCTCTCGACTCTTGAAATGACAGCAAATGAGGCCCTTGACAAATTATCCGACTCCCCCGCCGCTCCTTGGAAGCCGGCCACATCGATAAATGCGAATCAATAATTCATCAAAGTGGCCCTGGTTCTCACTGATGGCGGAGCTAAACAATCAATATCAACTTTTGTCACGGAAAAGCGCTGTTTGGCCTTTGAATTAACGCCTTGCCATTCATGGGCCATGGGATAGGTTCGGGGAGAGGACACGTAACATGCTCTTTCAAAATCCTCCAATACACCCCCCCCCCCCATGCCACAACGACAACAATAACTTTGCCATGAAACCTAACAAGGTGACTGCAGCAACGAATGTACTCATATCCGATTATGATGACAGGAGTTTTAAAAAAAAAAAAATCACAACCTACATCCCTTAAAGGGACTGCACAGTACTGGTTGAGGTGAGGATTCAGGTTTATAACATTTTTGGTGCGATAAATAGAAACTTCTTATGAAATATGGAAGAGCATGTAATTTCAAGAAGTATTTGATGAAAATTGGCCTTGAAATGGCTGATATCCAAAAAAGCGATCCCAATAAAATGCGACAAGCCACAACTTTTATTAGGATCTCTTTGTTTTACCTTGTTTTTAGATATCTCAGTCATTTCAAAACCGATTTTCATCAAATGAACTTTTGATTCCCTTAGAACTGTATGCTCTTTCACATTTCATAGAGTGGTTTCTAAATATCTCGCAAAATGTTACAAGCTGAATCCTCACCTCAACCAGTACTGTACAGTCCCTTTAACCAAATTATACACTTCATAAATGACATTTGGATATGCTGTTGTCCATCATGCTTCATTTTTGTTGTTTTTATCTTTGTGATAGCTATTAGATCACATTCTTTTTTTCTCAGCTTTAAAAACCCCAATAAATTATGGGAAATGAAAAAAAATGCAAAGATTCTCTCTGTACCTTGATGTTCACATCAAAGAAACATAAAAAATGTTATCTACGATGTCATAAGAAAAAAATTTAGTATTAGTTGTTGTTGTTCCTATATATTCTTGAAAGAAAGTGTCAATGTTATTGTTATGTTATTGTTATATTGCCTATTGTTGGAAGAAAGACAAATTAATAAATAAACTTGAAACTTGAAACTTGAAAATATAATTTGATCTATGCTTGACATACAATAACATCTCATATCACTAAGCTCTTCATAAACAAGAGGTTTTTTTTTTTAATATTTCAAGGTACACAAACAAGATTGTGACCAGTCCACACCAAATTCTCTTTCTACCAGAGCTTAAAGGTAGGGGATACCTTTTACAGACCTCCCAAAATGCAGCAAAACATTGAATATAAACCTCAGGGGACTTGTTTAGGCCACTGCTGAGAAATTTGGAAGTCAACAGTTAAGCCTTTTTGTTGCAGTGTTCTGTATTTTTTTATCTATAAACACAAATCTAAAAGTATAAGAGCTGATGTAATAACATATAGAGTGTGTGGCAAGAATGTATATAGAAATGTTTGTAAGTTTTGATGAACTTTCTTCACAAAATATACATGATGGACACACATGCAGTGCATGGGTCTGCAAAGGTAGCCTAGTAATGTACTGGAATTTACGGTGAGCCCCGAAAAAAATTCAATTCAAAATCTAACGGTCAAAAAAATGTACTAAATGTTACCTTCCACTTTCAATACTTTATGGGAGTTTCTAAAATGATATTCTCTTCAACATACCACTGTATTTATACAACTCTTCATTTAAGGCATGCAAATGGGATGGTACATTATTGGTGGAGATGAGAATTGGGCTTTTAACTTTTTGTGAGATACCAAGAAAACACTTATGATATAGCACAGAGCATACCATTTTAAGAGGAATTCAAAGTTTATTTGATGAAAATCTGGTTTGGAATGACTGAAACATCCTAAAACAAAGTAAAACAAAACGATCATAATAAAGTGTGGGTCCTACACCTTATTAGAATCGGGGTTTTTTTTGTGTGTGGATATCTCAGCCATTTCAAAACCAATTTTCATGAAATAAACATTGAATTCCTCATAGAATTACATGCTCTTTCATATTTCATAAAAGGTTTCTCATTATCTCACCATAATATTTTAGAAACCTGAAATTAGGTCCCAACCTAAACTATAAGATCCCTTTAAGTGCTATAATATTATTCTCTGTCGTATATCAAAACTAAAGTAAGTCAAGCTTTAAACCACAAGCACTGGTTGCTCTGTATGATCTCATCTTGGATGGAATAATGCCCAACAGCATCATGGGAGCTGATGCAAGGAGTTTAATTCCCTAAATGAACGAAGTCTGAGAGTTTTGATTTGATAAGGTCAAGATGCAATCAACAACACTTGGCATCGGTCTATAAATGCTTCAAAATCCCCCAGCGGCAGAGACAGTTTGTCTGGATATGCGATACACCTCAATCCACTTGATATTTGACAGGGTGGGCAAAGGAATACCAATCAAGACATGGTCTGCAAGGGCAGATGCCACCTTTAAACTGGAAGGTCAGGGGTTCAAAGCCCGCTAGAGAGATTCATATCGTCCCTGGCGTGTATGGAAGAGGTTTTGGAGTCATAAGTCTTCACTGCTCTTCTGGAAAGGAAAACAACCTGAAGTAGTCAACGAAATGAACACAAATTGAGCACCATGTCTCGAGAATCATCGCTGCGAAAAGATGCGGGCCCTTCCCAAATGAGGGAGACTTCACTTTATCCCTACGCAATACTCATACCGCGCTGGGATAATAAGCGCAGGGGATGGGGAACTGTTCTGCATGCGGGCAAGACAATATGCTAAAATCTATCTGCATTAAGACCTTTATCCTCACAGAACGGCATGAGCACCTGTGACGTCCAACTGACAAAACTAGTTGACCCATTTATTTGGAAATTCAATACAAGTGCAGCCTAACCATTCTCATACTAGAGTAAACTGCAACATGACAAGTCCAATTTTCCATAGGTAGACAGCACTGAAAGCATTTGATCTAGCATGTCTGCTAAAGGAGCTGAACGCTCAAGTAATACCTACAGTCGCAACGGCAGAATGAAAATGCATCCAGCATGTACACAGCATCAGATGTGATGAATCCACCCCCTTGGATGAACTTGCAACATGCTCCTCAACTGCTCTTCATGCAGAAATGTGCATTACGCAAACAGGGCAAGCAAGAGTCTAATCAGAACCGATGTCGATGCAAGTTGTATTATTATGCTTCCATCTACTCATGCAAACATGCTGAAGAACTGCTATAGCAAGTGGTCAAAACACAAACTGTCTTACTTAGCATTCAACAATGGTTTGAATTCTTTACGGAGAGTTGAAAGCATTTTGTTTTGACCCATTTTTACCGCAACCTTTCACCTGCCAAGTGATACAAAAGGTGGCATTCAGTCATATTATTGTGCTAAAATAAAACTACATAGTTCACTCTCAATCTATGGCCTTCACGCTCGGGGTATAATGAGTGTGCCATCAGATTATCAATGCACTCTTCCAGACAGGAGCTTCAGACGACTTTTCAAGGAGTGTATTTCACCCCTTGTAACATTTTTACACTTGCTGTGACAGAAAAACGCTTGTCAGATATACTTGCCTTTTGAATTTAGCTATATGTCACACACTGCAACACTATTACCTACATCCAGACCGAGAAACAACATTAATGCACTTTGATGCTGTGTATTTTTGTTTTGTTTCTAGCAAAACTTTTGCATTTCATTGTTATTGTTTCATAAAGCAGAATAAAAATGTCTTTTATTTGACCCTACGGTTGTCATATATCATTATTGGGTGCATTTGTTGTTGATGCAGAATTATATGAAACTTCCAAATTGCCAAATCCATAACTATATTCTAACAGTCTAGAATAATGAATTTATTGTTTCCTTCTCAAATTGACTGATTTTTGTATCTTTTTATGATTTTGAGCAGAGAAATTATCCAAAGACTCAATGGTTCAAAATTGAAAATTAGACTTGTGCATTTCATCTTGAACTGCTTTTGCAAAATATGAGATATTACGTGCTAAAACTATTTCACAGTATGGAAATTTTCTGGGTTTTTTTTTTTTTTTTCAACCCTGCTGACCTAGCTATAAAGTAACATCATGGGAATACTTGAGGGAGTATGAAATCATGGGCAAAAATAATCTTTTCCACAAATCATACAAAAAGAGAGATTTTTACTGATATTTGAGGAGTGCAAGAAACTAAGCATGCAAAAGTTTTCACTTGTGCAGAACTACCCAGTTTCTTTTCCCCCTTTACGTTGATGCTCTCCTGAAAGAGGGGTGCCAACAGTGAAATTTTCCATCAAGTTTCTCATTTTGTTTTTAATACACATACACCTGTGTCACTACTGATGACAACTTTCAGAAAAGCACTTCTGGCAGATACCATGCATATTCATCACCAATTAGATGAAATTCAGAAACAGAAGTGCAATCGGAGATATGAAATGACAATCAATCTCCGTGTAATGATAACATTCATAACCTCACGCTGCAGGAAGCCAGATGGCAAAGTCGTCGCAGCTAATTTGGATTTAGCGAAGTCGAATCCATTCCAACTCGGCTTAATAAGCTCTGATTGAAGAAATTCATGCTCACCCTCTGCATCCAATTCAAGCTCTGTAATTCAATTGTGCGCACCCAACACAGCAGAGGAAAGTACAGCTTTCACACACACCCTTGACAATACAACAGCATATCAATAATATGTACTGCACACAACTCAAGAGAACTTACCCTAAAGTTAAGACAAAATTAGAACATGGGTTTTGCACTTTCTTCTTCAACAGCTCCTTCTTTATCCTCATATGATATCTGTAAATTCTCATAGAGTGAAATCAAATAAATCCACAGCATACTTCCACAGCTGGAAAAGCCAAATTTTGTTGTCACAGATTTCAAAACACAATAGATACAGCTTGTGAGAAAGAAAATGGTGGGAACAACAATGCTTCAAATTCTAGCATGAGAAAAAAAAAGCACAGTACAAATGAAAGCGAGACAGAGGACAGGAGAGGGAGAAAAAAAAAACAATAAAAAGAAAGGTAGAAAGAGAAGGGGGTGGGGAGATGGAGGAAGAGGTGGAGAGAGAGGAAAAGAGAGCGAAGCCAGTCCTCCTTAAAATCCTATTCACGGATTATCTTGCGTCAATGCACCGCGCACTCACGCATAGAGCATAAACACGTATCCTCCTTGTACATTGTGCAACCGTCCAAGCGAGGGTTTTTTTTTTTTTTTTTTTTTTCAACTCCCGTAGCATGAAATCTGTTTTTTGCGGAGAGCAGAGTGCAGGCAAATGCCGCCAGACCGCAATCTCGGAGAGACAAGATTCTAAAGACAATAAGGTGGGTCTGGATGAGGCATCTGCTGTAGTCTTAGAGGTACAGACGCCACTGTGACACCTCATAATGAAAGCACTATTGTCTTCTCTCCAAACCCAGGCCTTTCTCTGCCCTCACACTGCTTACTCTGTGCAGATGTCAGTTGGTTTTCCATATAATGCATTTGGCAGAGGTATTTACTTCCTTTACATAAATGCAATTTGATCTCTCCAGTGTGAAAGGATATATGCATAAAAGCAAATGAATGACAGTACAATATATATATGTCTGTTATTAATTCAATTATCAAGTTCATAGTTATTTCCTCTTGATTTGCCAAAGCAACAATAGACCTGTGAAATTGTGATATCAGTGATGTACAGGTATGATCAAAATACTTGATATCCATATTTAAAGTGATATTATGCATGAACAGCACTTAAATAACATAAAAAGCATGTATTCTGAAATCATACAAAACTTGAATTTTAGCAATGAAAAAAAAAAGTGGTTAAATGCTTTCCTTAACAGAATGTATAGCTAGAGTTATGGGAAGGTTGGAAATAAGTCCATGAAGGGAAGCAGCTGAAGTGTCCAATTTATGAGCAGACAGGACTAGTAGACAACTTTGCAAATTAACTAATCGCGCCCAAGAAGCCATATTTCCATGGTTTAGTACTGCACCCTTGTCTCCTTTTTTGTGTGTGTGTGTGTCATTGTCTCATAATGTACAGCAGAATAAATTATTGCTCTCATTTGAGCACTGTTCAGATATGATTGCTTGCTTTAGTAGCAGAATCTTTTAAAAACCTCTTTGATCTCTGAATTTAAAACTGAATCTTAAATTGGCAACGTAGAAAGTTAAAGATCATGTTTCTCTCTCCCCATCAAATCGGCAATTTTTGTGTGTGTGAACTTAGAACTTTCTGTCTTCTGATGCTCATTAAGAAATTATAAAAATGTCTCTTTCTGATAGATTCATCCTGGTAAAACCATCACAGCATTTCATCTGCCGCCAGTGCAATTATAACATCTGGATAGATTAGTCTTATTTTTCAAGTGACATGATTATAGAAGACAAATTAGCGAATTGAAATTTCTAGAAGTGGGGCTTGACTCTCACAAGGAAAAGATACTGATAAAAGTTAAAGATCCATGATTTCTTTTCAATCAAAATTTGCTTGATATTCACTATTTTTTTCTCGGTGATTTATTCATCTATAGATGGAATCAGTCCTTTGAAAGAATTTATAGTTTCTCCTTATGTTCAGTACTGCAGTCAATTTTCTTCCTTCAAATTTCAATATTCAACATTTACGCCCATCTTTCCCACAAAATATAAGTGACATAAACCAGCAATTAGCCACAGTTCCCCCTTTAAAAAAAAAAAATGCAAATGATGTCATCTTCCCTACATCCATCATCTGTACAGATTTTGATACACCTCTCTACTTCCATTTTATGCAGGGGAGATTTTTTCTAGAATAGTTTTTAATTTCATAATTATATTAACATGTTCTTGAAACAAAACAGTCTGCAAATTATGAATAAGTTGCTCACCTTTTATATAACCACATATATAATAAGACATACATACATACTGTATACATATGTACAATCTTTATTTGAAGAGCCAGGGGAATTTCTTTTTCTTAAAAGAAACAGCATGTTAAATTGTAAAAGAGAGAGTGACAGTTAGCAAAGGGGAATATATATGAGCATATTCCATGCCTGTTTGAGGAGAAACCCACTCTCATC
This sequence comes from Diadema setosum, assembly GCF_964275005.1. Classification (NCBI taxonomy): domain Eukaryota; kingdom Metazoa; phylum Echinodermata; class Echinoidea; order Diadematoida; family Diadematidae; genus Diadema; species Diadema setosum. The sequence goes on along the minus strand of NC_092705.1, from coordinate 13,340,805 downwards.
GATTTTGTGCGACTGAGGAGGGGACACATACAGCACTCTCCTCATCTCTAATGGGTCGCCCTATTTTTAGTTAGCACCCCAGCGTCTGGTGGATATTAACGCTGCTATTTGAGACCATGTCTCTCTCAACAATGAAATCATCAGCAATTCATTCACGCCATCAACCCCTTCCCGTCCCTCCCCTCAGCCCCCCCCCCCTTCCCGGGTTTTCATCACGACATTCCCTGATCAGGTTGCGCACTCACGAACTCAACAAATGATTTTCGCCACACGTCTCTTCGCACATCAATGAAAAGAACCCATCTCATCGGGGGCACTGAAAAGAAAAAAAAAAACAAGAGAAAACACGGCCACGTGACACGTCCGCGATAGAGCAGACACCCAGAAACATCTGCTGCACTCAATCCCCGTCAACTCGCGGGGGCAAAATGGCCGGTGACCGAACATTGGAGGACGTGATCCGCGGGGCGTCCCAGGGTAATGGGGAGAGGGTGGAATCGGGCTCGTTTGCTGTCAGATTCAAATCAGCATCCTCGGGGACAGGTGCGAATACATCCGTGGTCACGGGAGTTGAGGGAAGACAGGCTGATGTTGTCTTGCTCAACATGCTCTCAAGGAGCCATGGTCAGGAAAGACCCTTATCTGAACTAAGAGAAACATTTTAAAGCTGAAGTGTCGCTCTGGAAATTAGACAACATTTTCAAGAAAAAAAAATGCTCATATTCAAATATTTATTCTTGAGATTAATATCATTATTATTGTTATTATCATTCTAATCAATTCAATCATTGTTATTGTAACTGTTATCATTTTATCATTACCATTGCCATCCCAAAAGCCCGCTACTATTTTACAATGTACTCACAGCTTGCCAGCAGTAATCTTAAAGTAGTCAATAAGATGGTGTTGCCAAATTGATCATAAAAATTTTACGATTTTTCTCTTCTTTTTCCATCATTCATGCATTACTTGAACTTATCCTTAGGAGTATAACACTGTCAAGATATTATCAAGGGAACTTTACATGATAACTCAGATATTGTAGATAAGTGAAGATAGGCTTCATTGCATTATCAACTGATTTTTTTTTTCTTATATACAGAGAGAAAAATTTTAACATCTTGATCTGCATGGAAATCTGATGTTATGTTATCATTTGATGTTATGTTATCATTTTAAATCACTGCACTTGTTTTTCCTTGTCTTTTAGTCTAGGAATTTGTATTCAATTTGTACTTGATTGAATGCGGAAATAAATCAAATCAAATCAAATCAAATCACATCAAACAAACTATATTGAATGACTTGAAATCTCTAGAAATATATGCAGTCCATCTTATCTGTATAAACTTTCTCATCTAAACCTACCATGGATTCCAATGATACACTTTTCACCTGATATAAAAGTCAACTGGGTCACCGCTTCTTGCCATTCGTTTGTAATACTGAGTATATTTCATGCAATTATACACTGCAGCATGTTTAACCAAAACTAAAGGAGGCTCATATAATCCAGCACTGATCTTTCAGGCAGTCCCATCATTGTTATTACCTACACATTAATTCAAAGAGAAGAAATAAAATTCTGAAGCATTGTCATCATGAAAATTTGTTTTGAAAATGTCATGACCTTGTTAATGGCGTATGAAAAATTAGTCAGATTCTGCAAGTTACTGTGATTAAGCTCCTCTTGTTCCTCACAGCCTCCACTGCAGAGACCCAAACGAGCCCAATTCAAGTTAAGGTGGGCAATTACACGCAAAACATTATTGTGTCTTCCGTTTCTTTCCAGATGTGAAGGTCACTGGATAAGCACTGACCATTTTGGCTGATGATGTCCCCCTTTTTATGGCCTAATGGCGCTTCAAATTGCCCTAGAATATCGACTTTTTCCTCATCCCGAAGCAACAACTGTTAGCTGTACATTTCTGCATGGAGAAAAAAAAAGCCAGGGTTTACATAAAGGTGCTTCCTTCCACTGAGATACAGGAACATCCACCCTCCTCAATGTTTATGAACATCTTCCCAAAGAACCACTTACAGACACTAGGACAATAAAAACTATGACATTTTCTTCCAGAGTAGCAAGAGGCATTACAGAGACAGAGAGAGAGAGAGAGAATGGGGGGGGGGGGGGGGGTAGTGTATGTATACTGTGCATATAGAATGTTTTTATAAATTACACAGAATGGCAGTCCTAATAGGAAGTCCTTGGGTTGGATATTTGCAGTTTGTTTGCCAGACAGGAAAAGAAGCAATGTTTCGACCTCATAACTGTGATCAAATGAAATGGGAAAACATGTTTAATCATGTTCTCAAAAATTGTGCCAATGATGAAATGAAAAATATGTTCAAATGTAATTTGCTTGATATGTTTAGATCATTGATTCCTGACAGTATAATACTATTATATACAGCTTATTGATATTTGAGATCATCTTAATCTTCACAAAAGAATAAATCACATCAAGCCTCAAAAATCATATTATAATAGTGACAAAATTCTCGGCAGACAAAATATGACAATAAAACTGAAGTCTGAATTATGACACATAAGTACACAAAGTTGGTAAAAAAACAATGTATACTTAATCGTGAAATTCAATATGTAGGCCTATCCCTTTACAGATTGACAAACTGGCTATTTTGAGGAATAATATTCCTTCACATTATGTAGCTTTATACAATGCCAGTTGAGAGCAAAAAGGTATTAACTCCACACAAGTGGCAATTAAGGTGCTGGTGCACCATTGGCTCTAAACTGACAATGTGTAAACACACCATCAACTTGGTATGCTGTACAGCATGTCTATATCAAAATGGGTCAAAAATTCCTCAGCATCTCTTGCCAATTGATATGTACAGCCCCATTGATACCCCTCCCTCACTATAGTGTACACATAAACTCATCTGAATTCTCCTGAATCCGAACAGATGCGCTCGCCTCAACCCAACTCGGACCCCACCCGACACTCACAACCTCCTTCGTTACAACCTCATGTTACATCCAATGTGACGCCGCGGCCCACGGATACCCGAAAGTTTAGCCTGTCTACGTCATTATGTAACACACTCTAGACAAGTGCAGCCGTGGCCTCCCCGGCTTGAATATTGAATGTCGGGTTGCACTCACCCCAGTGAATTTGACCTTGAGTTACCGCCACGTGGGGGTGAAGTAAATTATGTCATCAAGCGTCTCCCCGGGAAGTATCAGCCGAGGCTTAATTAATATGTACATGTCGTGCCTGCCAGGGGGATGCAATCTTTTGTTACATGCAAGCACAAGCATTTTCTGACAGCCATGTAAAGGACTGGTTTAGATGCATGTCAGTGTTCATTGGAAGTAAATGTCATCAGCTTTTGCTGTTGTTCTATGGAGGTTTATTCCAGCAGTGTTTAACACAGAACTGAATTGAGTGATACATATTCTGGTATAATAATAATAATAATTAGACAAATTTGTATAGCGCAGATACTCTACTGCACTGTGATGTAACAGAGCTCCTGTCACTGATTAGACACACGAAAATGAATAACAAATTAATCAAAGGCTTCTGAAAAAAGATAAGTCTTCAATAAAGATTTGAAGACAACAAGTGATGATGCCTTCCTCAGTTTCTCAGGTAATTTATTCCAAAGTTTTGGAGCAGCACAGCTGAAGGCACAGTCCCCTAAAGTTTTCTTTCGTTTTTAAGTGAGATTGCTTTAGAAGCAACTTATCCTGTGTACCTCGTAAATTATGAGAATATGAGTGTGATTTCATTGATATCAATTCTGATAAATCACCAGGTGCTTGACCATGCAATACTTTATAAACGAGTATCAAAATTTTAAATACAATTCTCTGTCTTACTGGCAACCAATGTAACTTCTTCAAAACAGGTGTAATATGTGAAAATTTTGACGAACTGGACACAAGTCTCGCACATGCATTCTGCACACGCTGAAGCTTGGTTATCTGTGAATCTGGTAAACCAAACAATAGCCCATTACAATAATCAAGCCTATTGCTAATGAATGCGTGAACAAGAGTTTCAGCGTCTTCCTGGCTCAAATATCTACGAATGTGACGCAAGTTATGCAACATATAAAAAGCAGACTTGCATGTGGTTGATATAATATATGCTTCTCCATGTTTAAACGAGAATCAAGCCATACACCCAGGTTTTTCACAGAGCTCAATGGTTTAACTTCCAAATCTCCAACTGATATCTTACTAATATCCAGCTTTGCTACTTGTCTTGGTGTCCCAACAACAAGAAACTCAGTCTTTCCATCATTAAGCATTAACTTATGTTTGGACATCCAAGAACGGACATAACATATACAGGATTCTAAGTTTGAAATACTATCAATGTGTTGTTCACTATCAGGACTGAAGGAAATATACAACTGTGTATCATCAGCATAACAATGACAAGAAATATTTGGGAAACAACATTGAATACCATTGATCAGATTACTTGTATAAAGTGTAAAAAGAAGGGGCCCAAGGCGTGACCCCTGAGGCACCCCGTATGGAACATCAAAATTCTTTGATATTACATCCTCTATCACAATCTTTTGCTGTCTGTTAAAAAGATAAGACTCAATCCATGCAAGGACAGACTCACTCATGCCAAAAGATGAATGTAATATATTCACTAATATCCCATGATCGATAGTATCAAATGCAGCACTTAGATCGAGCAATACAAAAAATCACTTGAATAAGAATTTCTATTGTACGACCTTGATATATATTGACATACATACATATGTAGGTAGGCCTTACTATATTTTCCTCATGCCAGTTTACTTGTGACTGTTGGCAGTGTAATTAAAATACATTTTGTAAAATACTAGGGTATTTAAACAAACATGCTTCTTCTACAGTAGCTTTGTCCCATCATTCTCATTTTCCAAGGAACTATAGTTGATTAGTCCTTTACTATTCATAGATATTTCAACATAAATGAGTTTGATTGTTTGAGTGTTTGAGTGTGACAGCTGCCTTCAAGTACATCAAGGTCTTACAATGGAAATTCTTATTCAAGTGATTCGTATTTTGAAAAAAGCCCTCTTGCTGTCACACACACACACACATATGATGAGTGTTCTGCATCTAAAATGCCATATAGATTCAAATTTGTTTGATAGATATCAAAATGCCTTTGAATGTTTCTACAGATAAATGGAGCTATATAAATGCTGTTTCATCATCATCATCAAAACATTAAGATTTTTTTATATCAAAGTAATAATGACTAGATCAGATGGCACTAACCTTATTCTCTCATAGATTTGGAAGAAGGAAGAATTATCTACTTAGTAACAAGACGCTCTAATGTCTCCATCTCCAAATATCCCGGCATCTGTTTCAATCCAAACAGAAGTGAATGTAACCATTGTACCACGGCAGGGGGATTGTTAACAATATCTAAAGACTAGTGATATGTTTGTTCAGTAAACAACTCACCGCATTGATATCGGATACCCCGGCCCTCGCCCGATGCTGTTGTACGTGTAGCGGGTGGTGTACATGCTGATAGACAAACGGTGTAAAATATCCGCAGTGATAGCAGTCAGAAAACGTTCAGTGTAGGGCTTGATCACAAGACAAAACTAGGCTCCTCTGCTAGGGGGCCTTGTATTTGGGTCCATCAAGGTTTTTTCACATAATGCAATGTGCGAGTCTTGGGGACAGACCAGTTTGCATCAAGTTCAATGGATCAAAGGGTGCTTATTCCTGTCCTGCGCGCAAACGAGAACGGTTGTCAAAATCCATCTGTCAGACCGCTAATCCCCAAACGTGTCTCCCAGTGCTCAGAGAAAACATCTGAATTCAGCCCACAACAACATGCCTGCATTTAAATATTATGTAGCAGCAGAATATCAAGAATAGGAGGGGAAACAAGCCACAAGATCCAATAAACAGCACATACCACCAACAATGTTCAATGTAGCTCCTCACCTTCACGACCTTAAAATTTGGACACCAAACTGAAACCGTTCCTGGCATCAACAGATAATCTCCTTTAGCATTAATGCGCACCTTCTCCACTAGTTGCCGGGTTGTGGTGGCTACAGAAAACTACACATGGACGCAATATGAACCTGTGGCACTTGCCACTCCTCCTGAAATGACTTCGCCCCTCCGGCTCACAGATATATACTGTTCCAATTGGAACTTACACCGGTAGCCGCACACCTCAAGCCAACAAATTACACATCAACTCCGGTGATTACTCGTTGATTAAGCTGTGGATTTGGAAAGGGTGGTGGTAGCTGGTTGGTAAACACAGCTCATTAACTGAATGAGTATGAACAGGGACACACTTAATGACAATCGCTACACCACATACACACACAGACACACACGCACAATAAACCGAATGTGTCCACTGTACAACAGCAGAGCAAATAATTGCCAAGTTCAGAAAGATGTCACGTTCAATGATTGCGGGGAGAACAGAGATGACATTTACTGAAAGGCACGCTGGGGAGATTGACTAGTCATCATGTCACGCCCTGGTGATAGTGGTACAGTCGCATGAATGCACAGTGACAATGGAATATTACTACCAAGCTGATATAACAAGCAAGTGAAAATAAGAATGCGGAACCCCCCACGAAAAGAGAAGCACTACAAAAGGAATGACAAATTGCTCTCTGACTGAATTCGTAAATGTTATTCCTTCAGTCTTAAAAAAAATGAGACCGAAAAAACAACAAACTGTACAACTGACGGTATTTAAAGATTTTGATAATCAAATATGAGGGTGCCACCAACAAAAAGATGACAGAAATGATAAAGATGATACTGATTATAGAGGACATAAGTGGTATCAAAGTGGTGGTGAAATTGATAAAAGATATATGGAGGCAATATGGGAGACTGAGCTCTGAATAGCAGGTGATAATGATTGACACGATTGATGGTAATGTTAACTGTAGTATCATGACTGCATGATGATAAGGAGGAGGAGGATGGTGTAGTGATTTTAGTGATGGTGATGAGTGATGAAAATAATGAGGAGAAATTCAGATAAAATGCTTGAGAGATTCATGAAAAATCACACTTAGAAAATGCTGTATTGAGGAGGATGATTATGAAATCAATAATGATGATGATATTAATGATAATGGAAGTGGTATTGGTAACAAACAAAAAAGAAGATGAATACTATAGTGAGATGATGATGATGATGATGATGATGACAATGATAATGATGATGATGATGAAAGTGATGAAGAAGATGATGATGATGATGATGGTTAATGGTTAATGGTGATGATGATAGTGCTGGCAATGATTATGATAGTGATGATGATGGTGATGATGATGATGAAAATGTTCAGTAAAGACAGTAGAAAAGCAGTCAACAGTTTATTACATGGTATTACAATGAAGCTGATCACAACACTTGAAAGTAATTTGGTGATAAGGCATCAGACACAGAAGATGAGAATGGTAATAGTCACAGAAAAGACGATTGGAATAGGGTGATGAGGATGATTATAGAGCCTAGTTTCTCCACGATAAACTTCTTTTATAAAGCTTATTGTAAATACTGCAACAGGAGAACATCAGTTGAAGAGGAGCCAAACGCTCCTGGAGTGGAAATATAAGACGAGTGACATTCTCCTAACCCTGCACGACAAACTGGGGAGAAGTCAAACTCCCGAGTGTTTTCTCGCAAACATTGTGAGTTGTGTGAGCAAACATCGCGCCTTGTCTTGCTGGCACGGAAGAGAAATAGCTCAGACCTCAAAATCATCAGTGTGGTATTCTCCATATCTAGCCACACAGGAGGCAAATTACAGAAATACTACAAGTGTGATTCAGCTTGCTACACACCTAAAATTATCATTGAAAGCATATTTGATGAATGACAAGGTTTTAAATCAAATAATGTTTGACATACCTGATTGAAAATATTGATAATGAAAGTTAAAGGGACTGTACAGTACTGGCTGAGATGAGGATTCAGGTTTATAACATTTTTTGGTGAGATAATGAGAAACCTCTTAATATGAAATGTGAAAGAGCATGTAAGTTCAAGAAGGATTCAATTGGCCTTGAAATGGCTGACATATCCAAAAAAGTGATCCTAATAAAATTGACAGGCCATGACTTTTATTAGGATCTCTTTGTTTTAATATCTTGCTTATAGATATCTCAGTCATTTCAAAACCAATTTTCATCAAATAAACATTTGATTCTTCTTAGAATCTATATTTCATAGAGTGGTTTCTAATTATCTCACAAAATGTTACAAGCTGAATCCTCACCTCAACCAGAACTGTACAGTCCCTTTAACATTTCTTGTATAACAGCAAATGGGAACTATTTCATTGCTAATAGCTATAGCAGGACACCAATGGATAATTTTTAGTTAGAGTAAGGAATACCTCCTTGGTTAGAGACAGTTGCCCTATATGGTAGATTTCTGTGAGTAAGTCTGTAAGAATCTACATCTTTGCTAATTACTTTGATTTTAATTTCATTTTAAAGTTTTTGGTTCATTCTCTGACATTAGATCCTGTGCAAACTTCTCGACCTCATCCACACTTTATTACAAACTCATCGCTATTAAAGTCCTTTAACCCAATGTGTAGGAATATATCACAAATATGTCCTCTTGAAATTCCAACTTTACAGCTAACAGGGAAAAGTCAGTTGTCCCCTTTCATGTCCCCCCCCCCCCTAAAAAAAAAATGCAACCAACCTCTGAAAAAAAAATACAGACACACAAAACAAACACACTGGATGAAGTAATTATATGTTTATATACCTGTATGTGTCACGGTAATCTATCAAAACATTACCTTTTAAATAGAGAGCAAACTCTTCCCACACAATTCCCTCATTTTACGCATACAAAGTGATCTTCCTTCACATCCATGTCACTAGCCATTTTTTTTTCCTAACCTTGAAATCTGGGCCTAAAGACTGTGGGGTTGGTGTTAATTGTGACACACTCTTTATAAGATGTGTCATACGGTCATATTCATTGCCAAATCTCAACACCAATAAGGTTTAAGCCATAGTCTGTACTTACAGACCCCTTTCTATCTTTTATATAAAATCACAGGACATTATGTATGTTCTCAAGTCTAAACTTACACTAGATTTAAATCATCTATCTTCTTGCTCCGCAATGCATGGGAATTTGTGAAATTTACTTTTCAGACCAAAATCTATATAAAATTTTAGATACAATTCCCAAACCTGTTTCATTCTCAAAATATTGGTGGGTCATCAGAGCTTCCAAAATTTTTTCGCTTCAGCAATCTAAGATACAATTTGGTTCTGGCAAGAAAGGGTTTTGTGTCTTAGCATACAACAAACAAATAAACAAGAGAAACATACTGAACTGGAGACACATGGTGCTAGAAAAACAAATCTCTGTTTTTCAATGATGAATAACACCGGCAAACGTCAAATTAATTCTGGTGATGTGACTTGAATGCAGGTCTGCATTTCAGAGACTAACGCCTGCCCTGCCACTCACACAACCGGAGTCTGGCCCTGGTAGCTGGGAGGAGAGGGTCTGTGTCTCCCAATCTCATTTCCATGCCGATCGATGATTTCCACAAGGCGGGATGAAACTGGAAGTCACACAAAAGAAAGGGACAGCATCTATCGACCTATATTCGGTGGGGCATACGTGAACACTTCACTGCCCTTGCCGAGCCAGCCGAGGTAGAGCAGAGCTCACAGGGCCAGTTAGGGTTGAGCGTGAACCCATTGACGTGATACCCGAAAGAAAGATCACAATCTTTCCAAGCTGCCAGCCAAAAAAAAAAAAAAAAACTCTAGATGCCCACAAAGTCATAGCTGCTGCCTCCCAGCCTGGGGCATGTAAAATCCACCACGAGGAAAAACTAAGATTCGCCATGAGGCAAATAAAATGCAATTTCATTTCATAAAATTGGAATTGGGAAACATTACACATCTCGTATGCTAGAATGCGCTGTGCCCATCCGAAAAAAACAAAAACAAAAACACCCTACAGAGAATAGCTGGCCTGAAAACTGAACTGAAACAAAAACAAGAGCCATTTATACACCTTAAATAAACAGTAAGGGGCTGCTGATATAGCAATAAAAAACATGGGTCATCAGTTGCTCTGCTAGGGTACCAAACATCTTTATTTTCTCAACTATGTGTATTCATGTGAGCATTCGTTGTAGGTCCATGGTGTGAGTTACTTGCCAGATAATGCATCAATCGACATGTGAGAAATGTATGTATGCTGGTTGCAGGTTGCAACTTTGATATTCTCCAATAAAATGCTTACCGGGAATAAGTTTTCTGGAGTTCTTTGTGACTATGTCAGTCAAGAGATCAGCACAATCTATAACCCAGTATGCAGAGTAAAGTGAATACCAAAAACTTGTGCCGCAAGGCAAAAGTTATTTAAGGATTTCTGCAATTCATAGAAAACCCTGTGCAGAAAACATATGTAGGGAGAAAAATCATAAATGTGACTTTATAAACAAGGCTGGATATAGGACAAATGTATGTGCTACCAAGTGAAATTCAAAATGTCCTGTAAAATTAATGATTTCTTTCCCCTCAACTATTCTATTCAAATAACAAAATAAGATATTGAGATACTGGACCTATGGAAAAAAAAAGAAATACAACTTAAAAAGAGTTCAGACCCAGCCTTTTGTAAGGACAAGCATGTTATCTATTGGTAACTAAACCTGATCATGCACTGATTTGCTTTCCAAGTATATTGTGACACTTGAACAGTGAAAGAATATATATTGTATGTTAGCCTGAAGTGAGGCTAGCACATTTATACTGTAACACTTGTACAGTGAAAGAATATTATATGCACACCTGAAATGAAGCTAGCACATTTAAATGTATACTATATACACAGTTCAGTCTAAGAGGGTCAGGCATAGTGTTGCCACTTGTCAAATGCTGAAACACAAATTAGACCCCAGTACTACTGCCTGCTGTTTAATGCATATCGTTCAGAACACAGACTTATCTGGTGTACATGTATATTTGACTGAATGCAACTATCATTGGTGCCCACCTGCAAGTCTGTAATTACATTATATTATATTTGAAAACAAAACAAAACAAAACAAAACTGGAGGATTCAGGAGTACACTTGAGCATCTCACAAAGCAAAATAATGTAACAGCAATTGATGTCTTGTACCTCTTTCATACAGAAGTATTATTCAAGTTGACACTAAGGAATGTTATTTTCAGTATGTGTATTATTCATTGTCAAGAGTAAGGTGGACTGGGTCACTACAATATGTCAAAATACCAAATATTTCGAAGCACTTTGCACAGTTTGCTCCTTACTATAAAACAATTTTCTATTACATTGCAGAAAATTCCAAGGGGAATTCAAACCACACTGCTTTTTATTTCCCAAGTAATATCACTCTAAATACTAGTATCCCATCACAACTTCTAACTTGTTGCCAATATCACCAAATTTCTCAACAGTATGTTACTTTCGCTTCACAGTTTTTAGCAAAGGGTATCATTTCTGTCGTGTAAAATTTCATCTCATGGCAGTCTAGATGCTAACTTTGCATTTGAAAAGTTATCAAAAAGAGAATCCCTTCCCCTACACAAACATTAAAAGCAGACTATACAACCGACAAGCCCCACGTTGACTTTCCATATACGTACAAGCTGCAGGGATGTGTCAGAACCCCTTTAGAATGTTTTCCCATTTTCATCCCAGCACAACCGTCTCCGTGGTAACCGGATTTGCAGGCCCAGGGTCATGTTACCTCTCATCCAAGATGAAAATAGGCCTTCGTGTCCTCCTTGGCGAAAACACGAATACTCATGTCTATCTACATGATATTGACATCTGTCGCCTAACAGTGGACATCTCTCCTCTGCACAAGTAAAGCGGGCGCAGGGGGACAAAGTGGATGGGCAGAGCTACATGGACATGAGGGGAAAGAGCAAATTGACACATATCTACAAACACGCCGCTCTTGACGTAACCTCCACCTAATCCTACTCGGTGTGCCGCGAGTCAACATTCGGAATTAGATAGCAAATCGAGGTGGTAAGCCTATAATGGGAGGCGGAATGAAAGATTGGTCCGGCCAATTTTCCAGATTGCCTTGGTGAGACAGCTGCTGTCACTTCCAATTCTGATTTCAGAGGTTTACTTCCCCACCCCACCCTGCTCCCTGCCCCTCTTTGTAAGTTTTTATTCTGAGTCACATACTGGTAACAATCTCATCTAAAGATTTACCCTGAAGTTGATATATTGTCACAGTATATCACTTCTGAAAATAAGTAAAGAACAACAAAGTGAACCTACATGTAGATGTATCACATTGTTAAAGAGATGGTATAGTATTGGTCGAGGTGAGAATTCAGCTTTTAATGTATTGCAAGATACTTAGAAACTACTTCATGAAATGCTGAAAAGCATAAAATTCTAAGAAGAATTCAAACTATATTTGATGGAAATTGGTTTTGAAATGGCTGAGATATCCAAAAACAAAGTAAAACTAAGCAATCCTAATAAAAGGTGGGTCCCAACTGTTAATTAGGATTGCATTGTTTTGGATATCTCAGCCATTTCCACACAAGTTTTCATGAAATACATTTTGAATTCCTCTTTAATAGAATTATATGCTAATTTCATATTATCTAAAAACAAGGAAAAGTAGAAATCACGCGGTGCGTAATATATGTCCCCGCCGGAAGTAGCATTTAGTAGCAAAATGTACAATATAGGTAAAAAGATCAAGGTCAAAGGTCAAAGAAGTCAAAGGTCAAAATTCTATGAAGAAGTTTTGAAGCCCTCACCTAGTGCCATCACATAAAGCAAACGGAATCGAAATCGGGTTAGAAATGGCGAAGGAGTAGCATTTTGTAGCCAATGTACAATATAGGTAAAAAAATCAAGGTCAAAGGTCAAAGAAGTCAAAGGTCAAAATTCTGTGTAGAAGTTTTGAAGCCCTCACCTAGTGCCATCACATAAAGGAAACAGAATCGAAATCGGGTTAGAAATGGCGAAGGAGTAGCATTTGGTAGCAAAATGTACAATACAGGTCAAAAATCAAGGTCAAAGGTCAAAGAAGTCAAAGGTCAAAATTCTGTGTAGAAGTTTTGAAGCCCTCACCTAGTGCCATCACTTAAAGCAAACGGAATTGAAATCGGGTTACAAATGGCGAAGGAGTAGCATTTTGTAGCAAAATGTACAATATAGGTCAAAAATCAAGGTCAAAGGTCAAAGAAGTCAAAGGTCAAAATTCTGCGTAGAAGTTTTGAAGCCCTCACCTAGTGCCATCACATAAAGCAAACGGAATCGAAATCGGGTTAGAAATGGCGAAGGAGTAGCATTTTGTAGGCAATGTACAATATAGGTCAAAAATCAAGGTCAAAGGTCAAAGAAGTCAAAGGTCAAAATTCTGTGTAGAAGTTTTGAAGCCCTCACCTAGTGCCATCACTTAAAGCAAACGGAATTGAAATCGGGTTACAAATGGCGAAGGAGTAGCATTTTGTAGCAAAATGTACAATATAGGTCAAAAATCAAGGTCAAAGGTCAAAGAAGTCAAAGGTCAAAATTCTGTGTAGAAGTTTTGAAGCCCTCACCTAGTGCCATCACATAAAGGAAACAGAATCGAAATCGGGTTAGAAATGGCGAAGGAGTAGCATTTGGTAGCAAAATGTACAATACAGGTCAAAAATCAAGGTCAAAGGTCAAAGAAGTCAAAGGTCAAAATTCTGTGTAGAAGTTTTGAAGCCCTCACCTAGTGCCATCACTTAAAGCAAACGGAATTGAAATCGGGTTACAAATGGCTAAGGAGTAGCATTTTGTAGCAAAATGTACAATATAGGTCAAAAATCAAGGTCAAAGGTCAAAGAAGTCAAAGGTCAAAATTCTGCGTAGAAGTTTTGAAGCCCTCACCTAGTGCCATCACATAAAGCAAACGGAATCGAAATCGGGTTAGAAATGGCGAAGGAGTAGCATTTTGTAGGCAATGTACAATATAGGTCAAAAATCAAGGTCAAAGGTCAAAGAAGTCAAAGGTCAAAATTCTGTATAGAAGTTTTGAAGCCCTCACCTAGTGCCATCACTTAAAGCAAACGGAATTGAAATCGGGTTACAAATGGCGAAGGAGTAGCATTTTGTAGCAAAATGTACAATATAGGTCAAAAATCAAGGTCAAAGGTCAAAGAAGTCAAAGGTCAAAATTCTGTGTAGAAGTTTTGAAGCCCTCACCTAGTGCCATCACATAAAGGAAACAGAATCGAAATCGGGTTAGAAATGGCGAAGGAGTAGCATTTGGTAGCAAAATGTACAATACAGGTCAAAAATCAAGGTCAAAGGTCAAAGAAGTCAAAGGTCAAAATTCTGTGTAGAAGTTTTGAAGCCCTCACCTAGTGCCATCACTTAAAGCAAACGGAATTGAAATCGGGTTACAAATGGCGAAGGAGTAGCATTTTGTAGCAAAATGTACAATATAGGTCAAAAATCAAGGTCAAAGGTCAAAGAAGTCAAAGGTCAAAATTCTGCGTAGAAGTTTTGAAGCCCTCACCTAGTGCCATCACATAAAGCAAACGGAATCGAAATCGGGTTAGAAATGGCGAAGGAGTAGCATTTTGTAGGCAATGTACAATATAGGTCAAAAATCAAGGTCAAAGGTCAAAGAAGTCAAAGGTCAAAATTCTGCGTAGAAGTTTTGAAGCCCTCACCTAGTGCCATCATATAAAGCAAACGGAATCAAAATCGGGTTAGAAATGGCGAAGGAGTAGCATTTTGAAGCAAAATGTACAATATAGGTCAAAGGTCAAGGTCAAAGGTCACAACTGAAATTCTGTATACAAGTTTCAAAGCTCTCATGTAGTGCTATCATATAAAGCAAACAGAATCAAAATCGGGTTAGAAATGGCGAAGGAGTAGCATTTTGAACATTTTGATCACACACGGACGCACGGACGGACACACGGACACACGGACGGACACACGGACGGACACACGGACACACGGACACACGGACACACACACGTACGGAGCCCGTTTCATAGTCCCCTGCTCGAACTCGTTCGGCGGGGACAATTATCAGGTTTCTCATTATCGAAAAAAAAAATCATCCAAAACCTCAAGCCACATCTCAACTGAAACTGAACCACCCTTTAATCTGTAACCTTAGAAAAACAAAATACCATAAAAGTATTAAAAGAAATGAAAAAAATAAAAGATTGGACCCAGTTTTCCCTTCTGGTACTCAGAGTGGTAGGATTATCTCGCTGAAATAATATTTTGCATCTAAGCACCTTCTTTTTTAATCATCCTTTCAGTGCAATTCTGTACAGAGACATTGTCACTATTTTTAGACATGAATTATTTATAAAGAAAGGGCTTTGACTGAATCATAATTAAACTCTGCTGATTGATTGATTTGCCCACTGACTATAAACCAATTTGAACAGTCCAATGGCTTTATAGAGAATTCTCAAAATTAAGTTCTGCAAACAAAAACATTTTGTCCAGCTAGACTTGATTCCCAGTGACACTAGCTCCTATAATCTTGTTGGTTTCTGTGGACAAAGGGATAAAATATTGATAAGATTATCGCTTCAAGTTGGCAACATCAGTGTATATCTTGACAGGCAATCAAGTTCGCTGGCACGGTTTATCTTATCATCTTCTTATCACAAGCCGTGTCATCAGTCAATTTTGTCACATGGTCTTTGTCATTAAGATCTTTGTCAATGATGCAGGGGATGGGTTTATCAGGCGGTAGTCAATGGCGACTGCCATCATCAGCTCCTTACTGGTGGGTGAAAGGGAAATCTTGCAAATATTGGGCCTTAAAGGTGAGTGTGATCAAAACTTGATTCCATCTCTACCATGGCCCATTACTGCGACATCTCAAGTGGAGCGACTCTCACCATGCAAAACAAATTTATGATGTCCCAGATAAAAGTATGTTCAGGCACAAGAGAAAACTGTGCAGGGTTTAAAGGGCAAGTTCACCTAAATTTCTGTGGATTGAGTGAATGCAGCAAGATTATTAAGACAAATCAGTGAAAGTAAGGATGTATGAGGAAAATTGAATAATCTATTCAAAAGTATGAATTTTTAAAGTTTTGGTGCTGCCATCGCTGAATAACAAGAAGACTACAACAGTTAGTGATGTCACTGCAGGACAAGGATATAAAGAAAATATAAACAAAATTCAACATACATTCAAATTTCTTTATGAAAGAGCATTTAACTTAACTCTTTCAGAAAGCAAGGGGAACAATATCACCCTCAATATGTTCCAGAAACAAGTTGAGAGAAAGTGTACTTTTCATCATTAGAAAATTTAATTTCTTGGAATTCTCTTTATATTTTCTATATATCAGTGTCTGCAGTGGTGTCACAAACTGTTGTAGTCTTCTTATCTAGCAATGATGGTACTAATACTTTAAAGGGACTGTACAGTTCTGGTTGAGGTGAGGATTTAGCTTTTAACGTTTTGAAAGATATTCAGAAACCACTCTATGAGATGTCAAAGAGTAGGCAATTAAGGGTATCAAAAGTTTATTTGATGAAAATCGGTTTTGAAATGGCTGAGATATCCAAAAACAAGGTGAAACAAAGAGATCCTAATAAAAAGCGAGGCCTGTCGCCTTTTATTATTATCATAACTTTTTTTTTTGATATCTCAACCATTTGAAAACTAGTTTTCATCAAATAAACGTTGAATCCTTCTTAAAATTACATGCTCTTTCATATTTCATGAGAGGTTTCTTATTATCTCATTTAGGAATATTATAAACCTGAATCCCCACCTCAACCAGTACTGAAAGGTCCCTTTAACAATTCATAACCTTTGAACGGATTGTCAAATTTTCTCAAACTTCACTGACATGTTTTACTATATATTGCAGCATTCACTCAATCCACCATATATTTGATTGACCATGTCCTTTAAGGGTATAATAGTACATTGATCCTTATCTAACTAAGGGCAGGAAGGGTACAATACCTGACCTCAATTTGTTGCTGATTTTTTACAGGTATTTTTCCTTTTATATCGATCGTCAGTTTACAATGAAAATTGGTCAGTTGCAAAAAACTGCTTCTCTACTAAACATCATTTATATATGACTTGGGGTTTATTATGTTTCATGCCTAGGTCTATGTATTTTTAATTTTCTGGAAGCTGAAGAAACAATTTCAAGAAGACATGACATGGGTTAAGATATGATACAGAGATGTTGTCATATTCAGGGATAATGCACATTACCAATTATCGCTTCCCGGCTTAATGGCAGGTCTGTCACCTTTCCATTATCTTAGCCTCCTCAGAATTCATACTCGGCTATTTGTAGTAGTTCACACAAATGAGCTACATGTCTCTGTCTCTCTTCTTATTAACAACACAATTTTTTTTTGGTCCTTCTTGATCTCTTCAACAACTCAATTCCTGTCTTTGCAGCAGCAGCAACAACAACAAATGTGAGTCCTTCACAGCACTTACTTGACTTACTTCCTTTGACTAGTATCTTTTACAAGCACTATTTGACACACCAAGTCCCCCAAACCACATTTTTTTTGTGTGTGTGTGTGATTTAATTATGTATCTTTTAATGATAATATTGTCATGCACAGCTAGTATTTCATATCATAAGGGACAATGAAAAAAGTTATCTTTCATTTGAGCAAAATTATTAAAAGCCCACAAATTGTTAAATTAATAACTGATTGTTAAATTGGCAACAGACTTCAATGTTTCTGTCTCAAACTGGCTAATTTCGGTATTTTATTCTAATCTTTTTTTAGAAGGATACAGCATAAAATTTTTGAAGTTGCTAAGTCAATGAGGACACAACGATGACTCCTGCAGCAAAATCAACCCACAACCTGAAACATGTAGGTCATCAGAGCTTTCGTGGTGTTTGTCATTGCATGCCAGTGGTTTACATGGTAATTTTATCTTCCAAGACATGGTCAAGAAACATTCTCTAGCATTTTGCTGCAGGGTCTATTCCGCAGACTCTCCAACGGGTAGATGCAGACTTTTGTCTGGTGCCACTGAACTCGGGCCCTCCCTCAAGAGAGATCTGTCACAGGAGTCGTCTCTTTAATTGCTGCATTCATCACCGTCGCTGCCGGTGACAAACGGGGGAATGCCTTACTCAGACCATGGACCTATGTAGGTCCATGCTCAGACTCAACCAGCTCTGTTGCAATGTTGCAGCATTGTACTGCCACAGCCTAAGGGGGGGGGGGGGGGTGTGTTATGTGCATCCTCGGGTTCAGCTATACCCTGCATGCAAAACAGCTTCAAGGGACTGTTCAGAAATTGAGAATTTTGTTTTAAAGTTTTGGTTAATTCTACATGCTGCCCCCTCTACTTTTGAAGATGAGAACTCTACCACAATCATGATGTCACAACAAATAACTTTTAAACAAAAAAAAAAAAATAACTAAAATTGCATAAATCTTCAGTTTTATGAATCAAGCACACATTCACTTGACCTGTGTCTGATATCATAAACCAAACTAATAACTCTCCTTCTCATCCAGCAATGGCTGCAAAGAAACTTTAAAAATTCAAACTTTTGAATGGACTGTCAATTGTCCTCAAACTTTCACTGATGTGTTCTACTAATTTTGCTACATTCACCATAACCACATACATTTGAGGGAATTTGTCCTTTAATAGGCAGTAAACATACACTGACATCAAATGATATCATGATACTACTTTGATCTAACTCCGACTCTCCCATCTCTCCCCCATGGCCCCAACCCACCAAAATATCAATTCACTCTGCAATGAAAAAGTAAAAGATATCACAGCTACTAGAAAAACAATATGAAATTGGCAATCCAATCTGGTATAATAGGTTCCCATTCAAATCGAGCGATATGGAACGTTGCATATCTTTGCGGCAATTGTCAAGCAATGAAAGCTTTCAAAAGTGAATATAATTTATACTCCAATAAGAATGATTAATTACTTAATTCTGCAGTATGCCATAACCTTCAAATTCTACCTATTTGGTTTCTACTTCATCTCATCTCTGTTATTACAAAAAGCAAAGTATGTCTAATATTTTATATTTCTGATAATTTTGGTAACATCTGCCAGGGGAAATGGGTCACGCTAAAACAACTTCCCTCTCTGCTCCACCGCCCCCCCCCCCCCCCACCAATATTGTACCAGCTCTCACAACCCCCCCCCCCCCCCCCCCACCAATATTGTACCAGCTCTCACAACAGACTGCAGTGCTGAGATATATCATACTCTGAGTTTAAAAAAAGTGACACTGGTTACAGGAGCAATGTTCCGTGGCCTTTCCTGAAATTTGATTTTAATGATGACCTTCAAAATCTAGCCCTTTTAAGAAATTCCTCTTTCTAACATAGGCTATGATTCAGCTGCTGAATAAAGACTGCATTAACATATAGGTATCATGGAAAAAGAAGAGCATTGTGGTTTATGGGGGTCATATAAAATGCAGAGTAGAAATAAACACACTGACAGAGGAATGTCTCCCACACATGCAAAAAAAAAGACAATTCCTGCAGACATCCTAGGCTAACGATGTTTAAAGGGAGCACTCACACACAGAGCATTAAATTGTCTTTAAATGTTATCTTGTCATCTTTCATTTTTGGTTCAGAAAATAAAAACTGAGATTTGAAAAAGGAAGCATATTTTACCTAGAAATACAAAAACTGATTCATCAGTTTTCTACAGGAAGTTCACGCGTCATAATGCATATAGGCCTACAACACAAGTATCAGTTCAAATTCCCCCCCCCCAAAAAAAAAAGAAACATTAATTTGATATGTCTTGCCTTTAGTATTCAGCACTTCATGGTTGCCTTTAATTTGTGTTCTTACTAAGCTCTTCATGTAGGCCCCTCATTTCACACACAAAAAAAGTTTGATGAAGATTCTGTATTTCTTCAGCAGCAGAGGGACACAAGCATATACAAATCGTACATTAGAAATCAACAAATCTCTAATATACGACCATGTTGCTGATTAAACAGTACCGTCAAATACCCAGATTTAGAGAAATGTCGTGTCATGATGCGCAATGAATCTTTGTGGCTCAGATTTTGTGCCTTGATGCAAGTCAGTAAACAAAGTCCCTTTGCAATTTTCACCCATCTATGGGTGTGTCTGGTTCAAGAAACTTGAAACAATTAGTTTTGTCATTTTGTCTGCTCTTTATCATCACATTTCTATCAGTTAAATTTGTCTTGCATGCCTTGGGTGTCATCATGCAAAGCCCGATTCAGTCAAACCTTACAAATTAACCTAATGAGTCTAGTGGCGATTTCATGACAGAAATTACCTAAGCATCATCACTAAATTGGCACCTCTGATTATCACTGTATCTTATATTAGAGAAATGAAACTGGTTAAAAATCACTAATCTGCACAAAATGAGAGATGATTTACTCAAATTTGCCAATTTGTAAACCTTACATAAATTATGTACTTTGTATTAATCATATTAAATTAAAAGGCATTTTATATTCTGCACCTGAAACAAACAGCTAAATATGAAAAAATCAATATGGCTCAAATGAAAGAATATTATGTTATTCTACCTTAATATGAGGGGTATAATAACAAGGAACAGTAATTATGAAATGATACATTGCTCATAAGAGGTATGTGTTTTCAAGGACTTCACAGTTTAACATTGCAATGGTACTTTACTAAGTAGGCTATCTTTGTGAATAAATCATATAAAGATGGCTTATTGGTAGAAAGCATAACGTTATGTAAATGCATTCAAATTTATTGTTTGGCAGTATGCCACTGGCTTTAAATAGAGAAGCAATATGCTAATTATTCTTCCCATAATATAAAGAATGCAACTTGGCACCTAACTAGTGGTATGCAAATGATGGCAAATCATTTGATGTTGGCATGTTTTGTTGTTGTTTTCATTCTATGGACAAACTTGAGCTATCACTCCTTTGCAAAACCTCCTTGCTCCTAACACTAAACACTGTTTTCACATATTTTACCTACACGCACCTTTCCAGCACCTTTCCAGCAAAGTGTCATATTCAGTGTTGAATTGTTTCCCTTCAAACACTCAACAAACTTTTCCTCACCACCTATTCAGACAATCACATAAAAGAGAATCATACCACATCAATGCTAGATCAGTGACAGCCAATAAGAGCCTGCAGCAATGTCCTCATAAAACTAAATGAGAAGATAATGAGAGCTATGATTTATCTGACGTCTGCAAAATTGAAATGGACGTGGTGGCCTTGTGCTTGGTTCTAGGCGAGACACACTCCCATCATTCCTTCTTCTACCCCAACAATGATTTAAACATCATCATCACCACGGAGACCACAAATGTGACAACCACGATAACCATGAACTCATCAAAACATCTTCAACTCTTGACATAGATCTCCTGCGGTTAAAGGAACTCCAAACAGACTTTGGTCCACTTTCTACATTCCGAAGGCCATTTTCTACTGAGCGTCATTCATTTTGACAGCCTGCTCTGCTCACTTACTGCCATGGGCTATCTGTCCTAAAATAACTCTTGCTGGAATCCTTCAGAATCCATCATTGCACACATTTGCATAAACCACACATCTGTAGAAATTCCGAGATAATTTTCCCCGACAGAGAGGTCACCACCACCATGTATATCCCTGGTATTGAGAAGACAAATCCAGTGGATAGGCCCAGCACATCCCAGTCAAAGAAACATTCGACGTTTCCATCACAAAGACAAACGTAATCGCATCAGAAACAATCCTTTCCCTGCATCCTGGCGACACACTTCCGATAAATATCATCGGTCATACTGTATCACTGGCAATGATGAAACATAATAATAATGTCAGAGATCTTTCTCTGTGTAATGCTAACCAGCTGGTTGGCGGCAAGAATAAGACCAACCAAGCCTCTCGCAATCCTGTCTCCGTAAATCTGTGCTCTACTACTACGTCACAAAGGCAGAACCAACACAGCTCCACACACACACCACCAACCAAACCAGTCAAGGGGGCGTCCAGTCACTGAGTGAAAGATTCGGCCCTGGCTATGATGTCCACACCCTTCTACCAATATGCAATTGAACCTGGTGATATGATATACTACACTGCGGTAGGGAAGATGATGCCAGCGAGCATTACGCCTTGGTGTTAGTTTACTTTCTGGCAGGGGAGGCGGAGGAGGGACTGGTGATGCAGTCTGGAGGGAGGGAGGGGAGAGAGGAAAGCCCCACGTGTGGTGGAGGGGGCCTCTTTGATGGACAGACTCCGCTGGAAGGCGGGCTTGGTGGGAGTCCAGGGGTTCATAGCCTCCAAACACAGACCCAGTTTCCTCACAGAGCATGTCAACATCTGACAAAAACATTCACCTACTACTGAAATGAAATGCAAGTATCATGGATAGAAAACAAACTTTTCACATAAGTGTATCCCTTGCAAAGCATTGGTTGAATAATGAAATCATGAACACAAAATTGATTTGGTAATAAACTACGTATCACAAATAGAAAATATGAAGTTTTTAAAAATATAGAATTCATAACAACCACAACATGGTGTAATATCAAAACTTTGAGGGGAGTGTTGATGGAAGTGTATGTTGCCGAGCTGCATTGGAAACTTAGACTCAATGTTTTGAATGCAGCTGTTAAGTATTTTCTAAACTTCATAGAGCTTGCAAGTGAAAAGGATAGTTGGGGCTAGAAGCATGCTGCAATATATACAATCGTAACAGCAGTCTCAACAGTCTATTTGTAGAAGGCTATTCTGTAGACCACTCAGGGTCTGATAATGGAGGAATCTGATTGGTTAAGAGTGATGGTGGGTTTAGGGGAGGTATGCAAGAAATGTACACCAAAGTGACCATTTCTGGGTCACTCGAGGTCAGCCAAGGGGACTGGCTGAACACCCCAGAGCTTTTCCTGTACCTGTATGTGTACTTTCAAATTCCTCAAACATCCAGAGCAGAGCTATGAAATGAATGTGAGGGTGGATACGGCATTTTAATCACTCATCAGACCACACAGTTACCATAAATAAAGTTTTACTGTTTATTAAAACAATTTTCACTGTTGAAATACAATGGTAATACATAGCGCAGTAATTGACTGGATACTGAGCACATGGTCTCCACTGGGATAATTAAAGACACAAAATGTGTCAGGGTCATGAGAAAATTGCATTGCTGTACGATCAGTGGTAGACCCAACTTTGAGCAAAGTTTGAATTGCCATCCTAAATACCATGGTATATTGGGATGTATTTCAGAGTGCAGGTCGTATCTGTGTTAACATTGTGAAAAACCACAGTATTGTCAATACGAATGCACCTAAAGTTACAGAGCATACCGGTACATCACTCAGAATCAAGATCTGAATGAATCTCTCACAGCAAAATGGTTTCAAGATTTACATTTGTTAGTCTCTTCATCTAGTCTTCTTTGATTTTCTTCACAGGTTAACAGTTTTTATTAAAGGAGAAAGAAATATGAGTGGAATTGGGAATTTTTAGATTATCATGGTACAATAGGACCGGTAATTGGATCAAACGCAAAACCATCCTAGGACAAATGATCAGAGTTCATGGTGCATGATTTTCCTTCTTTTTGTATTCCAATGCTATGACATCAGCCAGCTCACAATGCAGATCAAGCCTGATCAGACAACAAAGCAGGCTAGCATGCATGAATGATGGCAACCAAACCAAAACAGTGTGGGAAAAATCACATGGTGTGGCAAGGAATGAGGAGGAGTCTCATACTTACTACAGAACTCGTTTGTAATCTCGTTTGTAATCCTGTTTCAAAATGTGTTCAGCATTACTAGACATGAGACTAAAGTGGAAACAACACATCATACAACAGCTATTTCAAAACCACATGGCCAGCCAATCACACAATCAGCTTCTAAAATGCTTACATTTGGGTTGGGCCTACATCATAAGGGGCGGATCCAGGAATTCAGTAAAGGAGAGGCGCCTTTTAAAGGGAGGCGCATTTTTTTCTTTTGATTTCTTTTGTTTTAACCAAAAATAAAGAGGGGGTGCGCACCTGGTGCGCCCCCCTCTGGATCCGCCACTGATCATGCATGCACCATGGCAGAAGTAAATATATCCCACACTCCAGGGGCGAATCTAGCTTTTTGCTGGGGAGGGGGGTTAACAGATGACGATTCTCTCTCCAAATCAGCTGACAAGCAAAAAAATAAATAAACAAAAAATATCCCCCCCCCCCTCCTCCCGCCACTGTATTCAAGCTAGGCTCTATGTTTTACATTCTGTTTCAGCAGTAAAACTTTTCAGGTTACAAATATTTCCCCCAGAATGGAGCAAACCTTGCCTAGAAAACACATCCAGACTACTGTATGACTGGCCAAATATGATTTCTGATGCATTTTGGGAAGAAATGTGATTACAGTTTGCTTCTAGACTTCAAAAAATAAGTTAAGTAGAATGTAACATGCTTGAATACTTTGAAACATATTTACAAATGGGTTCTTTTTCAAGTGTGAAAACCCTTGACATGGGAGTGCTAATTCTGACATGAATCATGACCTTCATTCTTGTTATTTGTACAGTGCTTCAGCTTCCACACCCCTATAATTAGTATAAACCTCAAGCAAAGATGAACAAAATGATATTGTACAGAGCGGAAGAGATATCACACAGCCTTGTATTTAGAGTGAGGTGGCAACTTATCAAATGAATTGCATGGAAGAATGCATAACACAAACTTCACCATGACAGAATATGAATCATCACTGCAGAAAGTCAAGTCAACATTTATGAATGGCATGATGTGTATTTTTGTTGACTTATGTTCAAAATCATCCTGCCACAGAAGCAGGTCTTCAAATATTGGACAAGTCAAATTACAAGCCATTGCATATTAAGGGTTCCTGATGAATGTCGTACAAAGTTTGTAGGATTTTGAGGACATTTCAGAAAATGGTTAATTCAATAACTTGTTCTTCCAGTATGAACAAGTAGACCATAGAAAATAGTACTTTGAACATCAAGTATTATGAGGAAGATGACACATGGCTAGCATTATCTACATGTACAATGTATGAACTTTTCCATAGTGTCATGTGACTATTTCAAATGTAGTTTTAATATACTTCAGCAGCCATTTCTAACACAAACACACATACAACAATACAACAGAAAGACAGCATTACCATTATTTTTGTGATTTTCTTCATGTTGTGATTGATCATGACAGTGCCGTGTTGAAACAAGTCAAACTGGTAGACACTGAAACTTTACAGAAAATGACAAATTTGAATTTTCACCGAATATTTATCTATACGAATAATTGATTTCTATGCCTATTCTGCCTTATAAGAAAGACACCTTACTGTTCCCTTTAAAAATGATAATTTCAGATCTGTGGTTGGTGAGGCCTGCATCGCCTAAAGCCTGCATTTTATCTAGTTCTGAAATGCCTTCCAACCAACAGCTGCATATCCAACCACTCTTGTATTAAAGATGACTCTAACAACGGTAGAAATGCAAAAGTGCATACTATTGATTAAACCGCTACACGTAGATGCCACGAAAATATCAGCTTAGGGGCAAGAGCAATTTGAAGAGCCTCCAGCTTGAATCTTTTTCTACCTCAGCGCCTTAACATCAGCTGCCAAGTGTCACTGCCCCGGACACAATTACAGGCAACATATAAATATAAAGAGAGAGAGAGATAGATAGAGATTAATATTTTGGACCATAACAATAAATAACTTGGAGCAATGGAGAGAGAAAGGATTAGCAATATTCTGTGAAAATAATAATGATGATAAAAAGATAAGTTTGCCACAAGTATCAGGGGGGGGGGGAACTAGGAAAAGTGCTAGAAGGAATAGAAGATTGTGGAGCAATGAGAATTATACAGAAAGCATACCTGCCAACATTTCAAGATGAAATATCTTACTCGTGGATTGCAAAAATCTTATTTCATATGCAAACGGAAGTTAAAAATCTTACTTTCGGTCAAATCTTTAGAAAATACACATGAAATGTGTATCTAAATATTTTTTTTAAATCTGATTTCTCTGACAGAAAATCTGATTTTGCTATTTTTAATGTAAAAAATCTTACTGAATCTGATAAAATCTTACTAGTTGGCAAGTATGAGAAAGGAGCAAGAAAGAGAAAGATAGAGAAGATATTTATTCATATTCCACAAAAAAAAATTCAAATACATACATCATTATATTCTACATTCTAATTGGGAAGACAAAGAAAATAAACATAATATATTACAAGCCCACCAATTGTAATGTATAACAATAAAACAAAATGGAAATGCCTACTGGGAAGCTTAATAGCCTGTAAGATGTAGACCCCTTATGAGTAAAGGAGAGACAAAAAAAAAGAGAGGAACAGAAATAGAGAGATATATTTGCTATGCCTGGATCCATCACAGAAGGAATATCACTATACATATGACTGGAATAACACAACTACAACCCCCCCCCCCCCAAGAAAAAAAAAGCAGACAAATTGTATGTATCAAAATTAACAAACAAAATATACAAAGTACAGTTAATAAGATATGTATGACTCAGACTACATAAATCATCATCAGTGAAGTTCAAAAGCAGATCTTATTTTCTTACCTTTAAATAGTCAAACAATGTTTGCACACTAAGAGAAGACGTAAACACATCGAGTGAAATAATGGTGAAAGATGAGGTTATAATGATGAGTAACAGAGTTCCAAAGACAGGTTGATAGCTGCCTGGAGGTTGCTTGTGTGAAAGGCCCACAGGCCAGCTTGCCTGGATACTGGCGAGCCAAGCAATGACAGATGACGGCGGCTTACCGGAAGGATTTGGACTCGGATCAGGAGAAGATCTGGATTCTCCCTCCATCACCTCCCATGCTGTTACCATGCCTCACATCACCGCATCCTCTTTCTCTCTCGGCTGTAAAATTCTGTTCTCCAACTCCACATCCATATCACGAGATAGCTCTTGCCAGGGAGCTAAAGGGCAATGCACTTTGCCTCTGTCTCGTCCAATGAATGGCGAGATTATTATCACGATTACAGAGGAGAAATGCTTCCCACCCCCTACTTCAAGGTCACCCATCCTCATGAGTTTTCACTTTATATGTTCCTACCTGAAAAGTAAATGGTTAAACCTACACACACACACACACACACACATGTTTTGTAATATGATTGTTGTGTTGTGTTTTGTATACTGGTATTCTGCTGCATAGTTTTAACTTCTCATATATATATTTTCAAAAGTGTGAATTTCAAAATATTATTAATGGTGAGTGAAGATCGTTTTTTTTTTTAAGTGATGCTCTATTTTCATCCAAAAATAAACTTTGATAAACTATAGTATGCAAATACTTCACAGCAATATCTAACTGAAAAATTAGCAACACATTCCGGGCTACATTATGATGTGATGAATGACCTTTGATTTGCCAGAAAATGTGCTTTGAAGTCAGAGGGAACTGGCACGTTATTTCGCACCTAAAATGTTCAATACAATCTACAAAAATTATTAACAAATTCATTTTCTTTTAAGTAAACTAGTACTTCGGCGTACAACAGAATGATTCATTTTTGGGGAAAAAGAGAATGCCTCAAAGAGCATAAGGGATATTTGTAGAGTCACCTGTGTCATGTAAAGCTAAAGTCAACATATTTTAAATGAGAGAAACAGACAGACATGCAATCCAGTGAAAGGACAGGCTAGTGTAAACACAACGCCTGAGTGAATCTGATGCAAGGTGTAGGGAAAGTAAGGGGGTCTAGGAGAGAGACCAGCAATCATCAATCATTATGCCCACAGTGTTGTGACATTCTGACAAGGGTGCACCTACATGTACCCCCCCCCCCCCCCCTTCCCTTCACTTCCAAAATGTTCTTCATCTAGTCTGGTCAGGCCCAACTGCACTTGAACACATACGTACAGCTTTATACACTCATTAAGTCTGTCAAGATTTAGCATAAAAGTATCAACATAATTTCCAAGATGATGTATTATCCAAAAAGTAAGGGCATCTCTCATAAAGACAGGCCTTAAATTGTTTTTTTTTTTCTTTATATGCCTAAAAAATTATAGGTTAACCCTCCAATACCAAAGGTCTATATATCCTGGGTATTTGAAAGTTATTAGCATGAAATTAATAAATGATGGCTAAGAAAAAACACCCCACAATCTCACACATGAAGAGGGTTATAGATGTCCATGTATTCTGCACTCATTGAGGTACCATCTGTAAATCTCTATAAGACCTACACAGAATAAAGCAGGCTGCTGTTCCTGGATAAAATCAGTTTTCTTCTTGAATTGTGGAGCTGCACAAACAAGTACAAATTACCTTTCTAAATAAAAAGGAAGAATTCTTTCTCCTTTTTTTTTTGTATCTGGTGAACTAAGAGTACTGCCCCCTCCCCTTGGGGAAAAGATATCATAATCAGTGGATTAAAAAAAAATGTGAACCTTTGACAACATCTCTTTCAAGGCAACTGGCTGCTAATTTTCAATGGAAATTTGAGCTCTCTACATAACATTACTGAAAATATAACTGTGATTCACTGAGATGTAGAAATCGAAGGAGTTTTAAGTTTCCCTGAAATATCTCTAAAACGAAGGCTAAACTGGCATCACTACGCATTCTTGCAAAAATGTGTAAATTCTAGGGAAATTTTAATATAGACAAAGTAAGTTGCAGGCTTTCCCACAAACAAACTACATAAAAGCAAAAGCAATCCCTTAATCTAATATGAGATACTAATAGCCAATAATATTTGCACAATGAAATGTATCTTCTTTTAACCCATTGAGGACGAGTCCCGAGTATACTCAGGCAGGTGTCTATGGGAAATGCGTGTTGTAGCAAAATCAGTCCGTCCTCAATGGGTTAAAACCCTCCAACAGAGCATGATCATTACCTTTAAAATGTTTTCTAATGCATTTTCAAGGATGAAATTTCCTTCAATTCCAATACATAGAGGACTCATCACATTAATCTCCAGCAGCATCCTGTATAAGGTAAAACGATCTTACAAGAATCTCTTTATCATCGCGATAAATTGAGTTTATCACATCCAATGAGGTAACGAGACGGGGTTGCTATTTGCATGAATATCGGGTCAAGGAACGAATGCCTCTAGAGTAGCATCTACCTGAAATACTTAGTAGATACCACAGTGAGAAAACAGGAAAATAATGATCAAAGTAAAAAAGAAAACTAATCCCTTAATTCATCTCTTGTGACTACTTTCCCTACTATTCATCAGTTGCAGAAGCCAGATGATATTTCTTTTATGTTTGATTCATCTTGATGAAATCAAAAACAAAACTGAGAACAGCAGCAGTCCTTGGCTTTATTCCCTAACAGTTCAGGGGTACATGTTTTGTGAGTAAGAGAGGAATATAGATCAAAAAGAGAGAGAAAGAGATAATGGAGAAGAAAGTACTGATATATTCATCTCTCACACACACTCACACACTAAAGATGAATGTTAATACTTTTGTTGTGAAAGCTACTCCACATTGGACATTATATATTACGGCTTTTAGCGAACAATTAGTGGTCTGGGATGAGAATCTATTTAAGACATATGGTGGCTTTAATCCCCTAAATGTGGGGTTTTGTGTTCCTTTTTCTATTTTTGCTATTTAAAAAAAAATAAAACTCCCCTTTATATTTGTTCAAAACAAGAAACTGGGCTGAGAAAATCAAAGTGAATTTACAAAGATGATATTTTTCTCTGCAAATCAAGACCTGTAGAAAAAAACATCTGGCACCATTTTTGTAATAATTTCAAATGAGCAAGACACTATAAAGTCACAACTACAGAGCTGTGTAAAGTCTACTGAATAGAAGAGAACATGTGCAACTGTTCCTACCCTTTGTGATTATGTTAATCAATGAAATTGATGACAACAATGTCAAATCAATAAAACAAAAATAATGACATCATTGTACATGTATTCACATACAACTCAATACAGCTACATCTCAATTTCTAAAACTCTCAAACTTGAGTTATGACCTTTTGTTTCTCACAGAACACAGGATAACAGCGACTTCAGTTTATCGCTGGAGGCTTTGCTGGAGGCTTAGTGAATAGGAAGGACTTTTCCAGTCTCAAACACAAAATTATCATATAGGCCACACTTTTTTTCAATGAAATCTTCACTGTACAAGAACTTTGTTCTAGTTCCACTGATACTTTTTTTTTTTCTCCCTGTCTTTCATCAAAGCACATCCAGGCATCTCAAATTTGAAGCACCTAGTGCCACGCTGATAACAAACCTATAATTAAATCACTTTGCTTCGTTATAGTGGGATCCGGTCTTTCTTCACCCATAGAGGAAGACCAGTGATAAATCTCGTCTGTCGGAATTCACGGGGAAACATGATGCCGCAATCCTGACTGGAACATTCTCTCTCCGGCTTTTCAATGGTTTCCAATGGTTTCTATCACGACCCATCTCTCTCTCTCTCTCTCCCATCTCTCTCTTCATCTCTTATTTTGTATCTCTCACTGTTTCCTTATCTCTCTCTCTCTCTCACTCTCCCTTAAGCTCATTTTCCATCTTTCTCTCCCTGTTTTCTAACCTTTTTCTCCTGCTGGACTTTTGATCACAGTCACCTAAAAAATTCTGGCCAAAGACTGACTGCATGTTTGAGCATTCCAATCAATACCATTGTTTGTAATGAATCAAGTGGAATAAATCCCTTTATGTAAATTTTATATATGGAAGGTGAACAAAATGATCCTTCTCACCCTTGATAAAGTGTTTCCAAATTGTATAACTACAATGTAATTCCCTCTCTCACGTTACATGAGTACATGCTGATATTACCCTTGGGTAAAAGAATTGAAAAAAAAAAACACAACTTTATTATGCCGTTAAAATATTAGGAATGAGTTAACAGGTCTTTAGTTTGTATTATGAGAATTAGAACCCTTGGCAAGAGTTCCTCGAAACGGCCACCAAAATAATTGTATGTGTGTATTTCTCAATGATTACCCCCAAAAATTAATATTATTTTCATAGTTTTTAATATATTTCATTGAATACTTGATAGCTTTTAGGTTTGGGTCAGTTGGGGTTAGGGCTATGACTGGTTACTTAAATAATGCATTTTTGTTTGGTGGCTGTCCTAAAAGGAACTCTTACTGAATCTTTCTTCAACAATTTAACGTTACTGGTAGTGCTTCCCAATCATAGCATCATATCATCCCTATTCCAATATGTTGTCACCGTCTACCGAGATACTATACTATACTCATAAGTTGCATGCTGCTGGCACGAATTTAATGATAACTTCACTGCAGATTAGGCTACTTATTTTAACATCTCTTGGAATGTACTATAAATTGGGATGGGCACACATGATCTTTCATTGGAATGAGGTTTAGGACTACTCTCCACTGAAGCTAAATCTTTAGGCCTACCGGTACCCTCCACTCAAGTTAATCTTTAGGCCTCAACTGGGAATGTTCACCAGCAACATCCTATTCCTAAGCCCAATGCCCTAGATTGTTTGAATCAACAAACAATAGTATTTCCCCTATTTTCTGTGATAAATAACTATAAGTTCAGTTCAGTTCATAACTCTAAGTATTCATTTACACTTCTATAACCTGGAGTCTTGAATTGCTCTACATAGTTAGGATCTATTTCCCATACCTTCAAATTCCATTATAATCTTGAGAAAGTCTACCACCTGCAACCTGTATATCTACATCTACCATTGACCATGCAAGATTCTGCATCCTTCGACGGATGTTGAAGTTGTTAATTGAAATTATAAACACCAAAGAAAACTCTCATTGAATAGGAAGAGACTGAGTCTGAGGTAAGCAAATGAAGAAACATTTTCCTTCATTTACTGGTGATCAGTTACTTCACACAATCGATTGCAAAGTGCCCCTCTCCTGCTGGGCTGCGGTTTGGGGGAGAGCCGCTTGCCTTGATGGGACCCCTACTGTTTTCACTTCCTGTTTCTAAACTTTTCCCCCGTCTGTCATCGAAATAAAGCAGAAGAGCTTAAAGTTTACATCACAGTCAACATTCCTCATGTCAAAAATTCACGTCTCCACCAAGCCGTAAATCACTCAACAAGTCATCCTCACTTACCTATTCCAATTTCTGTCCAGGGAGGGATTCGCAAGATCACGGGCACTCCGCCTCACCGAGAAACTGGCTTGGGGTTCGTCAGGCAGACGACACACAGCTCAGGCGCATACAGCAGAACGTCGATGTAATAAACCTTGAGAGAGCGAGCTCTATGTTCATCGAGAGACAACCCAGTCAGAACAAACGAAGCATGCCAGCAATGCCGCGAAAATACCAAATTGACATTCCAATGCACACAAGTTAGTCGGTGGTTTCATTCACTCGCATCGCAAGCATTGTCGATGCTCGGTCATGCCTGTCTCCGACACAAGACGGTGTGGAGGATGGAGTTCAGTTTCTTGCAAGCGCCTAGCGCCATCTACGCTACAAACACTATAATGACTATTTTCTCAGCGACCACCACTATAAAAACTGACTTTTGCGGATACTAGTGGTTCCAGACGAAGGTGACACATTTGCTTCGGCAACAATATTGCTCCGGTCTTATTTTCTGCCAGGACTTATGGTTAGGGAGAGGGATGTGATAGGGATTTATGTGAAGATTAAAGTTAGGGTTATGTTTGAGGGTAAATCTATGTTTGGCTTAGCATGTAGATATTTTCATGAGAGCAATTATCTCAGAGGCAAATGTCGTGGAACTCCTGTAAATGTCAGCAAAAACTTTTATCAGCTTTTATTCACTCAAAGTTGGTTGTTTAGATGCTTTCCGCTACAATCTAGTAGGCTTATATCACAAGATTGCTTCATTATCTTCATCTTCTTCTTCTTCTTCTTCTTCTACTTCTTCTTCTTCTTCTTCTTCTTCTTCTTCTTCTTCTTCTTCTTCTTCTTCTTCTTCTTCTTCTTCTTCTTCTTCTTCTTCTTCTTCTTCTTCTTCTTCTTTTTCTCCTCCTCCTTCTTCTTTTTTTTTCCCCTTGGGGGGGGGGGGGGGGGCATGACCCTGGGAGCATGAGATAACCCGGGCTATTTTGCGGTTCATATGATACCTGTGAGAATTCATGTTCACATGTTATTTCTTATTTCATTTATAATCATGTCTTTTTACATTCATTTTTTTTATACATTTAATGACATTTGTAAGTATGACAAAAAGTTTGCAAAATTTAACAGAGGCACATGTCCTTGGAACAGGGATATTATTATTAGCAAATTTCCCCCTAGAAACATACATAGGTGCCTATGTGATCTCTTAATTGTATAATTTCTGAGACTATATTGTCCGTCATCTTTCTCTCCCTCTCTCTCTCTCTCTATCTCTTCTTTTTTGGATCCAACAAGATCCCACATTATCTCCTAATCTTCTTTTTCATGTGTATTCAAAACTTTTATACATGTACAATCACTCATTTAGACATACAAATATGCTCACTCATATCTTTCAAAACTCTTTGTACAACATGTGGTCATTATCAATTTGACACATAATACAAAGGACAACTGAGAATTACCTTGTTATATCATGGTAAAAAAAAAAAGTAGACAAACAAGAAAATATAGAGCTGGGACCAGCCAAATTACTTGTTACAACAGGGTTTTGTTACATCCACCCTCTATTTGATGGGGTTCCACTGTGCAAAACAAATTTCCTGGAAGACAGTCTGGTAAGTTTGGCAAATTGTGATGTTTTATTTCATCAGAAAAAAAAAGAAGAAAATTAGTGTGTGTTCACTTTATCTAGCAGAAATAAGGCACATAATATCTATTCCATTTGCTTCTTTTCACTTACTTGAGTGACGGCGTGTGCAGATTTCATCAACTTCCATGATCTTTACAATATATGAAGATTTGATTGCAAAATGGGTTAAACGTCATCATTTTCAAGTATAAGTCCATCATCAGAGCAAAATAAGACCTTTCCAATGATACCTCACTCGTAGCAAAACAAGGAATATTCTTGAAGTTATGACTAAATATATTCCATATTTTTAAAATAATTTTCTTTGTCTTCCTAACAGGTTTACTCATAAATATTTAACATTGACACAAATGGGAGTTAACTCATTTTGCGATGAAACTCTTCATGTGATGACAACACCTGTATGGCATTGTTTGGAAACATTGTGTCAAAACGTCCATACAATATCAAACATAACGGACGATATTACATTTCATACATATTCCTGGTGCAAACTCTTTGTATGGGTAAATGGTTGATTTACCGTAACATAAAAAGAAAAAACAAAACAAAACCAAAGTCACAAGCTTCCCACACCCAGCAGCGCACAACATGATCCAGAAATAAAATGCAGCCCATCATGCCAGAATCACATATAAAGCTAAACATGTTTGTTGCAGTATTTACACAGCCATATTTTCCCTTGTACATGTTATTTCCTATGCAACGCTAAGACAATGCAGACAGCAAAAACAAAACAAAAAACAAAACAAAACAAAACAATGTAAAAAAAAAAAAAAAAAAGGCCCAAAATGTCCCCAGCAGAAAGCTCTTGGCAAATAGATGAAAATGCTCGGAATGGTCATACATGTAGTACCTTTTTCGCAAACAAGTAATTTCACACAGGTTTATATTGAGTCAAGTACAGTATCATTCACATCCCACATTCAGTTATACACTACAAACACATGTAATGCATCCATTCTTTGTCTGTTACCTACATAGAGTGTCCAATACAAGCCTGTTTTACAACTGTGGACCTCCATAGATTACTGTACTCACTTTGTATCCAATGTTACACCCTATTTTGTGCTGTCTTATGTGCACATACACATAAGTATATGACTTGTGGTGAATTGATGTCATCCCCTCACAACTTGCTATACACTTTGTACATAAAGTTTTGAAATTTCTGGTTTTTCCTTCAAACATTATACAGTGTAATACCCCAGTCTAATATCCTGATATATCTGACTAATCATTATATGGAGTATATTCCATCAGGAATAACATAATGTTTTAACACTTTATACCAGAACAGTTGAATTTTTGACATTTTTTGCACACAATCAATGGCAAATTGTGAGATGATGACATCATCAACTCACTCATTTACATATTCACATCAGCTGTTCAAGAACTGTTTTGCAAAAAGGAGCATATCTATGAAATTTCATAACTTCCTTTCTTTTAATCAGATTTTGACCAAATTTTCACTGTTGTGCTTGCCACATTTTACTCTTTCTTTTCAGTTAAATTTAACTGGTCTGGAATTCCCCCTTTAAACATACACACTCACTTCAGCGTGTACTCTGACACAACTAAACACAACCAGGGGCTAATGATTTTAATTGATAAAAAGTGAAGAAATGAATGGAATTAGACAGCATGGCAAATTCATTCAATCTATCCATGATACAAATTATATTGTATTTGACGGCCTTATTTACTGGACTACGATGAAATATTGCCCTTATTAGGGCCGTAATTATATTAACTTGTCTGTGACACAGCAATATATGGCCCTAGCTTGTCCAGTCTTTTCTGGTATCCCATTCAATGGCATCTAATATATCATAACTGTAATATAATGGTATAATTACATGGCAAAAGCACATCTCTGCTAGTAGCAAACTCGTTCATTGAAAGTGTTTCCACATCATGTAAATACTCTGATGTCTTTTTCCCATTAAAACAAAAAAAAAAATAAAAGAAGAAAAGGAGAAGCTATTCTTATTGCTAACTTCACAAACATCATTCAAATCAGCTGTGGTCCCTTTCTCAATAAATTCACAAATAACACAGACAAATAAATTAGTTTTCATTTTTGGCACATTAGGAGAAAGATTTTGATTCACTGAAAATGCATTACAAGACCTGACACCCCCCCCCCCACCGAATATTCATGTAGAAATCTCAAGATTTTATTACACATTTAAAGGTGATTTTATCACACATTTCAAGGTAATTCTTACTGACAATACTAACCTATGAAAACAAAGAGAAATGCAATATTTTTTTTTTCCAGATGTAATGTCTCCTCAAGCATTGCAGCAGATGGTTTGGAAATGTGTGATAGAGGCTCAAATTAAAATAAAACAAAACAAAACAAAAATCTACTTCTAAAAGTCTCTGAGACTTTGTGTTGATTGAAGCTAAACAAGGGTTCATGTGGTAGACCTCCTTATAGCATCAAAATAATTCATTTTGCCACTTGACATGATAAACCTACATACATCTCACACATTGAATGACTGGAAGACATTTAGCAAAGACAAAGGTTTGATAACTCTAATATTCTAAATGTAAAAACCACCTGTTGCAAATTAAATTGTACAAAAATATGAGAATTGGTAAAAACTGGATGAGATTGCGAAATGGAACTTTCACCTTCTAATACAGTGTACTCTTATATTAAAGAATGCTTAAGAAACAAAATCTAGCAATGATGTTTTGTTGTCTTTTCTTGCAGAAAAGATAAAACCTTCTTTGTGTTTGACTGTTTTTCAAAACCTGATACAAAAAAAGAAGAAGAATGTAACGACGTTATTTCACTGGTCTAAGGGTGTATGTTTAAAGCAGAATATGATGTTATTTCAGTATCAGCATCACTTTATTGCTTTCAGCAAGCATCTGATTTCCTCATTTGATTTCTTCCTTTCACGTGCAGCAGTCAGTGTATTCGCAAGGGGCAAGTTTTGATGAGTGCAGCAGATGAACAAGTTGCTAAATTCATTATAGATTCTCCTACAAACATCGCATCCCATCACGCACATCAAACTTATACCCCGTTTAGAGTCCCCCTGTCTAGGAGGATCTCTGGAGGATGTCTGGAGGACATGCCAGACGAAAACAAGCATTTTCTTAAAATATACAAACTCAGCAAGGGGTGAAAGAGACCCCCGTTCAGAGTCCCCCAGTCATCTAGTGCGAGGTCAGCATACGTTTCTATGGAAACCAGTGGGTGGGCGTTCCTTCTCGAGAGCTGGCAGTTTCTCGTGCGCACATGCATGCACTCAGCCTGACACACCAGGTCACTGGGAGTATGTGCTGTGTTCACCCTGGAGACCAGAGTTTCCTCATCTAGCGCAAGTCTAGCACAACTCCCGAAGGTTGTGCTAAACTTGCGCTAGGCTGTCTCGCCTGTCTAGCGCGATACTTTACCTCAAGAGTCACCCCAGACTCAACCCAGATGCTTTGTGCCGTGAACATTTAGAGTCCCCATCTTCTGGGGTGAACATGGAACATCTCTCACAGGTTGTGCCATGTTTTGAGGGACTCTATATGGGGTATATGACTCCCTTCCCAAAATACACATCTAGACCATGAGTCATGGCACATTGAAATTGATCATAGTACCACTATCCATGGTAACTCAGTGAATACCCAATAGTCAAAGAAACAACTTACAATCAATTACAATTCCTGATACGATGAGGGCCCTTGTGTAATAAAAGCATTACTAAAACATATTTCTATCATGAAATGCAAAGCTGATCTTAATACACAACCAGCTCACACCTATGGAACAAAGACCTCATATACATGTGCAAAATACGAATTCATCTTTACTTTATCATAAATATATGCTTGACTTCCCCTCAACCAGATTCAATTATCTTTGTGTGATCTGGTTGGGGGATGACGAGTAGTGGTAGCACCATAAAGAACAAGTAAAAGAGAAAGATGAATCACCTTAATCATCAACATCTTCATCATCATCACCATCATCATCATCATATTCATCATTATAACCATGATTATCATTAGCATTAGCAGCAGTAGCTTCATCAGCATCAGAAATTACTATCATTCCCACCACCATAACATTACAACCTTCATCATCACTGCCATCATCGTTGTTTAGAATATGTTATCAATCGAAGTCTTTTTCAGAGACATCACTGTCTTCTCAAATGAAAAACTTTTCCTACACTATTGATATGAACATGTGCATCTCATCTCAAATATGCATCACAACTGAAAACCACCACTATAGAAATTGAGAAACAGTTTGTGGGCACATGCTTTCCTGCCTTCTTGGAAAAATGTGGCTTCTTTATGTATGCTCGTCTAACTGAAAGTGCTATACATTCATTTGAGCTTTGCAAACACCGTTCTTGTATCGAAGACAGAACCCCCATGACTTTGTTTGCCACTCAATCACAGCTGATTCATCAATAGTTTCAGTTGTCAAAAATTAAGAACGAGGAAATTTAGAAATACAACATTTCATTCACAACCATTGTGGTTGCAATGTTTATTTTTTTCTTCTTTCTTTCTTTTTTTAAATGTATGTTTTGTTTGGGGAAAGTGGGTGGAATTTACTGCAATTTTCAGAAGTTTATGATCCATGGTGCATCATATGGTGTCTCAAAGATTGGATGAAGCAGAGCTAATAAATTTGATGACATTTGACAAAAAGAAAATACAGTGATTTAACATCTGAATACATTTTCATTCATACTTAAAAGTTGATAAATACATAAAAGGATGTTACACTATGCTTTCAGTTCACTTCTTTTAGAGGAATATAAATCCTTTAAAATCATCCAGGTTTGACAGAAACACATACTGACACTGCTCATTAATACAGCTGATGTCTGCTTTGGTGTGGAACACACTAAATGTTCTACCCAAACAGTTTATAAAATGCTACTGAGGACATATAACCTCCCAAAATAGCATATTAGCAAACCCTGAGGTTGGAACATTCTGTATAGTCCCTCCCAACAACAAAAGCCATCATCTATTATATCACATTGTACAGTCGACCTTGCTCAAGTCAACCTTGCATAAGTCAAATAATCCCTTAAGTCAAAGGTCTTTTCAGGTCCTCTTCTCTTTATATTCTATTGATTTTAATCCCTCATAAGTCAAATTTTCTCAAAGTCAAAGCTATTTCTTCAGTCCAAATAGATTTGACTTAGATGAGGTTGACTGTATATGGGTTGGTCAGCAAATGGTCGCATACAACTAAGTCATCCAATCGATGACTGGTCTTTGACTAACCAATACACAAAAATACAACAAAGACAAAAAAAAAACCAACAACAACATATAAGGCAAGTTGAAAGAGCAAAAATTAATATTTTCCCGGTATAAAACAGTGGGCAAGGGAGGATTGTCACACAATGCAAAGGGACTGAGTTGTTCATCAAGGGAATATACGATGCAACCACTCTCTATAAGGACCTCTCCTGGGATTGCCATGTGACCTTATCAGGTCAGGTGACAATGAGAAGGTCATGTGACACAGGGTCACATGACAGGACAAAGTCTTATCCTCTGGTGACAGGATCCCCAAGGCTGCTCCTGGGAGGCTGCTTGGTATGGGGCCCACGATGAAAAGTGGTACTAGAGGAAACTCGGTGATACGGGGTCTCACTTCATGATGGGGTATCAACTGCAGCACTCCTCGTCTCATCTGCATTCATGGCTGTGGGGGTGGGGAGGAAGGGGGAGGAGAATGTTTAAATCTTGAGTTTAGACTTTTTCTAGCAAAGAAAAAATGGATCATCATCTCAACTATATAGCTACATGTACATATAAGATGGTAGAGAATAGCCAGTCTTCAAAACACTGCAAGCTCACTTCATACTTTGCGTATTGCCAAGACAGTATTAAACACTCAAAACGAACAACTTGGAATTGGGCTAGTTGACTACAGCATGTAGCACTGGTTTCTGCCATTTGCTTCACAGCATTTTTGCCATACAACATTTTTGCCATGAGGGGAACGCTTGGGTTCTTTTTTGTTTTGTTTTTAATTCTACAAACCTTTGAATACCCGGACCACATATCATATCATTGACTTTTCAATCTGATTGTAAAAGAAGCAAAACCCTTTAATGTTTCCTCAAAAGTGTAATTGCGTGTTCATTGCTCTTGTCCTTTAAAGGAAGATACGTAGCCACACCATAACGACTCACCGGAGGTGGTGTCCATCTCTTCATTCTCCCCAGTCACCACAGAGTAGACGGGGTCTGCCTCAGCGGTACTGTCTGGATGCAGCTCTGATCTTTGTGACACCTCATGCTGCAATAGTTGTATCTTTCAGGCACAAAAACAAGAAAGAAGGCATCCTTCAGTCATAGCTTTGTCACACTGTAAATTCAAAAGTCTGTTTCTCCGGCCATTTCTTCTCCTTATAAAATGACATAAAAAAACCCAACAACAACAGGGAAGATAATTCATGTACATAATATAGGCCCAAATAAATATGTAGTTTAAATCAAATCCATGGTTTGGATTTAGTCCATCAACTACAATGAGCACAAAATAGGCATACCTTTCACATGCACATGTCAGCGTACTTTCATTATTGGATGTCTCTTGGCATATGCGATATGTTGTTGGCATTTACCCAATCGAAATTTGCATAATTCATGGACCAGATTTTAAACAATCAATTTGAATTCTGGCCATAGAGTCATTCTGATTTCCTATTTTCAGCATGCATGTATGCGATACATTGTTTGCATTTACCCAGTCGAAATTTGCATAATTCATGGACCAGATTTTAAACAATCAATTTGAATTCTGGCCATAGAGTCATTCTGATTTCCTATTTTCAGCATGCATGTATGGGTGGAAATGAGCTGCTTGGTGGAGGTCTACATTCTCTGAGTGCTTTACTAGTTTAAAATAAAAAGTACAGAAACAAAAACAAATTTATGTATGCACCATGGCTCAAAAGCGATGAACCATGAATGCAGTGTGAATACTTACAAGAAAAGAAATCAGGTAGTATTTACTTCTGCTATGAACCACGACAATACTACTGATTTTGTTCGTTTGTTGTTGGGGTTTGTTTTTTTTTTTAGACATTACAATTAATAGAAAAAAGAAAATATGCAGGGTTTAAATCTGTTAACTCAGGCAATACTGAAACAGCTGATGGGCCTCACCATGAAGGCTATCATACCTGTCTTCCTAGCTCCTCACTGACAATGATAACGTTGCCTTCTTCTTTGCCACCTTTAGTGTGTCCTACATTCAGCTTCATCGTCTTGTCCACACTGTTGTCCTGGAAACAGCCACAAAAAGTAATATTGTAAAGATATATTACT
This sequence comes from Diadema setosum, assembly GCF_964275005.1. Classification (NCBI taxonomy): domain Eukaryota; kingdom Metazoa; phylum Echinodermata; class Echinoidea; order Diadematoida; family Diadematidae; genus Diadema; species Diadema setosum. The sequence goes on along the minus strand of NC_092705.1, from coordinate 13,299,724 downwards.
GTATGAGCTTTTTTTTTGCGTACAGATACTTTCACGAATGGGGAAGTCACAGACATTTTTGCGAGATGTTGTTTTCGTGAGTTGACACTGAGGCTATTATAAATGCGCTATTACCCTAGCGCACGGCGATATTTTTGCGTGTTGTTGAATTCTTACTACTATCAAACGTCGTACTGTTATTCGCGAAATTTGTGAAAATTAAACCCTCGTGACAATAACAGCTTGCACAGGAGTTGTCAGCTCTGATGTTCCTACGCACTACTGAGCAAAAAGATTCAACTGTCATGAAACCAAACAATGCACAGCCATAAGACTGTTTTCCTACTGTGATTCTGTCAACTATTCAGCAATCAGGCATTTGCAAATGAGCAAAGGATATGCAAGGAAAATATCATGTTAGCCTTGACAATGACACACACCCAATACCAATGGTTCCATTTCTCTTCCACCAAAACCAAATGAAATGTAACTCTGCTGTCAACAAAATCCTCACCGCTACCATCATCACTGCATCGTTGCTTGCAACGTCCCCATCACCACTCGATTCTTCAACACCATCTTGCGATTCTTGATTGGCTCCAAGAACCTCGATGCCGTCAATCACGAGGTAGCTGCCCGCATCGGGCTCCAGCACGTCGTCTGACGCAGGCGGCACAGTCGCGGCGTCGTCCGAGTCGGACACCGGCTTGACCCTGACGGTGTAGGACGTGTGGATGGGTTGCGAGCTGGTGTTGAAGATGCGCCCCTCTTGGTGCGCCTTCAGATGGATGCGCATGCGGTCCTTCCATGCCGTCATGAAGCCGCACTTGATACACTGGAGCCGGAGGTGAGAGTGCTTGGACATGTGCGTAATGAGGTGCTGCTTGTTGGCCGTGGCATAGCTGCAGACGTGGCACTGATGGGGCTTGATCCCTGGGGGGGGAGGGGGGGGGGGGGGAATGGCACAAATAGCATTTTGATAAAATTGTTTATGTTTATTTGATGTTTTAAGGAAATATCTGCACTGCGTATGTACACTATTTTGCAAGGGTGTTCTCTATATCTTTCAATTTCTTTATTTTTTGGTGAAAGCAGGAATAAGCTATTAGTATTTAAATAATAAAAAAGGTTTTGATTAAAAAAAAAAAAAATCATATAGGTAACATTCTTGTAAAAGATTTCAAGAGGTCCAGCATTAGACTCTGTTACTTCTCACTTATGATGATTACCCATTTTATAACTATGTAAGTGTAGTTTATTTGCAACAGCAGTATTTTGTACCTACTAGTCAATACTTTACCTGTGTGCTTGGCTATGTGTACACGCATCTGTGACATGTTGATGGCGGTGTAATCACAGTGTCCACATTTGAACGGCTTCACCAGCGAGTGTCTGGCCATGTGCCTCTTAAGGCTCGTCTTGTAGGCCGTCTCGTACCCACAGTACTCGCACGTGAATGCCTTTTCGGGCATCAGTCGGTTAGGTTCGTGTCGCTCGCTGTGCCGTTTTAAGCTGTGCTTGCTTTTCGTCCTGAAGTCACAGCTCGGACATTTATATTCAAAGGTGACCCTATCTGAACCATCATTTGACTTCACTGGTATGGGAGTGATTGGAATGCTTTGCTTTTCCCCACACCTGTGCTTCTCCAGTTTCTTTGCTGTGGTGGCTTCGATGCCGCACTTGTCGCACCGGAATTTCTTGCTGTGCCGTTCCAAGTGGGCTTTCAGGTTGGATTTGGTGGTGGTGGAGAAGTGGCACCCTTTCATGCTGCACTGGTAGGCACGCACTCCCTTGTGTTTGTCCATGTGGGACTGGAAGCTGAGCTTGTACTGGGTCTCGTAGTCGCACTCGGGGCACTTGAACCGCTTCTGCTTGGAGTGCCGCCACATGTGGGTGTCGAGGTCCTGCTTGCGGGCCGCCGAGTAGGGGCAATGGGGGCAGGCGTGGGGGCGGAGACCCTGGTGCTTGGAGAGGTTGTGCTGCACCAGACTGTGCCTGTAGATGCTGGTGAAGTCGCAGTGGAGGCAGCGGAACTGCTTCTCCGGGTCGTGCTTCTTGCTGTGGGTCATCAGGTCGTGCTTGTACATGGTTGTGTAGTCACACTTGTCGCATTTGAAGATCTCCGAGTCCTCCAGGTCGCTGAAGTCCATGTGGCGTTTCAGGTGAGTCTTGAGGTTGTACCGGTGGGGCGTGGTGTAAGAGCACTCCACACAGTGGTACAGCTGCTCTTTGTCCGGTCTGGCATGGGTCACGCGGTGACTGAGGAAGGCGTGTCTCTTGGTCGTGGTGAAGTCACAGTCTTCGCACGACCATGTGACAGGATCTGATTTTTGCAGCTCCGTCTCCATGGGAGCAGCTTGATCCTCCTCCTCGTTACTAGCAGTATCCCCTGAATTGTTGAGAAGAAAATCTGCAGAGGATGACAAGACATCAACCCCTTATTCCTTTTATTACAAAACTAGAAATGATGCTGTATTGGCTGGTATGCCTCCGCCATATGGCATTACTCTTTTCAACAGGTCTATTGTACGTCTTGCCACTGTGAGACTACAGTTTCACAATATTGGCAAAGATTTATTGTCTGAATACACCAGTTTTCATGACACTTATTTGAGCATCTTTCACTTATCTTTGATGCCATGGCCTAAAACTTTCCCTACAGACTCTCTATCTCATAATACATGCACACACTGAATTTCATAAAAACATGTTCATGCATTGCAGAGATATGAGGGAATTGGTGAAATATTAGAATTTGACCTTGAGTGTGTGTGCCCACAAGCTGAACAGCTTCGTCCACTCACACATGTTGTACATACGGCAAGTTAGTTCATTTTGAAACCTAAAATGATTCTGAAGTTACATCATCCACAAATTCCATTACAGATGGTAGGATGGATGGACAGATGGACAAATGGACAGACAACTGAAAACAAAAATATGCCTTTGTGGCACAGGAATAAAAATATTATCAGAGAGGAAAAACTACCCACACACACACACAAAAAAAGAGTAGACTTCAATGTTGGTGGGTTTTTTTCCCTCCCATGAGTGAAATATAGGACAAAAAAAAACAAAAAAAACACACACACACACACACACAAAAGCAAGATAATTTATTTCTTGAAACATTGATAAATGTTTGAGCATAAGAACATTAGGATTGCTTGTTTCTGCTCAGTTGCTTAAAAGCATTTGTAAGCTTTGTTGTCTGGAATATTGTCAGAATGTGACAAAGAATAAACAGTCACTACTAAATTAGCGTGTTTTAGTTACTCTATGCCCCCTTTACATTGTTGGTATCTTTTATAATTTGGTATTGTAATGTTTTGAATTGCAATATGTATACGATTTGTATGTATGTATACATTCTATTTCAACAAGCCTGTGGCTTCACACTGTATTTCTAAATGATTGTTATTATTGAAGAATGTATGAATTAAAGAATTGTGAAGAACTATTTATTGCCATTTCTGCTTCACTTGTCGTCTCACCATCCTTTGTTTTCTCCATCTGTCCGGGAGCAGGAGCATCTTCGGGCGTCACGGAGATCACTTTCATCTTCACCTCGCTGCTGGACGAAGTCCTGTCCTCGTAGACCAACAGAGTGGTTCCTGCTCCTCCTCCTTCCCCCTGGCCAAGGGACAGCGTGTAAGACGGATTCTGTCCTCCAAAGTCACCAGTGACTTCACCCCCAGTGTCTTGGGATCTCGGGGCAGGGGAGGATGCAGAGGCATCTTTATGTACAAACTCCTCCTCGCTCCCCAGCGATCCCTTCGCCTGTTTAGCTGTGTTCCCTTCATGGTTCTTTTGCGCCCTGGGCGTCTTAACATCCATCATAGCAACTCTCCTGCTCCGACCTCTACCACTCCTTTATTTTTCATGAGTGGATAAGCTTTCAATTCAGATTGGAGTTCTGTGGAAGAAAGGATAATCATATCTAATACAAAGTCTGAAACTAAAACTTGAAACATTACTAACAAAAATCACAAGAACAAGCTTAAAGGCATAATTTACCATTTGCAGATGAAAGCATTAGTGCTATAAAATAGTTCTAAAATGTGAGTTAGGGATTGAAACAACCACTGTCAAAATTTGAATCCGTATAATCGATGTTAAGTGTTGTTAAATACACAAAATGTGAACAATAGTTATAATAAAAAAATTTCCAGACTAAACCGTATACAGTTACGGTTTATTGAGAAAAACCCTGATATCTCCTTATATTTTAGGTTTTATTGCAAATATTTCATATGGTAGGATGTTTTATGATACAACAGACCTACACATATGCATCAAATATGATATCTTGAAAATTTTTGAAATCACTGCTCCCAAAGGTAAACTGGACCTTTAAGTAAATATCGCTGTATTTCCTTATACACAGAATCTGTCATTGAAGGCATAGATTCTCTACCACAGTACTTGTGTACTGGTTGTAGTTGTAACACTTTCTCTCAAAATACACCACAATGATAAAAGCTTGCAATTGGAGACTATAATAGATACTGTGTATTTGGGAAGGAGTCTTTTGTGTGTGTGTGTGTGTGTGTGTGGGTGTGTGTGTGTGTGTGTGTGTGTGTACCCACCCCTGGAAATCTACAATTTGATTTTTGTTTTTGCTCTATTCCAACATTCTACAGGAAAACACTTTTGAGGGGGTCAAGTAAAAATTGGTATGTGTCATCTTAATTAGGGGGAACGTTGTGATTATGAAAGAAATAATTGACCCACAGAGAATAGACTGGAGTAGATTCTACTAGAGTAACTGCGGCAGTAAGCGGCCGTGCGCCCGTTCGCGGCAGGTACAACATACTCGGTAATATACCGCTAAACACAGCATTGCACTGTTACATGCACACTACACATATACTAGCACACTACCAATCAACAAAAATCAACCGAAAAAATGGGCACAATCTCCGACAAAAGTGAAATTTTCTCATCTAAATGACAACATATTGCATCCAAAATTGTATTTTCGGTACTTCTTAACATAACAGTTAAGAGACAATGGTCCAAGAAACTGGATTGTTTTGTCGTTTTTCCCGATGTTCATGGATTTTGAAAACATATCCTCACGTAAAATAGAACTTTCGCGAGCCGATGTGGGCCGCCATTTTTTTTCGGAAAGTGGATGTTACCATCGAAAAAAATGAGAAAAACACGAGAAAGACATCAACAACACCGCCAGAAATTGCGATCCTGTTTGCAGCCAGTGCATGTACGCCCGCTATTTTCATGTGCTTTCGCAATGGGAATTGGCGCTTACGCAATGTTCGCGAGACATGTGAAGGCGTTCAGCTGAATATCGCGGAGCACGCGCGTATTGCATAGGGATTGTACATCGTGCTGCAAGCAGAGCTACTACGGCGCATATCGGCGATAATTGTGCCGGGTTTTGGCCTGGTAAATCGTGAAAATTGTGTTTGTCATTGGTCAAATTTTTTATGAAAACAACAGCGTTAATGAATAATCTTGCCTAAGAGATATGAAATGGTTGAAAATAATTTGCCTGATTTGTTTACCAGTGCGGAAAAACCCTTAAACTGCTGCAAACGGGGCATTTTACTCTAGTATCTACTAGTATTCTGGAATCCAGCATACATGTAGCATTCTATTGAAGCAAGCAGCCCATAATTTTACCATAAAATCCTATCTAAAATTTGACTGCCAGTTACACGTGCAACTATTAAATGGTAATGCTTTTGCACGCAGTCACATTTTGGCACAGGAGGTCTTGCAAGCAGGTTTTTTTCAACCCCATTTTGTAACACCAACAGCGAACAGTAAGTTGGAGAGCAACAGTCTAGCTTAGTCTAGATAGCTAACCACCATTGCTAACTGTAGAGGTAGAGGTCTAGATATCTAGCGTTAGATAAATTTAGATCTAGGGAGAACGTAAAGTCTATGGCTTAACTGCGACCAGCAGCCTCATACGCATGCGTATATAGTATGGGGCTGCTGGTCGCAGTTCTGGCTATGCTATGTTGATTTGCCAAGCAGTCTAGTCACTCAGCTCAGCTCAGCTCACCACCACTCCAGCCCAGGCCCCAGGACAGCCAGGTCGACCAGCCAAGAAGAAGAAAAATTGTGTAAATCATGTAGATTTATACACACTGTATGTCAACCCCTTTTGAACCCGACTGGATCTAGACTAGAAACCGTCTAGAACTCTAGTCGAATTTACTCTAGACTAGTTATCGAGATTTGATTTGAAAAAGGAAACGAAGAAGGGAATACACTACAGTGTATCATGGACTATGGCAACACGTTATTCCAACAGTCCCACACCTTTACTTTCCTGTGAACTCGGCTAATCACTGCACTAATGCCGCAGGTGTTTCACCACCATATATTCTGTTGTCATGGATTCTGTTGCCTAATATTTCTTCCCTAGTCACGGTACATCATGCAGATACGCCCGGCAATATGGTTTGTGGTAACATGATAATCGAATTACCATTTTTCACGAACGAGGTCTGCAGTTCCGTTTGGCCGCTTGTCGTTTCCTTGGATGAAAGCCACCGCACGCATCCTCCTCATCCGCGAGCGAGCGAGCTAGCTCGAGCGATCGAGCCAGCCAGCGAGTTCTGTGCACTCAACACACACATAATACACACTGTACTGATGTATACCGTACCAATAGAGGCGGAGTGCGTCAAATTATCGTAGTGCATCTTACAAGTTTTATTCTTCTTCAGAGAAAAGGGTGGATAGTGATTTGATTTTCTTGCCATTACTGTTCTGACTGCCACTGGTTTATACACCTCATTCAAAAGCACGTTACATTCATTAATCAGTTAGTACCACCGTCATCGAGATCAACTTTACCATCAACACCACCACCATACCACCATGGCATCGTCACCACCTCCACCAGCATCATGGGGGGGGGGGGGGTTCAAGTCATTCATTGTAGTCGTCTTCATCATCATGTCATACGTTTTTTCTTTCTTTCGATTTATTCTATCTTCTGTTGCAGACTACCACTAGCTCACCCAATTTTAGGGAGCTTACTTTTTCGTTTGCATTAGAGTGACTGTCATGAGATCATTATCACTGTTGCTCTCCCTAATACCTCTGCCATTTCACCCATGCCGTCATGAGAAATCTAAGTTCGTTATTCCAAAATACGCAAATTCATTTACCTATTCTAAATTGAGATGAGGGACAAACCCAAAATTAGACTGAAACGTCAATCTAATAGATCTAGAAGTCAGTCAATTTTCGTAGTCTAATTTTGGATTTACTAACTTACCTGAGTATTCTTGGGTGTATAAAAAGATTGGAAGCAAAGATTATTTGTCCCTCGCTACTGTTCTGTCCCGTCTCAGTGTTCATACTTGATTGGATTGTTTCTCCTGTATTCTTCTCAGGAAGACTTGAATTGGTTTATGGTCGTAGCGTTGATGACTTTCTAAGGCAGTGCATTCCGATTGTTTACATTTCTTATTGAGAAAGCAGACTGCCTCAGACTAGAATGGAAACGTTGTTTGACAAGTTTGAGATCGTGACCTCTTGATGTTGAACCACTGGCCAACTGGAAGAAGTTTGAAGGATTTGCTCTGTCGAAGCCTTTTAGGATTTTGAATGCAGGTCAGCTCATGCAGCTCTCTAAGTCTTTCTGGGTATGTCTTTTGTCTCAGTTCAGGAAGAAGTCTTGTGGCTCCTTGCTGGACTTTTTCTAGCATGTCTTCATCCCTCTTCAGTGTTGGATTTGTCCCTTGCCACAATCTTATAGATCGATTTTCAATATAAGGACTTTAGAGAATTGTGTCGTTATCCCGAACGTTCGTTAATCCGAGAACGAAGTGGGGTTCGTTATTCCGAAGATTCGTCAACCCGAAGATGAAACTTAATCGGTAAACGAAATAAAGATCGTTATTCCAAAAATTGAATAATCTGTAGCGAAAAAAAAAATAAAATGGCTCATTCTGATGATAATGAAGATGATGACGATGATTGATGATGATGATGATGATGATGATGGTGTAGAAGAGGGGTAAGGGTGGCATACGGAAGAGGAGAAAATACTTTTTTCCTAAGGGGGCGTAGAGACCGAGCCCCCCCCCCCCCCGGGGGGGGGGGGGGATGAGAGTATTGCGGGACGGGGGTTTCCCCCCTCCCAATCGAGGGAGCGTTTGCATTTTTAGAATGGAAATTCAACGATCTGGTGCACACATTTGTTGGAAAATGTGAAAATTTTTTTCAGATCCAGTAAGTTAGATGATACTTTTCTATTTATTAAGGTTGCCAGAGAAAGCCCCCAACAAACTAAATTCTATGATTGTTGCATGACGAAGGGGATACCCCGCTCCTTCATGCGGCAGCCTTTTCATTTGTTGGAATTAAAACTCAGCGATCTAGTGCACACTCACGTTGTGGTGGCATATTTGTGAAATTTTCAATCAAAAATGTAAAAGATACGATGGTTACCTACTCTAGTTTGCAAGAAAAAGTCCCAAACAAGTTAAATAATATTGTGTAATCGTTGTACGGTTCTCCATACATAACAAGTTTATTTGAGATCTCATTGTATCTGCATAAGCGCATGCAGCAACAGATCGAGCGGGGAGAGTTTAGGAAGTGGATACATTGTATGCCCCTCCCACAAGAAGGAGCTTTTACAATTTTAGAATTGAATTTCTGTTGAACACTTTCAATGGAATATTTGGGAATTTTTGATAAAAAAAAAGTAAGACAAATAATATTCAGGGAATATGTGAATGTCTACCCTTTGTACACTGAATATCCTCTCATGACTTGTTACGGTTATGCGTCTTCACTGTTCTTGCTGTCTACGTCTATTTTTGATATGGAAATGGGATAGCGCTCCTCGGGCACATCGGGGTGACATCAACACAATATCGCGTAATCTCACAACAGGATGACGAGAATGTAATTAGCATTAGGAAATGGTAGACAAAAAAAACCACCAATTTATATTGTTAATTCACAAATCAAATTATGTGAAAATATTATCAGTATTTAAAGAAATGGGAGAGGGGCACAGCAAGGAACCTTGGTTTGGGTCATACTGACTCTCAAGATATCTCGCTCATCCATCATTCGGAGTCGAGTTCTCAACCATAAACGCCAACCTAGCGGGGTTCAATCTAGATTATTAGAGTTTTTTTTTTTAATATTTTAAAATCTTCACTCCTCTGTTTTACTTGAAGCTATTATATGGGGAAAGATTTTCACTTTTTATGGGGGGGGGGGGGATTCAAGCGGACCCTAATTAAATGGGGGGGGGGGAGGGGGTGTTCGAACTGAACACCTGAACACCCCCTCCCTCACCCAGTCACGTAATAAACTACTGTTATTATTTTTTTTTTATTTGTCTACTTTTTAAAACCAATTTCTAGACCTTTCCCTTTCTCTCGGCTCTGGTACCAATATTTTGGTTTTTATACCATCAGATGCATGGAGCTACGCGTGTCTTTACCGGTATGAACCTATACCTAATGCAGTTTATACAAGATTAAATAATAAGGAGAACACAACCCCAAACACCCATACTGCGCACACACACATGCCTCCTACCGCGGTAGAAGGTATCGCAGGGGCGTCACCAGCTTTTTTTCAAGGGGGGTGCGTTTTGACACTAAATGTAACGAGATTTTTGGACAGACATTTGGAATATAGGAAGCTCTCAATCCCCAGACTATATTTAGGGAAACCAAGCGGGGAAAGGGCACCGGCGTAGCTAGGATTTCATCTGGGGGGGGGGGGGGAGATGTTAGTATGCGAGGGAGCCAGCAAGGGGTGGGGGGGGGGGGAGAGGGTGTGGAAGTGCCTGTTGTCCCCCCTCCTCCCACGGTGAGAACTTTTTGCATTTTGATGTTGTAAATGGTGCAATTTGATGCAGGTTTTTGTGTGTTTTTATCGACTTGAAACAGTCCCACTTGTTTAAGGTAGCAGTACATTTTGATGGAAATTGTTGTTGAACAATGTACCTATCATTTCAATAAATTTCTAATATTTATTCTTACACTGATGTCATGAACGCGACCGAGCCCGAGCAAGCGGAGCGAGGGTGAGGGTGTGGGAGGGTGTGGGAGGGGGCCAACCCCCTCCCTGCACGGTTAGAACTGAAATTGCATTTTGATGTTGTAAATGGTGCAATTTGATGCATGTTTTTGCTTGTTTTATCGACTTGAAACTGTCCCACTTGTTTAAGGTAGAAATATATTTTGTGGTAGATTATTATTGAACAATTTGCCTATAAAATAGTATCATCCAAATAAACTTCCTGTTTTGATATTTACACTGAATATCATGAACGCGGCCAGGCAAGAGCGAGCGGAGTGAGCGAGGGGGAGGATGTGGGAGGGAGTGTCCCCCTCCCACGGGCACTTTTTGCATTTTGATGTTGTAAATGGTGCAATTTGATGCAGGTTTTTTGCGTGTTTCATGGACTTGAAAAAGTCCCGCTTAATTAAGGTATCAGTACATTCTGAAGTAAATTGTTATTGAACAATTTGCCTATAAATGGTATCATTTAAGATATACTTCTAGTATTAATTCTTACACACTGATGTCATGAACGAGACCGAGCCCGAGCAAGCGAAGCGAGCAAGGGGGGAGGTTGTGGGAGAGAGTTGTCCCCCCTACAAATGGATTATAGAATGCCGGTGTGAAACGACAAATTACTGGCATCAACATCAGGAGAATTGCACGATTGAATGCAAGCGAGCGGAGCGAGCGAGCTTGAAAATTTTGACATTTTACAGTTTTTAAAAAGATGCAGTTTTTAAAAAGATGCAATAACTGGCAGCAATATCAGGAGAATGGCATAACAATAACATGTGTGCGAGCGGAGCGAGCGAGCTTAAAAATTATACATTTTACAGTCCAAAAACTGCCGTTTGTAGCCATATTTTTTCGCTTTGGAATTTAAGAGGTGGGGCGCACCGGACACAACTGCCGGCAATTACTGGCAGCAACATCAGGTGAATGGCATCACGACTAAATGCGAGCTTGCGAAGAGAGCGAGCTTGAAAATTTTGACTTACAGTCCAAAAACTGCCGTTTGTAGCTATATATTTCCCTTTCGAAATAAAGGAAGGGGGCGCACCGGACGCAAATGCTGGCAATTACTGGCAGCAATATCAGGAGAATGGCATAATTAAATGCGAGCGAGCCGAGCGAGCGAGCTTGAAAATTTTGACATTTTACAGTCCAAAAACTGCCGTTTGTAGCTATATTTTTTTGCTTTCGAAATCAAGGGGGGGGGGGGGGCCACCGGCGGCAACTGCTGGTAATTACTGGCAGCAATATCAGGAGAATGGCATAACAATTAAATGCGAGCGAGCTGGAAAATTTTGACATTTTACAGTCCAAAAACTGCCGTTTGTAGTTATATTTTTTTTGCTTTCGAAATTAAGAGGGGACACCGGGCGCAACTGCTGGTAATTACTGGCAGCAATATCAGGAGAATGGCATAACAATTAAATGCGAGCGAGCGGAGCGAGCGAGCTTGAAAATTTTGACATTTTAGAATCCCCAAATTGCCGTTTGTAGCTCAGTATATTTTTTCGCTTTGGAAATTAAGGGGTGGGGCGCACCGGGCGCAACTGCTGGCAATTACTGGCAGCAACTTCAGGAGAATGGCATTACGACTAAATGCGAGCGAGCGGAGTGAGCGAGCTTGAAAATTTTGACATTTTACAGTTTTTTGCCGTTTGTAGCTATATTTTTTCGCTTTGGAAATTAAGGGGGGGGGACGCGCCCGGTGCGCCCCCCCCCCCCCGGATCCGCCACTGGTAGTCAAGGGTGTCGGTTTATGTTCATGATTTGGGGAGGTTTGACCAGCGAGGTGGCGTCGAAGTGACCAAGAGGGGTAAGGATGTCCAAAATCTGCACTTTAGAGCAACCCATAATTGTGCGTGTTTGTTTGTGTGTGTGTATTATATACACCGTTGTACAAGGAAAAGTTAGAAATTAGCCCAGGTCAAGTCTTTTTATTGGCAATGCAAGACATTTTTATATAGACTAGTATGTAAAGCAACGCTGCAAAATCAATGATCTAGCTTTGATATAACGAAGCGCAAGGTACAAAGGTGTACATTCTACATCACATTGCGCAACATTGCACCGACTCTTTTTGCCGTTCGGATGTTCTGAGTACACTACGCACACCCTGCTTATAAGCAGAATGCCAACCAGGAATCACGTTGAATCACAACCTTTTGTCGGCTCCGGGCTTTTTGAACAATGTTTCACACTATATACCTCTTGAATTATATGGTTAAAAGAAATCATAGAAAAATATCTTATTTCTTGATCACCCTTTCATGTCGATTTCAAAAGCAGTTTACTAACCCTTGATTTACCATTTTGGCAAGTCTTTTTTTTTTAAACCAGCGGATGGGGGGGGGGGCACCCCCCCCCCCCCGTGCGCCCCCTCTCCCTCTCCCCCCCCCCCCCCCCGTAGTTACGCCACTGCTTTTGGGTGAAATAATTGGACAGATTTCTAACAAAAAAGCAAGAATTTTATTTCATCGCGGGAATTATGATTATGTGGGGTGGGGCAAATGGTGCGCTTGCCTTCCAATATTTTTATGGGGGCAACATATTTTTTTCTTTCAAAAGCAAGAAAATCTTCTAATTTAACAATTATTAATTATTAATTGTGGAGGCAAATTATAATATGCTTGCTCCTCCAATATTTCTATGGGGCAACTTTTTTTTTCTGTCAAAAAAAAAAAGGGTAAGAAGGAAATCTTCTCGTCTCTGGAATTATGGAGGGGGGGGGGGTGGGCAAAATGATATACTTGCCCCTCCATTTTTTTGTTTTGTTTTGTTTTTTAAGGCTCGCACTTGGGCTGGCAATATGGATTGGTCAGAAGTAACGTGCATAGACCCGACATACTTGAAAGTAGCACACGTACATGCAAACTCGTACGTGCTCCGTACCGTACGGATGTACAGTACGGTTGATAAATAGTAAACATTGTATAGAATACTAGTAGATATGATAAAATCAGTGCTGCCAGAGCCAGGGGTGCAAATTGTTTCTGCCCACGAATTTGTTGTCCCTGGTGCAAAATTAAAAAAAAAAAAGTATAATTATTTATCGTCCGGCGTTGAGGTCGCTAGCAGACTTTTTTTTTTTTTTTTTTTTTTTTTTTTTTTTTTTTTTTTTTTTTTTTTAGGGGCTGAAGGGGGGTGCGTTCGCACCCAACGCACCCCCCCCCCCCTGGTGACGCCCATGTATCGGTCTTTTCACCTCTCTGCTCCTACTCGAGAAACTGTTCTCATCAAATGGCAAGTTAGTACAAAAGTCGAAGTAATACGACCCAGCAAGGTGATGTGTATGGATGTTTTAATTCTCTTCATCGCGGCTTGGCATCACCCCTGTCATGTTTTGGTAACCGCAGAAGTCGACCCGACCTGCATCCATTCCTCTATAAGCAATCACTTTATACCTTTATCAGGTCTATGATGGTAGGGGCGAAGTTCGGTCTGCCAGCTTTCCACAGGAGTCAATGGCCTTGGGGGCAACTGAAGCGGCATACCCACCCAACACCAGCATCATCATTGTGTACGATAAGCAGGATCACCGGATCTTGCGGTGCACCGTGCACCGTTGATGCAGACTGCAAACTTGTTGAGATACAGCATAGTTGTTCCACCTGACAGACGTGCACGGCTTCTGAAACTGTCGTTATATACTGTGAATTTGTGCATCTGATGGTTTAAAGTTATTGACAGGCGGATTTAATCGAAGGTAAGGTTTGAACTGTCCATCTGATTTATGTCGTAAGAATTATGTGTTTTCAAGATATTTCGTCAGACGTAATTTAGGGCGAATACACTACTACAAACTATCAGGCTTTCGGGTGTGCGACCCCTTCCGCGACACAAGCGCTCTTCCGAGAGCGATACTCTATTGATTTCTCCCCCGACACGCGGGGACGAAAATTTTGAAAACCCGCTGCCTGTCACTCTCCTCGGCTCAGCGGGATGTGAAAATCTAAACCCGTACTTTTGATGCGGGATGTTTGGAGGGTGTAAGCTATACCTCTAGATATTGTTTCTGAATACAGAGATACAGATGTGATAGATATCCTTATGGGGTAGAATACCTCTTTCTCTGTACTTCCCAGAGTGTTCCCCGTGCAGTTTTTTAGAATTAATGTCATTATTACTGCATTTTTCTTCTTACAACTGGACACGACACTGGTCTACAGCTGTTGCAGTTTTATGCTTTTTGCATACTGCAGAAAATATGTTTTAGAATTAACATATTTTATGAGATTTTTGTTTTTGTTAAGTATGTGTAGTGTATGAAATTGTAGATATTGAAGCCAGAAATTAAAGATGTTTGCTATATGTGCATTTTACCATGCATTTTAGTGTGGTTGTTTGTTTGTTTATTTGCTTGTAATTTGTCTGCGGAGGTTGGCAGCCCTTGGACACAATCTAATAATATAATTTTGTTGCTTTATGTCTCTCTATTGTATAGAAGAGTCTGGATATGTATGTGGATAGAATTATTATTGCCAAATTGTAAATATTTCTCCTATCTATAGGCTCTGGGCTCTAATACCAACTGATATATTTCATTTCATCTAGTAATTTATCTCTCTCTTTATATTTCTACTATACTGCCATCTCTACCTATCTATCACTGTCTGTATCAGTCTGTCATTTATTTCTGTCAGTATGGCAATCTAGAATGCTATCCTATTTAACAATCTAAAATATTATTTAATCAATAAATAATCTTCTAAAAACTAGATATTTACTGACAGGTGAGAGCAAAATCTCTCTCTCTCTCTCTCTCTCTCTCTCTCTCTCTATATATATATATATATAGTTGAGACAATGTAGATAACAGAAGATGTCGCATGAAACCGGCAGAGATGTGAAGCTTTCGACCGTGGTCTTCCTCAGCTTTAATGTCTGTTTGTGAAACGAAATATATGTTTTTGAGCATAACAAATCTGAAGTCATATACACAATATATTAAATATAAGTTGAGCATGAGTTAATAGTTACATGACATACTTGGCAATATTTTTTGGCACTTTGCAACACATTCAACAATGTATAACTGGAAATGAGTGTATAGTGAGTATATAAATAATATAGCATACAAACATATCATACAATAAAAATTATCAAACATATATCATAAATAAACTAAATAATATGATTACCTGCTAAGCAGACGTTTGCGTTGCCTGGAGTTTGATTGCAAAAAGGAATAAGTGACATTTTTCAAAATCTAGAGTTAGCCCACTTTCAGATCTGAACATACTAAAACCTTTCCAAGGAATAATCTTGGAAGTTATGATTAAAATAGCCCTTATTTTCCTATACTTTTTTCCATTTCCTTTTTTTTTTGTTCATATGTACAATTCTGTTAATCCCTCCATCTCTTTTATTCTTTCAGTGATATTTGCACAAGTTGTACAATAATTCAGGTCATCTTTCATGTACTGTGTGCCAGGAAAAAAACCCAGAATGATGCTGAATACAGTAAAATACAGCATGTGAGTGTAACATATTTCTTAAGAAAGGGAAGGATAAAGTCCTTATTAACCACTCATATCAGAAAGATTCCAGATATCATAAGACTGCAGAAAAAGAAAATTCTTTGGAAGAGAGAGGTATCGTTTGCACGAACAGTCCACATGATTTTGTTGATTTACTTTAAAAATAACATGAGCTTAAAAAAAAAATTGGTAAGATCTCCCATTTTCCACTTATGTATCAAAGTTGATACCCCCCCCCCCCCGAGTCTTTATTGTTTTGTCAATGTAAGAAGTTGGAATCTTTTCCTAACATTCATATTGCTAGGAAAAAAGAACAATAATTAGGCTATGTTACAGCACAACTTTGCATACCAGTACTCATCTACATGTACCATTTATGATAAAAAGTCATGCAATATATGAGTGAGGTTCTAACATTTAAATTTGTTGTAAATGTATGTTTTTTTGGCATACATTTTCTAAGGCATTTTATGTGGGTGCTTCAAAAGACAGAAATAATGTCTTGTACAATGCACGAAATGGATTATCTCAATATGTGATGACATTTTTCACTTTTGTTTGTAGGAGACACTCACCGTAAAAGAGATGTTATCATCATGTTATAGCAATAGGACAGATTTCATTTTCTTCTTCCAGCTACAGCAAACAAACTCAACTGCTGGGATATAAAGTTGTAGGCATTGTATATGATCAAAACAGATCAGCTCAAAGTTCCCACATATCTGTTGTACAGTAAAAGAAAAATGAGGGCTTACATTATGTCTAGTTCCTGCAGTTAGAGTTCAAATGGAGCTACCCAGCCATTGTGCAGCAGTTATAGCAATTTTCTCACCAAAGTTTTCTTTGTCAACCATAGTCTAGTGTGTCAAAGATTCCTTGATGTAGCTGCTCCCACAATGGACTGACTGTTGTGTGCAGAGAAGTAATCAATACCCGGTGATCCCTTTTGAGGAATCTCTTTGAGGGCGGCCATTGTTTGTTAACACACAGAGCCACCAATAAGCTTCTGTTTGATGATTGAACTGCTGTTTGGTGTGTGTGTTATAAACTGCAGTGTTTTTCCCCCGTCTTTCCTTTTGGCCTATGATGACTTGCATATTTCCGTCTCTTGGGATACCGAAATCTCAGACTTAGATTTCCATTGCATAAAAGAGCAGTGAGTGTTCACCGGAATGTCCTAGTATTAGACATATTTACAGAAGTGACATGATGTGTTTAGTCTACTGTTCCCATTCAACATGCACAAAATTATGTCACTTACTTACAAGGTATCAAAGACTGAGGACAAATCTGTTGGATCAATACACTGTTATTTCCCCAAACAAAGAGAAGGTTTACATAGCCTTGTCGTTGTCTTATGCCTGCACACTCACAACCAAACACACACAAACATGCACGTACACACTCAAACATGTTTTCACACATGTATGTATATATTTTTCAAATTCAACCAAGATATCTGTCATATATTCTATTTTTATTCTGCAGCTATATATATTGCTGTATAAGCATGCATATACAGTAGATAGGACTTATTGTTGTCCATGTTTTCACTGTTTTGTTTTTTTTTTTTGCCTGCATTTTATAGGTGCAGAAAACATTATGCATGTCTTTGTCAACTGTGCATCACATTCAGCTAGTATTAATATATCTCTCCATTTTCATAAAAAGATGGAAAGTTTTATGTATTTCAAAAGATATATTTCATGATTATCAACGAATAAATGTGAAATTATCAACAAATAAATGTGAAATTATCATCAAATGCCAATGACATGAACTATTCCATAGTCAAAGTACATTTCACCTGGGTTGGGAGTGTAAGGCACAGATTGGACATTAAAGAAAAAATGTAAGTGCAAGAGTTTTATGGATAAAAAAAAAATGAAATACCAGTAATGAGATGAAATTTAAAAATTCAGCATCTACTGCCACATGATCTTTGTGAGCTATCTATTTTCCTGATTAATAATTTGAAGATAGAATGATGAGCATCCTAACATGGACGTACACCTGAAGAGAACATATTATGAATGAGACAAGAAGGTTAAGAAATTAAAGGACAGAATCAGAGAGAGATAATTATATAAAGTTGTGTTTAGATAGATGTTGTAATAAAAAATACATCAAAGTGAATCTGATTTGAATAAGAGAAATTGGAGTAGAGAGCACACAAGTAGCAAACAAGGAAAATAAGTAATGAAAATTACTCAGGTCTGCAGATAGATAGATGAACAGAGAGATAGAGAGAAAGATGGAGGGAGAGAAAGTCTGTACAGTAATATAGAAAGAGAATGAAAAATAAAAAGAGACAGACACACAAAAGTGAGGTTGACAAGTATCATGCAATTACTCTAATTCCCAGATGGCAAGAAATTAAAAAGTGGTGTTTGAATTGTTGCGGTCATACCGTCGCCAGGCGAATTCAATTTGCAGAATTGCCCCGGCCGTGAAAGTTTAACCAGGTTTTGTGTCCATTCAACGAGGGTAGATTGATGGGCGTCGTGGAAATGGATGCACGACCTCAGCAAGCTTTCGTGATGCTATGACGACAATGAGCGCACAGATATGCAGTTAATTTCATGATTAGATATCTCTGCCTATAGAGGAAACCCACTTGATGGAAATTTGAAATGCTTAATAGTGACAGCACTGGTAATATACAGTAGAATAATTGCTTGGGGAAACTAGGTGTAAGCACAATGGCTCTGTGAATGTGGCCAATGTGGGGTGGGGCAAATGGTGCGCTTGCCTTCCAATATTTTTATGGGGGCAACATATTTTTTTCTTTCAAAAGCAAGAAAATCTTCTAATTTAACAATTATTAATTATTAATTGTGGAGGCAAATTATAATATGCTTGCTCCTCCAATATTTCTATGGGGGCAACTTTTTTTTTCTGTCAAAAAAAAAAAGGGTAAGAAGGAAATCTTCTCGTCTCTGGAATTATGGAGGGGGGGGGGTGGGCAAAATGATATACTTGCCCCTCCATTTTTTTGTTTTGTTTTGTTTTTTAAGGCTCGCACTTGGGCTGGCAATATGGATTGGTCAGAAGTAACGTGCATAGACCCGACATACTTGAAAGTAGCACACGTACATGCAAACTCGTACGTGCTCCGTACCGTACGGATGTACAGTACGGTTGATAAATAGTAAACATTGTATAGAATACTAGTAGATATGATAAAATCAGTGCTGCCAGAGCCAGGGGTGCAAATTGTTTCTGCCCACGAATTTGTTGTCCCTGGTGCAAAATTAAAAAAAAAAAAGTATAATTATTTATCGTCCGGCGTTGAGGTCGCTAGCAGACTTTTTTTTTTTTTTTTTTTTTTTTTTTTTTTTTTTTTTTTTTAGGGGCTGAAGGGGGGTGCGTTCGCACCCAACGCACCCCCCCCCCCTGGTGACGCCCATGTATCGGTCTTTTCACCTCTCTGCTCCTACTCGAGAAACTGTTCTCATCAAATGGCAAGTTAGTACAAAAGTCGAAGTAATACGACCCAGCAAGGTGATGTGTATGGATGTTTTAATTCTCTTCATCGCGGCTTGGCATCACCCCTGTCATGTTTTGGTAACCGCAGAAGTCGACCCGACCTGCATCCATTCCTCTATAAGCAATCACTTTATACCTTTATCAGGTCTATGATGGTAGGGGCGAAGTTCGGTCTGCCAGCTTTCCACAGGAGTCAATGGCCTTGGGGGCAACTGAAGCGGCATACCCAACACCAGCATCATCATTGTGTACGATAAGCAGGATCACCGGATCTTGCGGTGCACCGTGCACCGTTGATGCAGACTGCAAACTTGTTGAGATACAGCATAGTTGTTCCACCTGACAGACGTGCACGGCTTCTGAAACTGTCGTTATATACTGTGAATTTGTGCATCTGATGGTTTAAAGTTATTGACAGGCGGATTTAATCGAAGGTAAGGTTTGAACTGTCCATCTGATTTATGTCGTAAGAATTATGTGTTTTCAAGATATTTCGTCAGACGTAATTTAGGGCGAATACACTACTACAAACTATCAGGCTTTCGGGTGTGCGACCCCTTCCGCGACACAAGCGCTCTTCCGAGAGCGATACTCTATTGATTTCTCCCCCGACACGCGGGGACGAAAATTTTGAAAACCCGCTGCCTGTCACTCTCCTCGGCTCAGCGGGATGTGAAAATCTAAACCCGTACTTTTGATGCGGGATGTTTGGAGGGTGTAAGCTATACCTCTAGATATTGTTTCTGAATACAGAGATACAGATGTGATAGATATCCTTATGGGGTAGAATACCTCTTTCTCTGTACTTCCCAGAGTGTTCCCCGTGCAGTTTTTTAGAATTAATGTCATTATTACTGCATTTTTCTTCTTACAACTGGACACGACACTGGTCTACAGCTGTTGCAGTTTTATGCTTTTTGCATACTGCAGAAAATATGTTTTAGAATTAACATATTTTATGAGATTTTTGTTTTTGTTAAGTATGTGTAGTGTATGAAATTGTAGATATTGAAGCCAGAAATTAAAGATGTTTGCTATATGTGCATTTTACCATGCATTTTAGTGTGGTTGTTTGTTTGTTTATTTGCTTGTAATTTGTCTGCGGAGGTTGGCAGCCCTTGGACACAATCTAATAATATAATTTTGTTGCTTTATGTCTCTCTATTGTATAGAAGAGTCTGGATATGTATGTGGATAGAATTATTATTGCCAAATTGTAAATATTTCTCCTATCTATAGGCTCTGGGCTCTAATACCAACTGATATATTTCATTTCATCTAGTAATTTATCTCTCTCTTTATATTTCTACTATACTGCCATCTCTACCTATCTATCACTGTCTGTATCAGTCTGTCATTTATTTCTGTCAGTATGGCAATCTAGAATGCTATCCTATTTAACAATCTAAAATATTATTTAATCAATAAATAATCTTCTAAAAACTAGATATTTACTGACAGGTGAGAGCAAAATCTCTCTCTCTCTCTCTCTCTCTCTCTCTCTCTCTATATATATATATATATAGTTGAGACAATGTAGATAACAGAAGATGTCGCATGAAACCGGCAGAGATGTGAAGCTTTCGACCGTGGTCTTCCTCAGCTTTAATGTCTGTTTGTGAAACGAAATATATGTTTTTGAGCATAACAAATCTGAAGTCATATACACAATATATTAAATATAAGTTGAGCATGAGTTAATAGTTACATGACATACTTGGCAATATTTTTTGGCACTTTGCAACACATTCAACAATGTATAACTGGAAATGAGTGTATAGTGAGTATATAAATAATATAGCATACAAACATATCATACAATAAAAATTATCAAACATATATCATAAATAAACTAAATAATATGATTACCTGCTAAGCAGACGTTTGCGTTGCCTGGAGTTTGATTGCAAAAAGGAATAAGTGACATTTTTCAAAATCTAGAGTTAGCCCACTTTCAGATCTGAACATACTAAAACCTTTCCAAGGAATAATCTTGGAAGTTATGATTAAAATAGCCCTTATTTTCCTATACTTTTTTCCATTTCCTTTTTTTTTTGTTCATATGTACAATTCTGTTAATCCCTCCATCTCTTTTATTCTTTCAGTGATATTTGCACAAGTTGTACAATAATTCAGGTCATCTTTCATGTACTGTGTGCCAGGAAAAAAACCCAGAATGATGCTGAATACAGTAAAATACAGCATGTGAGTGTAACATATTTCTTAAGAAAGGGAAGGATAAAGTCCTTATTAACCACTCATATCAGAAAGATTCCAGATATCATAAGACTGCAGAAAAAGAAAATTCTTTGGAAGAGAGAGGTATCGTTTGCACGAACAGTCCACATGATTTTGTTGATTTACTTTAAAAATAACATGAGCTTAAAAAAAAAATTGGTAAGATCTCCCATTTTCCACTTATGTATCAAAGTTGATACCCCCCCCCCCCCCGAGTCTTTATTGTTTTGTCAATGTAAGAAGTTGGAATCTTTTCCTAACATTCATATTGCTAGGAAAAAAGAACAATAATTAGGCTATGTTACAGCACAACTTTGCATACCAGTACTCATCTACATGTACCATTTATGATAAAAAGTCATGCAATATATGAGTGAGGTTCTAACATTTAAATTTGTTGTAAATGTATGTTTTTTTGGCATACATTTTCTAAGGCATTTTATGTGGGTGCTTCAAAAGACAGAAATAATGTCTTGTACAATGCACGAAATGGATTATCTCAATATGTGATGACATTTTTCACTTTTGTTTGTAGGAGACACTCACCGTAAAAGAGATGTTATCATCATGTTATAGCAATAGGACAGATTTCATTTTCTTCTTCCAGCTACAGCAAACAAACTCAACTGCTGGGATATAAAGTTGTAGGCATTGTATATGATCAAAACAGATCAGCTCAAAGTTCCCACATATCTGTTGTACAGTAAAAGAAAAATGAGGGCTTACATTATGTCTAGTTCCTGCAGTTAGAGTTCAAATGGAGCTACCCAGCCATTGTGCAGCAGTTATAGCAATTTTCTCACCAAAGTTTTCTTTGTCAACCATAGTCTAGTGTGTCAAAGATTCCTTGATGTAGCTGCTCCCACAATGGACTGACTGTTGTGTGCAGAGAAGTAATCAATACCCGGTGATCCCTTTTGAGGAATCTCTTTGAGGGCGGCCATTGTTTGTTAACACACAGAGCCACCAATAAGCTTCTGTTTGATGATTGAACTGCTGTTTGGTGTGTGTGTTATAAACTGCAGTGTTTTTCCCCCGTCTTTCCTTTTGGCCTATGATGACTTGCATATTTCCGTCTCTTGGGATACCGAAATCTCAGACTTAGATTTCCATTGCATAAAAGAGCAGTGAGTGTTCACCGGAATGTCCTAGTATTAGACATATTTACAGAAGTGACATGATGTGTTTAGTCTACTGTTCCCATTCAACATGCACAAAATTATGTCACTTACTTACAAGGTATCAAAGACTGAGGACAAATCTGTTGGATCAATACACTGTTATTTCCCCAAACAAAGAGAAGGTTTACATAGCCTTGTCGTTGTCTTATGCCTGCACACTCACAACCAAACACACACAAACATGCACGTACACACTCAAACATGTTTTCACACATGTATGTATATATTTTTCAAATTCAACCAAGATATCTGTCATATATTCTATTTTTATTCTGCAGCTATATATATTGCTGTATAAGCATGCATATACAGTAGATAGGACTTATTGTTGTCCATGTTTTCACTGTTTTGTTTTTTTTTTTTGCCTGCATTTTATAGGTGCAGAAAACATTATGCATGTCTTTGTCAACTGTGCATCACATTCAGCTAGTATTAATATATCTCTCCATTTTCATAAAAAGATGGAAAGTTTTATGTATTTCAAAAGATATATTTCATGATTATCAACGAATAAATGTGAAATTATCAACAAATAAATGTGAAATTATCATCAAATGCCAATGACATGAACTATTCCATAGTCAAAGTACATTTCACCTGGGTTGGGAGTGTAAGGCACAGATTGGACATTAAAGAAAAAATGTAAGTGCAAGAGTTTTATGGATAAAAAAAAAATGAAATACCAGTAATGAGATGAAATTTAAAAATTCAGCATCTACTGCCACATGATCTTTGTGAGCTATCTATTTTCCTGATTAATAATTTGAAGATAGAATGATGAGCATCCTAACATGGACGTACACCTGAAGAGAACATATTATGAATGAGACAAGAAGGTTAAGAAATTAAAGGACAGAATCAGAGAGAGATAATTATATAAAGTTGTGTTTAGATAGATGTTGTAATAAAAAATACATCAAAGTGAATCTGATTTGAATAAGAGAAATTGGAGTAGAGAGCACACAAGTAGCAAACAAGGAAAATAAGTAATGAAAATTACTCAGGTCTGCAGATAGATAGATGAACAGAGAGATAGAGAGAAAGATGGAGGGAGAGAAAGTCTGTACAGTAATATAGAAAGAGAATGAAAAATAAAAAGAGACAGACACACAAAAGTGAGGTTGACAAGTATCATGCAATTACTCTAATTCCCAGATGGCAAGAAATTAAAAAGTGGTGTTTGAATTGTTGCGGTCATACCGTCGCCAGGCGAATTCAATTTGCAGAATTGCCCCGGCCGTGAAAGTTTAACCAGGTTTTGTGTCCATTCAACGAGGGTAGATTGATGGGCGTCGTGGAAATGGATGCACGACCTCAGCAAGCTTTCGTGATGCTATGACGACAATGAGCGCACAGATATGCAGTTAATTTCATGATTAGATATCTCTGCCTATAGAGGAAACCCACTTGATGGAAATTTGAAATGCTTAATAGTGACAGCACTGGTAATATACAGTAGAATAATTGCTTGGGGAAACTAGGTGTAAGCACAATGGCTCTGTGAATGTGGCCCATCTATTTAGATTTGCTCAAAAGGTTGCTGATTGGTCTATGTGTTTTCAAATTCCCTCATTGTTGTCCATAGTTATGAATGGACAAAAAAACCCCTCAAACCCAAGAAGTATTGTTCCATTTATCAAAATGTCATTAGCTTATCTGTTAATGGCTACCATAGTGCCCTTTCTGCCAAACCAGATATAGTCCGACCTCAATTATCTGGCATTCTCTTTACTGTTTGGAATTCTTATATCATCCGGATGCATTCACGCCTTGAAGACAGGGAAAAAAAGTGATTTCAAACTCAATTAAAACTCCTAGAAACTCACAAGATCTACCTGTGACTATTCCCGACAAAATTATGTTCTGAATTTTACATTGAAATGTTTCCATTTCTGTAACAAAAAACCAACAACTATAATTTAAAGCACAGTAGGCTATGTGTATATAGCATAGACTACACAACAGTTGTGGTGCACGCTACCTACTTAGCTACCACTGGGTCGGCAGCTATCACATGTAAATGCACATAAACATCGTTTCTCCCATATCCAGTCAGATTGCTCATATGAGCGGGCGCCAGTCGCGACATCTAGCTGGGTAATAGAGGTCGGGCTGTATGTTGGTATTGACCTTGATGAGACCTCTGTCAGGGTATAGAGGGTGAAACAATTATAGGAGGATTACATTAAGATTACAGGTGGAAATGCCATGGTCACATTAATGTTGTGACTACCAGTTGTCCTTTAGAGATGCCTGAATACCAAAGCCGCCTATTTTTCTCCCCATTGGAACTCATGGACACATTTCAAATTTGTGTCATGATATATGGAGGTTTCGATACTACATTGCTCTATCTGTTTCTTTCTCTTTACGTGCACACCAAGGAATTATTGTGTATTATTTGTTCCGGTAGTAGCAGTGTAGTGGTAGTGATGATAGTAGGGGCTACAGAATTAGTATGAATTGTTGGAGTAGTACGGTATCTATATTGTATGAACAGTTAAAGTGATAGTAGTACAACTGTAGTAGTATTAGTTCTTTTCATTCTTGCCAAGGTAGTAAATTATGCACAATGTTCTTGGCACACCAAGTCATGCTGAAGTGGTTCATAATGGCATACCTTGCAATTGCAATCAGACTAGGTGATCAGTTCTGCTACCATAGGCTAGTTCATTTACTTATGATGTGTTGTTGTTTTTTTCAGAGTGAAATAATGCTTTTTGTTATGTTTCCCTTGCTTTCCCCATCTTTTTCCATAAAAAACACAATGATTGAACATTATCTGATTTGCAGCCGCTGTCATGCTTCTGCTAGTGTGAAGACATTACTGTAAAAGTGGAAATTTTCGCGCATTTCGCACAACCCAAAACTAGCGCCAAAATAAAAGCTTGCGAATATTTTTGTTTGCCATAAGTTCTAGCAGTTGATGACTTGATTCTGCGGAATTAAAAACATGCCAAACTCTTTTTAGCCCGCCGAGCGTGAAAAATTAGTCGTGCAAAAATATCCACTTTTACAGTACAGGTACTTCATTCTTTCATCTGCTGTACTTGTTGCTGTTGCAGATTAAAAACCAATCCTTGCTTGTGGGAGGAGTCAAACAATCTTCATTTTGTTGACAGAGCCAACTGATCCTTTTTTCTTTTTTTTTTTCTTTTCTTTTTTAGGTGGAGTCATCCAGTCTTGGGGTGTTGGGAGGAGCCATTAGAACAAAAAGAGGTATTGACATCTACTGAGGGTGGGGGCAGGACCCAGGGTCCATCAGAATGTCTGCCAAGGGTGCGGTCCCGGCAGCCTCCCCCCAGCCAGCTCTCTTCAAGCTGGCTGCAGCCTTAGAGAATGCCACACCTAACAACCTGTTCGCCTCTCATGCCCGACCTATGGTAAGCTAGCTTGGATCATTAACCCCTTGTGCTTTACAAATATTTAGAAAATTATATTGACCTGAGAAGTGACATTAGATAATCCTCCTAATTCCTATTGTGTCACCACATCCCTCTTGATGGACCAATGCACATTGCTACACCTGAGTGGGCTTGCCAACTCTATACCTAGGTCAAGTTTGGATGAATTACTGAATGCCGATATAAACAGCTTGGTATGTCAAGTTGTGTGTGCCTGAGCATATAACGAGTTAATGCGTGCCAAAAAAAAACAACACATTAAATTGCTAAAGAAATGCTGTGACCAAGCTCTTCATTTTGTCCCTTCCCTTACTATTTAAAAAGGAATTCATAGAACTCCCATAGATGTAGACCTGGGCCCTGTTGCATAATAGATGAAATCAAACATTTAAGTCAGAAAATCAAACATAGTCTCTGAATACTCAGTTTTAATTGGCTGAAACCTGACTTATGCTTGATTTTTCCGACATATGTTTGATTCATCTTCTTATGCAACATGGCCATATGTCACAAACTGAACCTCTCCAGCTAAATAACTGTTATTTCTCTTATTTCAAAAGGAAAATTACTTGTAACAATGCAGTAAGCATGACATAAAGATTATATATTTGAAGGAAGAAAATAATTATTACTTTTAAATATCGGTCATATGTGGTAACAAGGAAAGCCAAAAGCATGAGAAACATGCTTGAAACTCCATGGAAGCAAACTGAGCTACATTACACTCACATATGATTGGAATCTTCAAGTAATTGGTTCCACTTTACTACCAAACCAAGTGCTAGGTTTTGCTGTTCACAGTGTTAATTGAGAGCTATGCTAAAGGCAGGAGACCCTTTTCTGTTTTGTTTTTCTTTTGTTTTAAATCTTCTGAAAAGAAAGGTGTCCATAGAAATGTGTCTAAAGTTCCTGAAAAAAACCCCACAGCAAAGAAACACAAACGGTCAGTGTCAATGAGACTGAAATTAGATTGTATTGATTTCCGCATTTGGTTACGCATACATCGATTTGATACACAAATGAATGACAGGCAGAGATTAATAGGTGGATAGATGGGGAGAACAAAAGAAAAAAAAAGTTAGATAGAGAGAGAGATAGAGAGAGATGGAGTATGTATGTGTGTGTGAGTGTGTGTTTGTGTTAGTGTGAGGTGTTGTCCTGTCTATATGTGGGTGTGTGCGTGTCTGTATGTCTACCTATCTATGTCTGTGTGCATGTGTCCCTTATTTGTGCTCAAAAGCATACATCATCCAAACACATTGCCTGCAGGTGTCCGAGATTGGATGTAATGATGCCTGAAATACGACTGCATACGAGAGTGTTTACAAGGCACGCCAGTTACCATTTCCATGGTAACTGATCAACTTTGCACGTCCAGCCAGACGTGGCACAATAAATTATGCACCAGTGAAGGCAGGGACTGCCCACCTGCAAACAATTTGGATGCTATCAAAACCAAAATGTGCTTCATCAACGTCATGACCATCTTTTATTAATGTTAACTCGCTTCAGATGAAAATCTTGTTTTGCGTACAGTGGTATGACGAAGATGATTCCCAGCATTTGAATTGTATGGGAAATTATTTCTGTTTAAAGAAAGAAAACTTTCAAAGAGGCAGACTCTTCTAAGAGGGGTATGCAGGGCTCAACATAAAGAGTGGCCCGAGGCCACAAAGAATTGATATCGGGCCACCAAATAAAAAAAAAAAGAAGGATATCTTTTGATGGCCCTATCAAACACGTAATTCAAAATGGATTTATATATTTCTATTTATTTCGGCCACAATTTTTTTTTTTTTTTTTTTTTTTTTTTTTTTTTTTTTTTGAGGGCACCAACATTTCAGATTAAAGATTTTAGTGGCCCAAATGAGCCGCCAGAAAAAAAAAGAAAAAAAGGTTTCTGTCGAGGACTTGGGCAGCATTGCAAGGAATATAACATGTTTTCTTTCTTGTATAATGTGTGGATCTATGACAAAACTAATGCAGAATGCGTGAATGTGTACGAATTATTATTCTCTAACTGGGACTGATCTATGCTAAGACTTCAAAGACTTTTGTCATGTGTGTGAGAGATCATCATCACTTAATTGAGGTTAAACAACAACAAAGGAAAACATTGAAATATTTAACGACAAAATAAAAATAACAGAATCATTGCATCAAGAATAAGATACAGAATAATAACAGAATCATTGCATGAGAATAAGACACAGAATTAGAAGTAAAATAGAAGTATAGGAATCCTAAAGGATAATAGAAGACATTGTAAAGTTCTGTTTGGATCTCATCTCAGAATATCCCCCCCCCCAAAAAAAAAAAAAAAAAAACTGTAAAATTTAACATGTAATCTTTCTTGTATTAATAATGATCTATTGATTATGACAAGAAGACAGGATTACAGGTATGTTTATATGTTTGCTGTCTTATAAAATTGATGTACATACAAATCTTTGACATTAGTCGATATAGATATAATGATGTTCTCTTTCTTGGATTCCTATACAGACTTCTAAAGAGGAGTTTAAAGTGACAAGGACCAAGGAGCAGGCAGAGCTGGAAGAAGGGGAAGAAGCAGGAGAAGACATCTCCTATGAGACAGCACTGGTAAGTTTTCTTTTTCTCTTTTTTCATAAGCAATGACTAGCTGAAATGATTTATGATTAACTTCAACATTTTGAAAATTGAAATACCAACATTCTTTTTTAAAATCATAGTTCCTGAAATATTATATTTTCAATTCAGTCAGCAAGCTGCTTTACATGTTGCAAGGAATGCAGGTGAAGAAGATAGGCATTATCTTGATTGATGCAGACATAACCACAATGGAAAATTAGAATGTACCAAGTACTTGAAAAAAAAGAAACCCTGTAGAATATCACCAGTCAATCATGCTGAAACACAAGCTATGTGCTTATTTGAGGAATGGAACCACAAGTGATGCTTTATTAGGTGATACGCTATCAGCGTATCACCTATTGTGATTGTCAAAATCTCTCTTTATTTTTTTTTATTCTTCTTTCTTTCTGGACAATTTTGTGTCGTCAATATCTCAAGAATGACATTACGAAATAACATGACATTTTCAGTCAACATGTCTCATGACAAAATCTAGCCACAATAAGGTTTTCATGACAGTTACATATCTATGACGTCATCTAGGCGCCATTTTGTGATTTTCAGACCTTGTCACATGATCGATCATAACTTCATAACTAGATGTCATTTCTGTATCATTTTCGGTGGACATGAAGTTCAGGTCATGCTCTATCTTACTTTTTAACGCTAGTTACACAGGTCATCATTACGCGCGCGTAAGCGCGCGTCAAAATTTTAAAAGGCTCAAAACGACTTCCCAATGGGAAATCTCGAAGTTTCAGACAATTTTAAGCGTTTCAAACATTTTCTCGCGTGCGCGTCCGTTCGCGCAATTTCGCGCGCAGAGCCCGTAAGCAACATGAAAATGCATTTTTTTTGACTGATTTGGATTCCTGATACTTTGAGTAATAATATCCATTGATTTCCGATCGATTACGACCTATAACAAAGGAATGCACTGGCGTCAAAGTTGAAATTCCGCGTGCGCGTCTTTCTGCAAATATAGTGAAAAAACATGTCTTTGTTTATTTCGCCATAGCTCTTTAAATCGTCCGTTGACCCTATATTTCTATTGCATATTACAAAAGCATATGAATTGTAAGTAACATTCCAAGTATCAGTATTGCCAGGAATACGCGATGACGTCATCATATCGTCATTTTAAATCAAAAAAGTGGAATTGATTTTTTTGAGGTACTGTTTCTGACATTCATTTGCTCGTATCTCTGTTGTTTAAGCTCAATATTACCCCAAATTCAGATATGTTGCACTTTGAACATTTGCCTTTCAAGGCCATGTGATGGTTTTGAAATATGATGACGTCATCATACTAGAAATTGATATTATAGGTAAAGACTCAAAATCAGACAAGTTTACGTGTTATGTCTATGGGAGGTGATTCTTTTTTAAACCATGCATTGACTTGACAACGTTTAAGCACCTTTACCTCATCTGATTTTACTCCATTTCCTCTGAAACATAAATATGTTGTAGCTGAGACAACAAGCTTTAGTAATCATGCATTTTATGTTTTCAAATCTCCTCATCAGGTTGACAATTTTGCAATTTAAAACTGAAAATGAGAATGCAATCTGTACGGAACGATTCCCAATTTTTCTTTGCAACTGTATATTGATCGAATCCACGCTGCCACTTGTGGGAAGTTGAATAGCGCCATCACAAGTCAACACTGTCACGATAGTATTTAGATTTAAGTTTCGCACTCGATCTTCAGGACAGCCATGTGGCATAATCGGTTAGCGCGCTGGTTGTTCATAACGCCATACCGGAAGGCGAGAGGTTCGACTCCCGCAGGACTTTTATCCGTTCTTTCTTTTTTTCTCTTTTTTTTTTCGGCAGTTCAGCTTTACTCCGATGTCATTTATCGTATTACTTTATCAAGTGTACGTAACCCGTGAACACGGCTGCTCTATTCCCCTTGTTTTGTATTGGAGTTTGGAGATTGGGTTTGCTTCATTAATTTTGTCACACTTAATGTTGTAAATTGCCCCTTGTTACAGTGTCCCGCTTGCCACCTTTCGTTTGCTCTTTCCTTTTCTCTTCATTGGTTATTGTTATACTGTAACAGGATAGGTAGGAACATGTATGTTTAAATAACTTGCAGGAATGGGAGCTGAATTGATTAACTCTAGTCCAGGTGTATGGCGTCTCGCTCATCTCTTTGAAATTCCAGGTTGTTATTGTTTGACCCAATAACGAAGTTGTAGACAGGTTATATGTTGTTATAGAGGTATCTTGTGCCACATGAATGGAAAGCATCACTGTTTAGTAGTAGTAATGAACTTTTTCATGTTGTATATGGTATAAATATTTAAGATAAATATATATATATATATATATATATATATATATATATAATAAAAAAAGATTAAAGATAAATTTCACATCCAATCTTCGGTACAGCCGTGTGGCTTTATAGTCACTTAGCGCGCTGCATGGTCATTATGCACTACCTTAGGACGAGATGTTCGAGACCCGCAGGACGCTATCATTTTTTCTCTCTCTTTCTTTGTGTTTCTTTTGGCAGTTCAGCTTTATTCCGATCGATGTCATTTATCGTATTATCTTATCAATTATACTACCCCACGACACACAGTCGCTCAAGTTCCTCTTTTTTTTGTCGGAGGCTCTAGGTTGGATTTGCTTCATTTATCATACGTATTGTTTAAATTGCCCTTGGTACAGTGCCCCGCTTGCCACCTTTCCTTTTCCCTTTCCTTTTCTCTACGTTTGTTCCTGTTATATTGTCACAAGACAGGTCGGAAAATAATTTGCATAACTCAACTGGAGCAGGAATGGCAACTGAATGAATTAACTCTAGGCCAGGTGTATGGCGTCTCGCTCATCTCTTTGAAATTCCAGGATGTTATTGTTTGACGCAATAACGGAGTTGTAGACAGGTTTTATGTTGCTAGTTATAATCTTGTGCCACATGAGTAGAAGGCATCACTGTTCAGTAGTAGTAATGAACTTTTTCATGTCCCTCCATGTCAATTATAGTGTGGTTTAAAGGGGTTGTGTGTCTATCTGCCAAAGAAAAGGAATAACTTATTTTCGTCATGGCTGTTTCTCTATACGTAGCCGTAGGTAATGAGTGTTGTTGGTATCTGAGCAGTGAAGAACAGAGCATCAGGCTAAAATCCCCCTTAGTTATCTTTCTTTATGAAGTCAATCCCTGCTAATGGAGTTACAGAATTATGTTATGACACGTTTCACTGAAAGTTTGTAAAGCAAAGTTTATGGACAAGGCAAGCAATTGTACATGAATATACCTACCATTGATTTCAGAGGGAAAT
Organism: Diadema setosum; assembly: GCF_964275005.1. Classification (NCBI taxonomy): domain Eukaryota; kingdom Metazoa; phylum Echinodermata; class Echinoidea; order Diadematoida; family Diadematidae; genus Diadema; species Diadema setosum. The sequence goes on along the minus strand of NC_092705.1, from coordinate 13,268,009 downwards.
TATGGTATGCATAAATGTAAGGGTATCATTGCTTTGGAATTGCTGAGACAATATGCTTGGCACGAGGGCTTCCACTTCTAATAACTGATCCCTTTGAAGATGTGTCGGTCACGGGTGATCGTCATGATTCATCTTTCACGTAGAAGCTTGCGTTCCACACTCTTGGTTCAAGAAGACTTACCATCATACTTCAAATTGTTATTAAAGGTAAAGACTCAAAATCAGACAAGTTTACGTGTTATCTCTATGGGAGGTGATTTTTTTTTTATGTGCATTAACTTGACAACGTTTAAGCACCTTTATCTCAGATGATTTTGCTCCATTTCCTCTGTAACTTAAGTGTGTGGTAACTGAGACAATAAGCTGCAGTAATCATGCATGTTATTCTTTGAAATCTCCTCATTAGTTTGACAATTTTGCAGTTTAAAACTGAAAATGAGAATGGAATGTGGACAAAACGATTCCTGATTCATCTTTCACATACATAAGTTTACGTTCCTCTTTTTTTTCTCGTCGAGACGTATGGCCGAGTGGTTAAAGGCGACGTCTCAGAGACGTGAGGTTGCACACGTGCGGGTTCGAACCCCACAAGATCACGAAACAAATTACTTAGCTATTTTACTTTTTTTTTCTTCAATTTTGTATTACATATATCGTCCATGTAGAAATCACATTCGTATATAAACGCACCTATACACACACACAGACACACACACACAACATATCCCTCTTTTTTGTGTTGGAGACCATATTGCTTCGACTGCTGCAAAATTTTGCAGGCTGACTTTGTCAAACTGATCATAATATGTAATGACGACGACGAAGGTGTTGTACTTTGAACAATTGTCTTTCAAGACCACATCATTGTTTTGTACTTTGATGACGTCATCACACTGAAAATTGTGATTAAAGGCAAGGTATCAAAACCAGCCGATTATAGGTTTTATGTTTACGGCACGTATTTTTCCCAAGTTGCCAGAAATGGCATAGCGACATCAGTAGTTACAAGGCCGCATTTCCGTCTAGCAATGCAATACATGTTCACGCGGCCACGTTGGTTGAGTGGGCATTGACTTTTCTCCCTGTAATATCTATACATTTCTTTTTTGCCTTACCATTTCCGTGGATGTCCCGTGGCCGAGAGGTTAGGGAAACGGTTTTGCATGCAAACTCAATTATAACTTCAAGGTGTCTATATCACATTCTTTTCTTTGTCGATCACAGATGACCGACATCTGATAACCCCAAGCGTATCACCTAACTCGTCAGTCTGACGAGTTTCATATCTCGTTTGTACTGTGGCATTTGCCAATTTATCGACCGGTTTGGGTGGGTATGTGTGTTTGAGCAAAATATACAAACTTGGCAAACCATCAACTGAGTTGGCCTAGCGAATGTGGCACATAAAGGGCTAGTTCATTTCGTGGTTGGCTTGGTTTGCGTGTGTGTGTGTGGGGGGGGGGATGCACAACGTTTATAATCCGAGAAGGGATATCAATTAGTTTCATTTCAATTGTAAAGAACAAATGTTTAAAGCAGAAAATAAGTGTCATCACATGTGGGGAAACAGTCATGTGATCCATGTCATGGATGAAATGAATATTAGAATTGTTTGAACCCGGCTGTTACATTTAATAAAGTATTTTATTCTGTAGGTTCAATCCCACATCAAAGATATCTCCCCACTATAAACATTGTCATACAGAGATGGAAATGAAATGCAATCTGTACTGTAGGCCATGGAGTTTGAAGCAATTATTGTTATCAATTACTTCTTTTGCAGACCTAAATGCCAGTACATGATAAAGAAAAAGATAATTATGAGAACACCTCACTATTTATTGCAGTCAAAGTCCACTTAATGCTAAAAAGAGGTAAAAGTGATGTGTTTTTTATTGTAGTTTCATGCCGTGGTCCGTTTCTAGGCAGTGGTCAGGAATGCCTTGATCATAAAATACCCTTCAAATATGAAGACGAGTTTGATCTGTCCACATGGCAGGACAATGGGGATATTTTCTATTTGAAGTTTGCCAATCAGCAAGTCAGGTTTGCATGACCTCTGACCTGTGCATGACCTTTGACCCTAACTCCCGCTTGGTTGTTACCCTATACTTGCAGGGCATCAAACGCATGATCTATGGCTCCAGGATGTTTATGGTTGACCACGACTGGAAAAAGGCCTCGTTCCTGAGGCGGCCCATAGGGGGCACTTTTCCTTACGGACTACTCATGCCTAAGGTGAGTTTGTGGGAAACATGACAAAAATGCTTAAAACCTAATGGAAATTGTGGAGAAAGAATAACAAACAATGTACACAAAGAAAAGCAAAGTATACTTAGCACCTAAAAATGGTTGCAACTCTTGAAAAATCACCTAACTACTTATGGACACCTTTCAAACCTATAGTGCCCAGGCACCTAGCACCTCTGTTTGTATAGCTCTCAGTTAACCCTTTTTGTACCAGGGACTTTGGAGTGTGTGTACAATACTATGGGGTTTTCTGTGCAAGTCAGCACTCAAAGCCCACAGTGGGTCAATCCCCCTTGACTTTTAATGAAAAGTTGGACAACAAACTCAGACAAACCAGTGGCCCAGTCCAACAGCAAGGTCATTGTTACACAATGGGAATTAGGAAGATTAGGGAGTTTAGGTAATCTCTGTTCATTGACAGTTAGTTTTCATTCATCTCTACGAGACAGCTAGCAAAGAAAGCACTCCAGGGTTTGGCCAATTGACTCTTGAAGGACAGTAAGGGTTAAGATTAACTTGATGTTTAAGTGTCTGCGTGTATGTGTGTGTATTGGTGTCTTTTATTTTCTGTGATATTATGTCACTGTCATTGTGACAGTGATCACAATGTTGTGAAATTATTCTGTCTGGATTATTTCAATCAGATGTCAAGTTTTCATACATTGTGCTTTCTTTGTCTTTGTATGTGGTGAAGGAAAGCAATAATCGAACTGAATTAAAAAAAAAAAATAGATAGAAATATTAAGCATTCAGAAATCCTGTGCTGTCCAGTGATATTTCACTCTGTGGTAAACATACACATACACACTAACAGAAACCTATACTCACACTGACACGGACATACTAATCCAGACGTGTACACTGCACTGACACAGACCTATACACACATTACCTCAGACAGACAGACAGACAGACAGACACACACACACACACACACACACACATACTAGATCCCTGTATGTTATCTGCAATGAGGCTTCCCATGGCATCACCAAGTTACCTGATGGTACCCCCGTCGGCATGTCTCTTTGCTGAATCATTCATCACACACTGTCCCTACCTCCGTGAGCTTGGTTTTATCATTTCCATGACGACGAGAGGAGGGGTTAGTGATAGCATCAGTGATGGCTGCATCACGTGTAACCATAGAGACGGTCGCCAAATAGAATGAGATGGTCCCTGGAAGGGATGATTAAGTTCTTTTAAAGCCCTTTTGTATGCATTAGTCATTACAGGCATTCAGAAGCAGTATTTCATTTTTCAACTAGGCCCTTATGGTTGAATTTTTTTCCTATGATATTTTCAATTTTAAAGTAGTTTGCAGCAACACATGATGGATTTTTTTTTTCACTATGCACTTTGTCTAAGGTAAAAGAGGAAAAACTGAATATATAATGTGGAATATTGAAATTAACAGTCTGTCACAAATGTACACACAAGTAGTTATGTACATGTATCAAGGCTGTATGCATGGTTGTTTAATGTGTATGTACACAGGGTGACCAGATTAATGGAGAACATTCTATATGATATAGATGTAGTACATACAGGCTGACCAGATCAGTGGAGAATTTTCTATGTGGTATACAATGTAGCTACAGTACATGTATGCATGTGACAGGAAATACATTATAGCTCATTCAATCTAGAATGATTTAACCCATTCCAGAAAATTCTAGGAAGTGCTGGCTGAGTGAGGCACTGCCCTTGTAACCCAATGTGATTGGTAGTTAATTTTGGCAATGATGTTATGCACATATTAGGCAGTGAGTCATCCAGGATTCCTGGAATTTGGACTTGCTAGTATGTTCAGGTATGTGGCCCCAGGTTGGAGAAAATTACAGAATGTACTAGAAAGGGGTGAATGGATAGTATATAAGCAGGAGAAATTCTGAGGTAGGTAGAGTACCCAACACCTCTGCTCTGAGAGTTACGTCACTTCTGGCTCTGAAGCGACTTGTTATAGTCAGTCCTGTGTTACCTGCTGACCTGCTATACAAACTGTGTTTGTGGAGATAAGGCCTGGGAGACATTTTGCCTGCAGAGAATTAATTTGCCTACATTGGAGATAGACTCCATATTTTAGTGTCAACGGACATTGTTACGGCAAAGCTGTGACGGGCTGGATTCCTTGCTGGACATTATAAAGTGAATCATCATTCAACGCATCGACTGGACGTGGTCGTCATAACATTGGATTCTGCACATTTTGCTGTGGACCTATACCCTGGATTTATAACGTGGATTATTGCAACCAGTGCCTCTGAATTTACGTTGGAGGAATCATTCATCGGTGCATCAAGGACCATTCATCTGTGTGTCGAACATCGTATCTGGACATCAACAGGGGACTATGTGAACATCGTCATTATCAGATTTTGGACTGTAACACGTGTAAGTGATTTCATTACCGAGTTATAATTGTTTCTATTGATCATTATTGTACTGATGTGAAAACCGATTACGAGTCTGTACCCACAATATCACTGTTAATAAACCGCCTGAACATTAGTCGATTGTTTCTTTTGTGCGATCATTCTCAGAGTGATTTTGGTCGTAACAAAATTGGAGGCTTGTGTCCGAGAAGTGAATTTAAAGCCAAAACTTAGAATTTGGAACGTTCCGGAATCCAGAATATTGGTACAGACAAAATACCAGTGAGTTGATTGTTCAATTGTACATTGTGTGTAATACATGTGACAATGTCAATCAGTACAATGGATGTTCAGGCATTTGTTCAGAGGACAGATTTGTCCCTCAAAGATTTGCAAAGGTTACGCAAATGTGATTTGACTGCTATTGCACAGCATTGGAATGTTGATGTTCCACAAGGTGTAAGGAAGGCAGAAATTCTTGACTTGGTAGCTGGTCACATGGAGCTCAAAGAAGAAATTGACACTCCAGATCAAGCTCAAATTTCAGATCAAACACGGCTTGAGCTAGCTAGATTGGAAATGGAGAAAGAGAAGATGAGATTGGAAAGAGAGAGGGAGAAAGAACAAAAAGAACTGGAAATGAAGAAACTTGAAATGGAACAGAAGAAATTTGAAATGGAACAGAAGAAATTTGAGGTGGAGCAACAAGTGAAATTGCGTGAGATGGAAATGGCTCATGCACAGACTGTTGGAAATCATGAAAGGGCTCCCCCTGAATTTGATTTGGCCAAGAACATTCGATTGGTGCCAAAGTTTGAGGAAAACAGAGTTGATGCATATTTTGTGTCATTTGAGAAGGTGGCTAACAGTTTGAACTGGCCACAGGAATTTTGGCCCTTGCTCCTTCAAAGTGTGTTTGTCGGCAAAGCTGCCGATGTGTACTCATCTCTCTCAAAAGAGCAATCACGTGACTATGCTACAGTCAAGAAGGCAGTGCTGAATGCTTATGAGTTGGTGCCAGAGGCATACAGACACAAGTTCAGAAATTCGTACCGCAAACCAGGCCAGACACATGTTGAGTTTGCTCGTGAAAAAGAAATGACGTTTGATAGGTGGTATAGATCCCTGAAAGTGGATCAGGATTTTGATAACCTACGTGAGGTTGTTCTCTTGGAAGAATTCAAAAAGAGTGTTGCTTTCAGTGTGAGGTTGCACCTGGAAGATCACAAAGTGACAAGTTTGCATAAAGCAGCCTTTATGGCTGATGAGTATGAGTTGACTCACAGACATGAAAACAGACCACCTTTCAGAAATTTCTCTGGAAATAAGAGAGACAAAAATCAGTCGAGCAACCAACAGAATGCTGGTTCAGGAATGTTGTCTGCACCACAGCCTCAATCTGACAAAGGGTCCAGTACAAGTGCAAATGTCATCAGATGTTTTCATTGTCACAAGAAAGGGCACATAAAGTCGCAATGTTGGAAGTTGCAAAATGGTGCAACGAAGGAGGTGGGATTTGTCATGTCAAAAAGTGTCCTACCCGAAAATAGTGTCCCGTTCAGTGAAACACAGGCCATTGAAAGTCGATCTCCCAAATTCAAAGATAGGCTGAAGCAGGTGGATGAGAGCTGTCGTAGCTTTTTGTTTGATGGTGAGGTGACCCCATGTACTTCTGGTGAGGCAGGTAAACCAGTAGTCATCCTGCGGGATACGGGGGCCTCTCAGTCGTTGATGGTGGATGGTGGTATGACTTTTCCACCAGATAGTGCAGTTAATGCAAAAGTCTTGATTCAGACTGTTGATGGCAGTTATATGTCAGTACCACTGTATAGAGTGGATTTGAAGTGTGACCTAGTTTCTGGTCCTGTTACTGTTGGAGTTGTTCCTGAGTTGCCCATGGCAGGCATTGACTTCCTGTTGGGGAATGACTTGGCTGGGGACAAGGTGGTTGCGTCTCCAGTTGTTTCGGATAAACCAGTGGTGGTTGCTGAAACTGAGCAGTTGCAGGAGGAGTTTCCTGGGATTTTCCCAGATTGTGTTGTGACTAGGTCTCAGGCTCGTAGAGCTGTTCAAGATGATGCGGATTCTGTTGATGTGGAGGAGAATTCCGGTGTTTGGTTGGCAGAAACCTTTTTCAAGGATTTGAATGATGGGGTTGCTGTATTAGGCTCCGAGGCTAACAGTGATGGGCTGTTTAGCAAGTCTTCCTTGGTTGAAGCACAGCAGGCAGACTCTGAGTTGAAAGGCTTGTCTCAGACGGCGTGTTCTGAGGCTGAGGCCGAAAAGGTCCCTGAGTGCTATTATGTCAAAGATGGCATTTTGATGAGGAAGTGGAGACCTCCCCATAGGCCAGCTGATGAGGATTGGACGGTGGTCCGTCAAGTTGTTGTCCCTCCCTGTTACCGCGGTGAGATCTTGAGGATTGCTCACGAGTTACCTGTTGGCGGGCATTTAGGCGTCAGAAAGACAAAGGATCGGATCATGAGGCATTTCTATTGGCCAGGGTTGAATGTGGATGTGGCTGAGTTTTGCAAGACTTGTCACACATGTCAGGTGGCTGGTAAACCACAGCATTCAGTGAAGCCGGCGCCATTGATTCCGATACCTGCGTTTGAAGAACCATTCAGTCGGGTTCTAGTCGACTGTGTTGGACCTTTGCCTAGGACTAGGTCGGGTCATAAGTACCTCTTGACAATCATGGATATGTCTACACGGTTTCCAGAGGCTATCCCATTGAGAAATATCACTGCCAAGACTGTGGTAGATGCTCTAGTGCAGTTTTTCACTAGGTATGGGTTGCCCAAGGAAGTGCAGTCTGACCAAGGGTCAAATTTCATGTCAGGCATATTTCAAGAGGTGATGTATCGTTTGGGTGTGAAGCAGCTGAAGTCGTCAGCTTATCATCCCCAATCCCAAGGTGCGTTGGAGCGCTACCACCAGACCCTAAAGACAATGATTAGGGCATTTTGTGAGGAGTATCCCGAGGATTGGGATAAGGGCATCCCTTTCCTGCTGTTCGCAACGAGGGACTCCCCAAACGAGTCGACGGGTTTCAGCCCATTTGAGTTGGTGTACGGTCATGAAGTTAGGGGCCCACTGAAGCTCATCAAAGAGAAATTCATGACTGAGGATGATGAGGTCCACCTACTTGACTATGTGTCAAAGTTTCGTGAAAGGCTTTCAAAGGCTTGTGAGGTAGCTAGGGAACACTTGAAAGTGTCACAAGACTCAATGAAGAGAAAGGCAGACAAAAATGCCAAAGCCCGAACCTTCAAACCAGGTGACAAAGTTTTTGTACTGCTGCCCATACAAGGTGAACCACTGAAAGCCAAGTTCAGTGGCCCATACTGTGTCAAAAAGAAACTCAATGATGTGAACTATGTGCTCAGTACGCCAGACAGATGCAAAGAACAGAGAATGTGTCATGTCAACCTGTTGAAAGAGTGCTATGACAGAAAGTCAGTTGGTGTGACATAGGTAGTCGATAGCACAGTAGAATTCAAGGGTGAAAAGTTTTCACTGCATATCACTTACAGTGTATGTGTTTTAAATAGCTCTATTAATGTATGCAAAACAGTTTGACATGATTGTATAAGCTTCGAGAATCCAAGCAATATCAATGTAACTGGTATCCATGAAAAGAGAACATGGAATTAATGCAGCTATTTAAAAGGCCTGTGATAGTATGTGATTATGGTTGCTTGATTTTGATTTTACCTCACACTCGTTGTAAATAACAATGAGAAATTGTGAAGGTAAAAGAAACCCTTGCTACGGCAAGGCTTTCTTTTTCCCATGGGGGATGGTGTCACAAATGTACACACAAGTAGTTATGTACATGTATCAAGGCTGTATGCATGGTTGTTTAATGTGTATGTACACAGGGTGACCAGATTAATGGAGAACATTCTATATGATATAGATGTAGTACATACAGGCTGACCAGATCAGTGGAGAATTTTCTATGTGGTATACAATGTAGCTACAGTACATGTATGCATGTGACAGGAAATACATTATAGCTCATTCAATCTAGAATGATTTAACCCATTCCAGAAAATTCTAGGAAGTGCTGGCTGAGTGAGGCACTGCCCTTGTAACCCAATGTGATTGGTAGTTAATTTTGGCAATGATGTTATGCACATATTAGGCAGTGAGTCATCCAGGATTCCTGGAATTTGGACTTGCTAGTATGTTCAGGTATGTGGCCCCAGGTTGGAGAAAATTACAGAATGTACTAGAAAGGGGTGAATGGATAGTATATAAGCAGGAGAAATTCTGAGGTAGGTAGAGTACCCAACACCTCTGCTCTGAGAGTTACGTCACTTCTGGCTCTGAAGCGACTTGTTATAGTCAGTCCTGTGTTACCTGCTGACCTGCTATACAAACTGTGTTTGTGGAGATAAGGCCTGGGAGACATTTTGCCTGCAGAGAATTAATTTGCCTACATTGGAGATAGACTCCATATTTTAGTGTCAACGGACATTGTTACGGCAAAGCTGTGACGGGCTGGATTCCTTGCTGGACATTATAAAGTGAATCATCATTCAACGCATCGACTGGACGTGGTCGTCATAACATTGGATTCTGCACATTTTGCTGTGGACCTATACCCTGGATTTATAACGTGGATTATTGCAACCAGTGCCTCTGAATTTACGTTGGAGGAATCATTCATCGGTGCATCAAGGACCATTCATCTGTGTGTCGAACATCGTATCTGGACATCAACAGGGGACTATGTGAACATCGTCATTATCAGATTTTGGACTGTAACACGTGTAAGTGATTTCATTACCGAGTTATAATTGTTTCTATTGATCATTATTGTACTGATGTGAAAACCGATTACGAGTCTGTACCCACAATATCACTGTTAATAAACCGCCTGAACATTAGTCGATTGTTTCTTTTGTGCGATCATTCTCAGAGTGATTTTGGTCGTAACAAGTCAGTTCATATTGTTTACATAAGAAGTATCCATTTTCCCCAATATTTCGTTTAGTATTCAATTATGACAGAAGAAAGTGACAGGATGTTTTACAAACTATGGCAATTGGGAATAAAGTTATCATTGCATGATTGATGAGATTTTAAAGAGAAAACTGATGACCTGCCATAAACTGTGTCACTTAACTTTGCCATTACAATCAATACATCTCTTTGAATGTCCAGTGCACTGCCTGTACCTTTTTTTCCCCTTTTTTTTCTGTCACATTTATATCAAACTTAATAAATATTCTGCATTCGTGACGATGATGCTGATTACAGAATGATGATTACCATTATCATGATATCTATTTGTTCTTTTATCTATATTGTTGTGATGATTGTGATGGTAACAGTGGCGGATCCAGGCGGGGGAGCACCGGGCACGCACCCCCTCTTTATTTCTTGTTAAAACAAAAGAAATAAAGAGAAAACAGGGAGGGGGTGGGGGGCATGCTCCTGCTTTTCATTTTGTAAAGGCGCCTCCCCTTTACAGAATTCCTGGCTCCACCCCTGTGGTAATGATGATAATGATGATGATTACCGTTATCATTCACACATCAATTTGCAATATCTCTTTATATCAAGAATTGTCTTCCAATCAAAGAGAGAAATATGTAAGTCAAGGCTTCAATTTCATGAAAAGCTCTGAAACCTTGGGGCAGCAAGAACCAGGCTGACCTAAAATTTGCTGATTTCTGGAGACATCGCTCAGTAATTCAGTGACTTTGCCCAGTCAGACAGCAAAATGCTGAGAGGAAGTTCTACCAAATGATATGCATCACTTGATGATACCATCAATGTTGGAACCAATTTGCTGGATGTATTTTATGTATGCATGACCTCCCAAGATGGATATAGTTCTGTTTAGGATGTTGGATCCATTAAATTAGTCTTCCCATCTAAACTGTACTTGACTTTTCTCTTGCATCACACTTCAGATTTCCCTTTGATGTGTGGATCTTGTACACTTTCAAACAAATTTGCCTAGTATATGCCCAATCTACATTGCCTGTAAACAACTGAAATGAGTGCGAGAGAAGATTCAATCATCTCGAGTTTGACAAGGACAGAAATGTTTTTAACTTGTCTTACAAAATGTACTTTTGTCTCTGTGAACTTGAACAAAATAATGGGTTTGCACTCTGAGACTATTTACCTTACAATAGACATCTGTTGTCATGGTGCTGATTACCCTTGGGGCATTAGTTGTGTCAATACCATCGTCGATGAGTAGAGAATCCATATATTCTAGTGGAATAACATGGGAATTAGGCACGCTCTAGGTAGCTGATCAAATACGTGCTAATTAGATAATGCGGGATAATTATGCCGAGTTAGGCATCCTCCGGAGATGAAGTTAGCTGCAAAATGAGCAAGCCTACAAAATTTGTTGCAGTTTAGTGATATGGCTTCACTATTAGCCATTGCCCAGTTGCCGACCTTCAGTATTCGATGATACTGGAGAGTATCAGTTGAGTGTTTGTTTGTTGAATAATTAGACATCAAGAACAATCTTATGATAGTCTTCTTGTTCAGACCCAGTATCAGTCCTCTCATTCGCCAAAGTTTCAGTCATTGCATTCACTGAATTTTCAATGTGACAGTGAAAGTAGCTCATTAATGTCTAAGAGGGATGATTTAATATATTCAGAGGATAAAAATTCAGCCCATTTTGTCTGTTTTCCTCCTCTCGGAGACACCGACAGTTATATGCGCTTGAAAACACAGCCACTTATAGTAACAAGTTGCAAAGAAAGGGTTATCCAAATTTGTTTCCATCCGCCTAGTTTACAAAAGAAGTTTGTGTGATGTTTGGAAAGCCAGCGAATCCATCCGACAGTCTCATGAGTGTTGAAAGTAGAGTTGAAGTCAGAGCTGGTCTTGGTCTGATTTCAGTGCACATTATTTTATAATCTGATGATAAAGCAGACAGTATACAGATAATGGTACAGAGTGCTGCCTCCTAGACTGGTGTAAATATTTTGATGGAGGATACTTCTCACCTACTATAGGGCTTTTTATACTTGCAAAATTTTTGCTTAGTCCCATACCAACGATGGGGCTAAGGGGGGGGGGGGGGGAGGGGCCTTAGCCCCACCGTTGGTATCGGACTTTCCTTAGCCCACTTTCTGTTTACACTTGTTTTTGCGAAAGTGGGCTAGCTCCACCGATAATCCCGTACTATCTGGCCCTGCAAAATAGCAGGGTTAGCACTGCAATTGCGGTGCTAACCCCGCAATTGCGGTGCCAAGCAAGCGAGTGTAAATACAACGAAAAAATAATCTGGGGCTAGGTGACAGAGACGAAGTTCGACCCCCCACTGACCAATCAGAAACGAGGTAATCAAGTGCTGCTGGTGCGTGCGTGTACTTAATCAGTGCACAGCGTAATGATGAATATTCATGTGGTTTGGAAAGTACGGGGCGAGAAAGAAATATGAGTGTAAAAAGGTCAGTTTTCTCCTTGGCCCAGGACAAGAGCTTAGTACGGGATTTATTGGCGAGTGTAAAAAGCTGAAAAAATTGGTACGGGACTAACGATAGTCCTGGGTCAGAGAAAGTACGGGGTTAAGAAACACAAGTGTAAAAAGGGCTTATCTGTATTTTGGAAGTCACAGCAAGATAACCCTAGCCAGGGTGTTTTGGGCCATGTTTCTTATCACTTGCGCCCCAGATAGCAATGAAGAGATGTCTATTCTCAAACAGTGTTACATTTTTTGTCATACACTTACCCAAATTATGTACAATGGTATGACATTATGAGAACTCATGTTGTACCACTGCATTTGTACTTTGACTTAGTAATGTTAGGAATATGTTTGAGTTGTCGTGGTAACACAGTTATAACAAATATTCTCTTACTTTTCTTCAAAGCAGAAACATAGTTATGGTATATCATGATTAGATTTATAAAATGATCTTCATTACATTGTATGACATCCTAATTTTTGATTGCATATATTTGTATGCCTCTACCCTGACTTGGTGACTTTATATGCTGTATATTTTGCCAGGCCTTTATCATGCTGAGTCGGGTGCTATTTGCGAGAAAAATATTAATACTGATCCTGACATGAGTGTGACATTCACATCATTCCCCATCCAGTGCAAATTTAACCACTCACAAAATCATAAAAATGGCCCATTTCGCAAAATATTAGACTTGCTAAATATATGGCATGTATGGTATGTTACAGTTTTCAGTTGTCTCTCTGCCTGTGTACCAATGCCAAATCTAACAACAACAACAACAACCACAAATAACATAAAGCAGACATTCGTATATTCAGTTTTTAATGTAAAGATGATAATGAGTTGCTATGGTGTTAGAAGAAATTACTCATTCCAAAGTTAACATTTGCATAGAATATGTTTTTAAGCAGTGACTAAATGGACCAGAGATATAATGCATATAAGTATATTATTATTTCTCTCTCTCTCTCATTATTAAAGGATAAGTCCCGAGGATTAATGATAGCAGTACAGGCTCAACTCATTCACATCATTCTAGGGGGAGATGAGGAGACAAATCACTCAGCCCTTGACCCAGCAAAGTGAGTTGATTTTAATACATTCTTTCATTTCTCTTCATCTCCCATCTTTCTCTTGTTCTTCCTTCTCTCTATCCTTTCCTCTCTCTCTCCTTTCCTTTTTCTTCTTCTACAATGGCTCATTCTCTTCTATGTGACCCTGTATCACAAAACCAACAAAAAGTCGCCAGGCATGGGTTTTTAGTTAAGGGCAGATTCTAAAAGAACAGACTCTAAGCTTTAAAATGATGTATAACTCGATTCAAATGAACTCCCATAACCTACCTAAATACTGCCAAGAAAGCACACACTCTGGAAAAGTGTGAACTGAGAAAAGAGGCTCTGAAGTACAAGGTCTATTCAAGTGTTTAGTCTTTACCAAGCTGTGCAAGCTATGCGATGAAAGGGACAAAACTCAGGATGTAAACCACCAGAGCAGCAACCGTGAAGAGATTATAAGATTAAGCTGAAATTGAGCATGTTCTATTAACACATTCTGTCCGTGATTAATGCCAACTTTCAAAGCATTAGCAATATCCTTTCAAAAGTTATTAGACTTGAAAGTGAAGAGTGTGCAAAGGATTTCAAGAAATGAAAAAGGGGCCTCTGAGACATACCTGATCATTCTACTCCCCTCCAAAAAAAGGTTGTAGAAAAACTGCTGAAAACACACTTTCCCATTCATATTATGATCCCAAACTACAGAATAATATAGAAGAAGGATAGCCCTTTCAGAAAATATACACAACTCAAGATTGACTCAGTTGACCAATTTCACCCATTTTGAGTCCTCATGTAAAATCAAGGGGTGCGACTTTTTGTTCGTTTTGTGATGTACGGTCACATATAAAAGGTACATTATTTTCCTCTGTGATTCTTTTTTTTTTTGGTTTCAATTTGTCTCTTGTTGTTATATATTTATATGTATAGGCCCTATGTATATTTGCATGATCAACCATCATTCATTAGTTTCTCCTATATAGATTCATATAAATTTATGTACTGGTTAAAGGCGGTATGTTTACATGAATTTAAATGAGTGTATATATGCTTCACTTACATTTGAGCAATCAACTCGATATTGTATTTTGTTTACATAAGCCATTATTGGTATGTTTATGATCCACAATGAAATGGAAATTCTAGGTAATCAGTAAGTCATAATTTTGGGCCCATGTTTGATGTCCATTTTCACTTTTCCTGCCAGAGTGGCAGCCCGCCTAAAGCTGTCGTCTGAAAGGAAGCAGAGGAGAAGTTTTGTCGAAGCTCTGACCAGGATTCTCTGGCGGGCTGGTCAGGAGAAGAAGGCCAAGGTGGTCCTACTCTACTCGGCCTATGCTGGTCTCCTCTACTCCGAAGAGAAGAGGCTCGAACACTTCATAAAGACGGTAAGATGATGGCCTTTAGTTTTCATTCTGGTTTTGCCAGTTTAGTCTTCCAAGAGTTCCCTCTCTATTTAGTGCTTCTAGCATTGTCAAAAATTGAGCCTTCCTAACGTAGACTTTTACTTTTTTATTCTCTTGTACATGTATTATTGTTTAGGAATAGGATATATCCAGGGCTGGACATTAGCAGAGGCCCGGTGGCCCGGACCACTAAAAATTAATGTCAGGCCACCAAATTTCAAAAGCGGCTACCTTTTGGTGACCCGATCTGGCAACTAACATTTAGGTTTATTGTTATGTTTGTTCTAATTTCGCGCCACCAAAATTTCAGATTTCAAGACGTGAGTGGCCTGAACAGGCCACCAGAAAAAAAAATACAGTGTCAAGCCCTGATATATCCTTTTGTATCATTATGATGCATACTGTGCACTTCACCATGATACTTCCAATCCATCAAAAATCAAAATGACTTTGCCTCTTGTATAAAAGCCCTATGATCAACTTTAGTTTTGTTACTGTACAAATATTGCTCTACCACATTTTTCTGTGAGTGTGACTGTGTCAACAAGTGCTTGTATGATTTATTGCTCACTTTGGAACCTGTTAACCAAAATTTGTTTTATGAGTTTTTGTGACATGTAAACTGAAGGAAGGAGTTATTTCAGGTATTTAAAGTAACATGATAACAGTCAGGTGTTTTATTGTTCAGAAAATCTTATGACAGAGTTAAAGACTTTTCCTCTTGTGAAAAGCAATTGCCCATTACAGGACAATATGTTTTGAACTTTGAAACCATTAGTATCTTAAACTGGTTGATATTAACTAGTCATGAGCTTTCATTTGCCATATCTATGGGTTTCTCTAATTCTGATGACTGATGGACTTAAAGGGACTGTACAGTATTGGTTGAGGTGAGGATTCAGGTTTATACAATTTTTTGAGATAATGAGAAACCTCTTATGAAATATGAAAGAGCATGTAATTTCAAGAAGGATTCAACATTTATTTGATAAAAATTGTTTTTCAAATGCCTGAGATATTAAAAAAAGCGATAATAATAAAATGCGACAGGCCACGACTTTTATTAGGATCTCTTTGTTTCATCTTTTTTTTTGGATATCTCATTTCAAAACCGATTTTCATCAAATAAACTCTCAATTTCCCTTAGAATTGCATGCTCTTTGACACCTCATAGAGTGGTTTCTCAATATCTCGCAAAACGTTCAAAGTTAAATCCTCACCTCAACCAGTACTGTACAGTCCCTTTAAAGTTGACTTTAGATGAACAAGTGCATTTTCAGTGCCAGCACTTCAGCAATCATAATTTAGCCAGTAATTATTGCAGCAGAAAAGGCAGACAATGATAATATTTCACCGCTTGGAAAATTACCCATTCGAGAGCAGTGCATACATTGTGGGGGAAAAGTGGAGTTGCCAGAATATGTGCAATTAAGCATCTGTATGTCAAGTTGAGATTTGAGCAAACAATGATTGATGGTTACTATGTTAAGTGCTCAGGGTTTAAATTCTATCCCATAGTTGTGTATTTTTCAATCAGCATTTTGAAAGGTTGTTATGACAAAGTGAGTTGGGATATAACCATGCTTTGTACTGAACGAGTTATGGCCCCAAAATGTTGAGCATAAATGCGCCCCTAGTTTATTTGATCTGGTTATTCCCTTATTATCCAGATTAAGGTCGTAGAGTGTGTGACCTATGAACGGCTCAGAAAGGTCATGGAGAAGAGGCTGCACATGGTAAGTGATGCGAGCTAGTCATTGTCAATCAGAATGACAGATTTTGATGAGGAGGAGTGGATCGTAACATCATATTGTTATCATCTTGTTCACATACATGTGACTGCCTAGCTAAAAAATCCACAAAAAGTCACAAATTAGGATTCTCTGTTATGAACCAAAATGTGTCATCTGGGTAGACCGACTCAAATTTTCAAAGTTTGTCTCATCTGGGAGAGTAATCTTTCCTCTACCTACTGTCAAAATTTGGCAGCTTTAAGCAAAATAGAAATTGAGATATTACTAATTAGCAGTTTTTCTGAACAATATTTGTTTTTCTGACAGGTACTGCTTTCAGTGTGAAATAGAAGAGCTGATGTTTTCATCTATACTCCTGCACTGCTTGCCTGATTGACCCTCATCCTTAAGTCCTCTTTTCTCCCTTTTCTATGAAACTGCACCCCCTAACTCTCTCTCTTATTTCAGTCACTTTTTGAATGGGTTAGGATGGTCCAATAATAACAAGTTATATATCATTTTAAAGCTTATAGCTTACTCTCTTTAACTATGTAGAAAAGTGGAAAATAATTTTGGCCTGCCCTTTGTGGATGTGGATGTTGAGCTGGGTGGTCACATGTGCTCACCATTTTCATCAATCTTCCAGGTCTTTATTTTCTGTTTCCTTGCTTAAGTTGGGTTTTAGATGATACATTAATCTCCAGTTTCAGTTATAATGTTCTCTCTCTCTCTCTCTTTCTGTCTTTTGTCTCCTCTATCTCTTTGTTGAATAACTGGCTAAAGAAAAAAAGAATATATGAATTATATATATATATATATATATATATATATATATATATATATATATATATATATATATATATATATATATATACATATACATATATATATTCATATATGTATGCATAAATGCACACGACATGGATACATCAAATACTCGAGTTAGATCTGTGATATAACACAAATTTCATTATTGTGACATAAAATTTTCTCTCATCTTATTTTTTCCCATTCCATTCCATTCCATTTTACTCTTCCATTTCCTTCCATTCTATTTGATTTCCCTACATTTCTTGTCACTAAATTGTATGTAATCTTTGCATTGGTCTCTATTTTGGGATACATGGAAAGTTCTTTTGTGTGTGTGTGTGTGTGTTCATTCACACATTATACGAAGGATGCAATACACAAAATGATCAAGAGACATAATAATGACATATGCAGACATATAGGAATATACATTTTGCCTTCAGGTGAGATAAAGGCCATACTATGCAGAAACCTTCAAAAAACCTTCAAAATAACTACCAATGAATATGCTTACTAAATCCCTCCAGCACTACACCTAGAGCCAACTTGTTACTATGGCAACCAGAGGTATCTGATGATTAGTGTTTGCATCTCTCTCCAGTTTTGTGAAAGGTCCCAGAGAATGTCTCTTTTTGTTGCGTGTTGCCATGGTGATAAATACACATTATTTTTTTCATGTGGTAATATTTGTCAGTGTTAGCAGGATGCAATTGAAAACACAAAGATAATGGATTTTTTTTTCTCCGATCACTCAGGGAAGAATTAGGGCTCAATTTGAATTTTGTCATTGTCATGGTCATTACTGGAGCTTTATATGGTGATCGCCTTTCTTTTCAAATGATTCTTTTTTTTTTTTGTTAGATAATCATCAGTTATATGTGACCGGCGACAACGGTTTCAGGCAAAAGTCGCGAATTTTGAAAATTCATTTTTTCACTGAATCACATTGCCCATATCCTAAGCTTTGCATTGATATAAAACACTTGTATTCTTCGGCACCATAAGTGGGCATAGAAAGAGAAATAAAATACACTTTCTAAGTTGTTAGCCTGACAAAATTGCGAGAAAACAGGCTTTGAAGATTCACCTCTTTCTCAAAGACAATGTCCGAGCGGCGATGCGAGGGGAGAATCACCCATCCGTACGATGGTGTCAATTGATGTTAAGCTCCGCCTCTAGCAACCACATCGCCTTCTGATTGGCTCACTGAGAGAGTCAAATTTCCCGGGCACCTTCCTTGGAGCTCAGCGTATGGAGCCGAGAAACAATGCGTTTCGCTCGGGTTTGTTTACCAGTACGTCTTTCAAGATGGCGAATACGATAATTACACGTATGGTGTACATGTACATGTGTATATGGTGCACGCATTACGCAATGGCATCCACACGCCATGTCCTTGTGCATGTAACAGGAGCGGTGGCGAATCCACACATTTACAAATCGCGTTTTCATTGTGGTTGATGTGTCTTTATCATTGGCGACCCTTTTGAAGGCAGAAAATTGCTAGTGCTGACAAGGGTCACGCTTCCTGTTTGTTTTGCTTTTACAAGACATGCATATATAATAATGTTGCTTTGCTCGGTGGTGCTAATTGAATTAAAACAAACAAACAAACAAACAAACAAACACGACTCGTAAGTTTGGTGCGAACTTGACGTGTAGTATTTGGATATAATTGGTCACATGTGACCGCTCCTTTCCTCTCATCTACCTTCCATTGAGTCAGTCTGCTGTCATAATTTATACTACATGTACAAGTAGACAAATTTGAGAATATTTACACTGTAGTTTTCTTTTCACACGATTATGTTATGCTACATGATTTTTGTTTCACTTCCGTTGTCGAACATTGCGGTAGAATAGTTTGGATAGAAAGCCAAACGAAGAGCACGCAGTATACAGAGCGAGCGTATATAAACCACTATACCAAGAACAATGGAGCATGTAATCGTGCATGCGTGGACAAAGCATTCCCCAAACGCTGCAACTGGTGTCTCCGAAAGCCGAATTATGTAAATGTGTGCGACGCACCAGCCAATCGCGTGCGAGACCCTGCGCCGTAGCAACGCTGGGGATATTGGCGCGGCGTTCGAAAGAAGCTCGAAACTGACGAGTGCGATCCAACATAGGGTGCTTAAAATTTCATTTTCGATAGGAAACACTTAGTCTTATGCAATGAAATTTAGTGTAGATGTAGAAAACATATCAAAGATTCGATTTCTGCAAAAAACCTAAATCGACAAAAATAATGGTCAAAATCTTTGTACCCCGCCTAGGAGGGAATTTGCTCTTGCGACTTTTGCCTGAAACCGTTGTCGCGGGTCACATATTATCAAGTGCCCCTTCCTCATATTGACTATTCATATTAGTACACACACACACACACACACACACTGTGAGGGTTTTGCAGAGCTCTTCAGCCATCAAATGATTGATGAAATAGTCATTGTATTAGCTGTAAGGTATAGTGGATGAATTGAAGATTAGACCGGGGGCCTACTTCATGGAGGTGCCAGCAAATATTATTGTACGTTGCAGTAATTGCACATTATTGTATTTTGCAATAATTGCAATCAACCATAGAAAGAGGCTGGAGACAACCATTCACCTGCTAGCAGTTGCAATAATACAATTGTTGCAATTTAAAGTAATTGAAAACATTTTCATATAATGGCTCTCGGAGGCATTGAGAACTGTTGAAAGATGATAGATCCAGCAATAATGTCTTGTTGTCAGACTTGCAGACAGGCATTTATTTTTATACGCATTAATTGTGAACTGTGATGGCATGTTGATAATCATTTTCTTTTTTCAAGTCAATTCTCATAAGGCCAGCAGTGCGATTGGTGATAGCGCATAGGTTTAGCTTTGGGTCATGGGGTCAAAGGTGAAGCGAATATGCTGAAATTTCACCTGTATTCCTTATTTTGAAAATGGCTCAAAGTATTGTGGTGAAAATTGGTGCATGAGTACTAGGTAATGATTATAAATATTTACTAATCATGTGAAATTGTGGTCTCACATTGGCAGTATGATTTGTAGACCTATTGGGAGAATAATGTGATATGGCGGAGGCATTCCAAGTGACATTTCTAGTTATATTATGCATTGATGTATATTCTATGTTGAAATAATGTTTGACATATCTACCCCTATATGATATTTTCCTTATCTGGGTTTCAATTTTCCAGTTTGAAAATCGAGATGGCGGTGGAGCCCTCATGTTCTTATACAGCCTTATCCTCTCAAGAACATTAACACAGTAAGTTAGCACTTTCATTATCTTTTTAGTTTTTGGTTTTTTTTATTCACAATAGAGCTGCCTTGTGTGTGTATGTGTTTGTGTATTTCTTTTTGTCCTTTATTTTTAGGTCTTTGCCTAGTATTACTAGTTAGCAGTTATGTATTAGTTGTTGTTTATGAGAATGCTACAAACTACAAGCTTTTCCTTTGTAGAAGTCCTTCCCATTTCCAGTCAATTTCAATTTGGTATTTGTCATAAAATTCACAAAATTATTGGATTCCAGTTCACAATATTCTCCTTGATTACAATGCTCTCTTGATTTTTTGTAGTTATGTGTATTCAAATGTTTATTTACAATTGTACTTTTTTGTTGGAAATGAAAAAGAAATGAAATGATATGAAATGAGAATAAATTGTCTACATGTACATCTAATGTTCCAGCTGTGTACTTGAAAGCTACAGGTATTTTTTTTTTCTCTTCAGAATTTTCATATTCTGTCTAGTCTGGGTTGTGATATATTTGGATGGACTAGCTTAGACCCCGTGCGAGGCTCGGCCACGGCCGAGCCGCGGCCAAGCCGCGGCCGAGCCCAGCCCCGCTTCAGTGTAAACGCGCAAAAGGCCAAATGCGAGGCCAAAATTGGCCTCGCATTTGGCCTCGCTCTGGAGGTGGTCTCGGCCGCGGCCGAGCCGCGGCCGAGCCCTGCCTCTTCTTGGTGTAAACGCAAACTGGGCCAAATGTGCGGCCAATTGCGCAGCCAATTTTAGTCTGGCTTCCAAACCCTCTGCCTGTATCTTTCGCTATTCAGGATATTAACCCCCTCAACGTCGAAAATTAGTATAGTTTAAGGTGGTTTTGTCCTGCAAAGGATTTTTTCCTTCGGCAAAGGCCTTTGCCCGAATGGCGGAATTCATTTCGCAAAGGGTCTGAAAACCAGACAATACCAAATTGCGTTTGTTTACAAGCAGAGCGCCACTACGACAAAATATTGAAAGGTTTGAATCAAAAGCGCGGCCGAGCCCAGCAGTGTAAACGGACAAAATTGCGAGGCTCGGCCGCGCAATTGAGGCCGGACTCGGCCGTGGCCGAGCCGCGGCCGAGCCCGGCCCCGCACTGTAAACGGGGTCTTGGATGCCAAGTGCATGATCGTTGAGATCATGTATGGTTTAGAAACTACACATAGGATTACACAAGGATTATGTATGGATGTTAAATGATGTGTATGTAAAGATCATGATTTTAACAAAGTGATTTTGCACATGTTGATTACAAAACATTCACATCAGAACCACAGAATCACACAATCAGACACTTTATGATCTAAGGTTTTGTTACATTTATGTGTTTAAAGTTGTCAGCATGGACAAGGCTTTCTGAAGTACTTTCAAGTGTAACTTGCTCAATTTCTCGGAAGATGAAATTTTAATTCAAATACCACTTGTGATACCTTTGCACTGATGAATACACCACCTGAGTTACTGTGTGTAAATAGTTGAAACCAATATTTCTCTTCCAAGAAAATATATGAAACTTTAAAAATCGATAACTTGTGAATGTCTTTGTCCAATTTTTCACAAACTTCTGCCATCACTGTTTGTGTTTATGTTATTCATGACTTGCAATTCAAATCTGTTGTGCAATTCTGTTGTTAAATGATATACTTGCAGAGAAAACATCTATTCTTTTAAGGCCTTTGTATCGCCTTAAAAAACAACGCATCTTGATTTACGTTATACTATACAGTATCTTTTCCTTGCAAAATGGTCTGAAAGAAGGCATTGTTGATTGTATAACATGTTTATATATTGTAGGTCACAACACAAATTTCTTGAAGTTCAACTACTTTTAACATTGCGGAATCCACTGAAAGCAATTGATTAACAAAGGAGTTCCATTACCTTCTTGCTACCATTTGCCTGGGTCAAAGGTCAAAATGAAAGGATAAATGCATGAGTTATGATGGCAATATGATGAGGACTGCTAGTAGAACGTCCGAAAGTGATGTGGTGCTTGTGTTTCCTCCGCTAGACTCGAAGATGACCTGCAAGGGGATGTTCTACTGACCGCTGATGACCAGTGCTCCCTCTCTCTCATCAATCTCATCCTCAATGGTCAAGCCACACCCTACCTGTTTAATGGGAACCAGGAATATGACCTCAACTCGAAACCTCTAGTAAGTTGTGGGTCAGGGCTGGATTGAATAAAAATTAAAGTTAATATAAAACTGGAAATTTTCATGTGTGTATGTTTTCACGCTCAGTCGGTTAAAATGAATTTCTCATGTTTTTTATTTTGTGGAATCAAAGAGCTGAAATATATTATGTACTATAAGCAAAAATATTTGCATACTTTTATTTTTGCGCTAGTTTCCTGATGCGCGAAATGCTTGAATATTTCACTTTTTCAATAATATGATAACAGTTCCCATGGCAACAACTAATTAAGCCCTTCCTTTCTGATGGGAAATGAGAGTTTGACCCCAAATCAAAATCTCTCGTGTGTCCCAAGTCCAGGGCATCAGCAAAGCATGACAGACTTACAGGGATGTTTTAGCAGTTACTATGGCAACAGCTGTTTAACTTTGAATGACTTTTGCTTATTGTCATGGCAATTTTCTGCTACACAGGTGAGGGGCTGGGCATTATTCATGAAATCTCATAAGTGATGAGCCCCTAAAATGGCTTTCATTCTCCATTATGAAATATTCATGAC
The DNA here is from genome assembly GCF_964275005.1 of Diadema setosum. Lineage (NCBI taxonomy): Eukaryota > Metazoa > Echinodermata > Echinoidea > Diadematoida > Diadematidae > Diadema > Diadema setosum. The sequence goes on along the minus strand of NC_092705.1, from coordinate 13,244,957 downwards.
ACATGAATTCAAACATGCTGGAGTGGTACTAACAAAAAAGAAATAGAATTTAATGTGAAGGCAATTTCATAGTATAGTGTCAGTGTTTGTATGCCCATGATTTTTGTTATTATTATCTTGGCTACTACTAACACACTGAATAATCGATGCTTATTTGTTTTTTTTGAAAAACATTACTTGATTGATGAGTTTTCTGTATTGCCATGGCAGTGAAGTTGACTCTTAAAAACGGAAAAAGGCATGAGTATTGATGATAGTACCAATAGCAGATTTTTCATTGATGATTGCAGGCTAATGGGCAAATTCAAGTCTGTTTTATTTTTCATATTTTGGTTGACTTCTTGCAGAGGTGGAGCGGAAATGAGTTTTTACTTGAACTGATTGATAAATTGCCCTACGTGTAAATAAGCTGCAATTAATCAGTTTTTTAGTAGTGGCCATGATAAAAAGATAATGGGCACACAAACTTAGGTTTGATTCGAACCATCAATCTCCTGATCACTGGGCAGGCGTTCATATCCACTGGACAACCGAGCTCCCACCCGACAGCCAGTGCTGGTTCTAAACCTTATAGCATGCAGTGGGTACTGTGTATATATTCAAATTAAGGAATTCTTTTGTTAAGTTATTTCTATTAAAACTGATTGACAAATTGCCCTACACATGATTTCTATCTTTTCCTCTACTAAAACACTGATCAATCAGTGCTTTTTTTAAACTTTGATGTAGGGCAATTTGTCAATCAGTTGCAATAAAAACAACTCAATGAATGAATTCATTAATTTGAATATATGTGAGTTTGTCATTGGTCAATTGTTCTCTTCTGTTGACAGGATGTGGTGAGGCGTGGTATCAAGAAAAGAGCAGAAATTGGAATTCTGGTTGTAGACAGACCTGAGGGGAAGGATGCAAAAAATCACAAGAAAGTTATGGTAAGGTGCACCAATTAATGATAATACTATTATAGTCTTTTCTATTGCGCATTTCCCAATGAATTTATCAAAGCACTTCACATCCAAATTTAAAATCAAAGGGAAAATACAAACTTTTTCAATATCTTTTTGAATATTGAAACTGAGGGTGATAAGCAAAGTTCCTTTGGCAAGGTATTCCATGCCTTTGGTCCACAAAATGAGAAACTACACTTACCAGCCTTAGTTTTAACACGTGGTATCTGGACTCCCTGTACCAGATAGAGTTTTGTGTCTTGCATCGGCTTGTGACCTAAATGTGGTGTAATGGTGCAAATTTGACTGTCATGTCCTTACTGTTACTGTAATAGTGGAAATTTTCGCGGTGTTGAAATTTTCGCGCATTTCGCGTAACCAGAAACTAGCGCAAAAATAAAAGCATGCAAATATTTTTGCTTGCCATACGTTCCTGTGCATGATGCCTTGATTCCAAGCACGAAAAATTAATCGCGGGAAAATATCCACTTTTACGGTATCTGAATGCAGTAATCATTGTAGAAAGGATTTCTGCCTTTGTAGGATGAAGTGATTGATTCACATTTGTTCAGATTACATTGAATTAATAGTAGATGATAACCATGAGAGACAAAGAAACGGAAAAGAGAGAGGAGAGATATATAATAATGTATGCCTCTTAATGAAATTTGTATCTTTTACATTGTAAACTGACTGTTTTGGGTGCACTGGGTGGATTGGGGAGGATGGCCTGAGGGTCCAAGGGTGCGTTCGAGCGCTCTAAAGCGAACCAAAGCGAACTGAACTAAAGTGTACCGTACCGTACCATGCCAATTTTGGAGCGTTCGAGCGCTCTGTGGAGAAAGCGTACTCACGAGTTATTTTTAGAAAGGTCACGCTTGCTTGTAGCAAGAATGTCATTCACCCCTGGCGCTTGAACTACTTACAGCTGTCCAGAATAAAGAGAATGATGTTTTTGCATTGTGACGTATGCGCATGATACGCGCATGCTTTACAACGAACTTTTGGTACGCTTTGGTACGCTTTTGGAGCACATCGGGAAGTGGTCCACTTTTGGCTCGGTACAGTACGGTAAGGTACACTTTAGGAGCGTTCGAATGCTCCTCTGGCGCGGGTACGGTACGGTACAGTTCGCTTTAGGAGAGCGCTCGAACGCACCCCAAGTCATTTAGTTGGCTCTTTCCAGACCCTGGCTGCCCAACCTGGTGCACCCTTACCACTCCAGTGTATGTTCTGATTTTGAAAAATGTAATATGATATTTGTGATTGAAAGCCAAATAGATAATAATAATGATAATAATACACCAAAAGAGAAAGATTAGGTATGCAGCACTTTAAAAAAAAATCATGTGGGTAGGCTTATATGTTTGTTGATATTAAATCATCAATTTAACCCCCCCCCCCCCCCACCACCACCACCCCAGATTGGCAGCATGCTGAAGACACCCGTCCGCCCCATCTGGGTGCTACGACTGCGGGGGCGCTATTCCCTCTTCTTCTGCTGCAACCTGAACCTGAACAGAGACTGGCGGAGCGAGTCCAGGTTCCACCTCTCCTTCTACACCGGTCAGCCCGAGGAGAAGGAAGAGGCTCGACTGACCATTGGTAGGTCTCTCTCTCTTACTATCATTCTTCCTCTCTCCTTCTCTTACTTCCCCTCTCTTCCATCCCTTTCTCTTTCTCTCTCGCCTCTAATAACTCTTTATGTGCCACGTTCGCACGTCCGACTCATTCGACGGCGTGCCAACTTTACATATTCCGCTCAAACGCACAAACCCGCCCAAACCGATCGATAAATCGCCAAATTCCACAGTATAATGAAAGCGTTTCTCGCGATTCTGTTCCTCTCGTCAGTAGCTTGCATTTTATGTGGTGATTGACTAACAAGCAGTGTTTCACACTGGATTTGCGTGCAAATTCTAATGTTCTGTCACTGCTTTGTGTGCAAAATTATAGATTTGTCATAGAATTTATATCAATGCAAAGTTTTGCATTTTCTCTACAACTTTGCTCACTTCGTCTACAATTTAACATAAATCTATAAAAGTTATAAGGATAGATTTGAAAAACAAAATGTTTTCTCAATGGATGACTACGTTGGTGTCTCAGAATAATGTGGCACACAGGGGGTTTCAACCATGGCACATAAAGAGTTAATTCCAGGCCAGTTGTAAGTTGGTTTGGAAAGAAAAAAGTCAAAATATTATTAGCACAATAGTGAAAATGTGATGAAAATCAGATTATATGTGAGGGAGTTATGACATTTTAAAGATCTAATAATTTTTGAAAAACAATTTGTGAATAGATGATATAAATATGGAAATGAGAGAGCTGATGATGTCACCATCTCACAATTTTTCATGCTTGTCTATGAAAAAATCTGATGATTAGATGATGAAAATCTAATTCTTCTGTCTTAAAAGTGTAAAACATCATTTTATTCATCCTGGCTTTAAAAGTAACTTCAAAATGATGATTATAAATTCAAATAAGATGGAATGTCAGATTTTAAACAAAAATCTGGAAATTTCTATGTCTATGTACAAACTATATGGCAAGTTGTGAGGCAATGACTTCACTCACTATTTGAATATTCAATTTACCTATTTGAGAAGAGAAAAAAAAGTAATTTCTTAATTTCATAAGTCTTATAATTTTCATCCACTTTTAATAAAGTTTTCTCAGATGTTCTTGTAAAAGTTCACTCTTTCTTTTTGAATAGTCTGGAGTTCCCCTTTAAAATGCCATATTCTGTCAGTATGCATAAGCAATGACAGTTTTAAGAAGTTTATGAAGTTCTTGATATATGTGCATATGTAAACCACTGTAAAAGTGAATATTTTTCATCCATTTCGCATAATGTGGACAAGTTACCTTTTACTGAAGCTTGTGCTGCAGCGTGCTGTTTGAAGTGCTTGCTCAATTGTTGTGATCGTCCGTGAAGTAAAAAAAAAAACACTTGAAATTCATCTTACCTAGCAGAGTGTAAAAAAAAAAATCATAATAATTGCATAGAAATATCCACTTTTTGATACAGTATCCCATCCTGGTCTCTCTCTTGAACCCATTTTTAAGCAATATTTTCCAGGAGTGTCTCTCATGATTTGCCAGTCCCTTTCTTTCCTGTCTCTTTGTGATAGATAATATGGCTTAAGTGGCTTCATCTTTTTTTTTGGATAGCCCTGTCCAATATCGTTAAGACCGGTAGTCAATGCTTTCATGAAAAATAAATCTGAATGAAGTCGTCGCATAATGAGATGGGGTCTAGGTTTCTATGTAAATGATGTTACAAAAGTCATATTTTGAAATCCTTTACAGCATATATCCGTTGGCAAGGGATGTAATTGAGGTCACCTGCACATTCACAGCGTAATGAAAATTAATGATGCATAAGGTTGAAATGTTGCATCAGAGGTGAGGGGAAGAATGAGTGGATCCGTGATTGCTGGAAAAAAGACGTAGAAGGTCACTTGTCTGCATAATATGTTTTCTTGAATGCCGCAGACTCAAGGATCAGGTTACGAGATGAGAAGAAGAAAGATGATAAGGTTATACCGGTGGTCGAGGAGTGCATCAAGGACAGGTGAGTAATATCAATCTTGTTTCCCTCTTTATCTGTCTCAATGTCTGTCTGTCTGTCTGTATTCTGTATCTCTCTCCATCTATCTATCTCTCTCCTCTTTCATGTTCTGTCCATCACATTTCCCACATTCATCATCTCTTCTTTTCGACTTTTTGATACCCTTGCCTTAAAGGAGAATGAAACTGAAATACATGCATGGATTGATGGAGGGAATGCAGGAATATTAGTAGAACACTTATGCAAAGTTTCAGGAAATTCGATCAGTCCATTCAAAAGTTAAGAATTTTATAGTTTCAGTACCACCATTGCTGGATAAGTAGACTACAATGTCTTGTAACGTGTGGATGATAAAAAGAAAATATAAAGAAATTCAACATACATGTATACTTATATTTGTAGCATATAGAAAGTGCGGTTGATTTTCTCTTTCAGAAAGCAGGGGAATAATATTACCCCTAAAAAAGGTCAGTAACATGTCAACAGAATTTGTACTTTCATGGAAAAGGACATCTTGTGGAATTCTCTTTGTGTTTTCTTTATATCGCTGTCCATACAGGACGTCACAAGGTGATTTCTATCCTGCCTTATGTCAGGTTTATGTGAGCTTCTGACCATATGAGCATTGAAAAGGAAGGGGGTTTCTTGGGCGAACACTGTACTAAGGTTTTCCATTGATCAGTGGGTAAGAGCACCAGTGTAGCAATCTGGAGGTCTCAGACTCAAAACTGAATGGAATCCCATTTTCTTTGCTCATTTTTCAGTTGTAGTTTTATTATTTTATCTATATATTTCTGGTTAGTTTCTCTTTCTTTGTAGTTGTTGATTACTTCAAGAGTGACGATTAAACAACAATGATGTGTATAAATGTTTGAAAAAAGCAGCTTGTATCTTAAAAAAAAATTACTCCATGAATTGCAAGAAATGTTCTTATCACTTTGATCACTTGCAGGTGGCCAGGTGCTAATGTTGACTGGAATGGAACACCTCCGTTTTATTGATCAACTGCTCAATTGATGTGGACATATCCAATCTTGTTGGGTATTTGATCTCCGGGCCGTACAATCAGAGATGACACGATGAAATTGCTGTCATTGTCTATGCCTTCTGAACATTATTCTGCCAAAGGAACAATGTCATTTGTTTGCTTGACCACTTTTGTTCCAATACTTGTGAATGTCTCAGATCCATAGGAGCAACATTTTTTTTTCTTACTCCCAAGACTCTCATTCTTTGTACGTGAGTGTTTAGCAACCTGACAATTTTGAGCATCGATATGGGACGTTCATATCTGCAATCTTTGTTTGTTTGTTTGTTTGTTTTTTACAGAAAGTTAGTTGTTCTGTGCAATGAATGCACCAAATCAAGTGAATCAAAATGAACCACAATGTAGATGTGAAAATAGTGCATCTTATTTTGGTCTTTGTTTTACAGTCTGTCTGTCACCATAATAGCTGCTAAGCATTCCTGATTTCATTTGATTTGATTTGATTAGATTTGATTTGATTTATTTTTCCACAATAGTCATAAGTGATAAACAAATGAAACAACTTGAAAAAAAAAACTTTAACAAAAATATAAAGACTCTTAGACACAATATATTACAACAGTTCTTCTGGAACTGGCAAAAATTATGCAATAGATTATCATGAAAGAAAAAATTGAAATGTAAGAAATTGCATACATCAGAATTGTCATTCATAGCCCATAATCACACCAGCCTGATTGATTTAGTAAAATACCAATTTCTGGATTGTCCCTCATTTCAACTTTGCATTTTTTTTAATAGTAAACCTTTAATTTTTAGTAGTTTCATGCAGACCACCTCTTATTATTTTGTTTTTCTTTGTGGGGCTGGGGTTGGGGCAGCTGTAGTTTGCATGACTGCATTTAAGATGCATGGAAATGCATTGAGAATGCCTTAATGTACTAATTTTGAACATGTTGTAACTGTATCCCCATTGCCTTTTTGTTAATGGAATCTGAAATCTGGCTCTGATATAAAGGCCTCACACTTTCATCACATTCATTCCCAGTTGTATTAAGGTTGATTTCAGTACTTTAGATATTTATATCTTATTGTGATCAAATTGTTATTTGTGATCAAATTGTTATTTGTGATCAAATTGTTATTTGTGATCAAATTGTTTTTTGTGTTAACTAAGCTGAGAAGAATACGAATGCTATCTTAACCTAATGGTGTGTTTGAGTAGCAAACAGTATTTTTTTTTTTCATTTGAGGTCATATGGTTTTTATCTGGGAATACAAAATGAACAGAAAATGTTAAAGAACAATCAATTTGTAACAAAAAAGAAAACCTTCAAAAGATCAAGGCAGCTTGCTGTAATTATTTGCTAACATGTGCATCAGTATACACGTATGCACTGTATTTCTTTGCAAAGGCCTTATTGTTTTTATCTGGCTATGGGAATACATACAAGTAATTAACATTAAAGGTTAAAGAACAATCAATTTGCTATGTGATGCATGTAGAACAAGAAAATCTTTCAAAGATCAAGACAGCTTGCCATAATTATTTGTTGGTGTGTATATTGTGTGGAACAGATGCACTGTTTCTCTGTTTGCAAAGCATCAGTACAAATCGATAGGGTATTGGTGCTTTGAATATAGGCAGAGATACATTGATTTGATTGATGTGATTTCATTATTAGATTTGATCATTGTTTTTCAAGTCCTCATTGCACCTTCACTGGAGTACACATATTCATTGGTATGGGGATACATTTTGTGAAACAAATGAAGATCAGACATGTTCATAATGTGGAAGGGATGCAGTTTATGCAAAGTTAGATGTACATACTACCCTTTATAGGAGAAATAGATTGATTTAGATGTATGTGATAGACAACATGTGAATGACTTGAAGAAGATTGCTTGTATTTCCAGTATTTAATCATGTTTCAGTTATGACATGCATGGACATTTTAAGTGCCATTGAATACAAACTTTAAAATTCTTTTATTTTTCTTACTGGAAGGTAATGTGTTGCAGTATTCATGTATGTAGTAGTACTACATATTTGCCTCTTTGAGTGTGTAATGTCTGTGCTTTTTACGAATCATGCAATATTTCTGTCTTGCCAGTATTTATATGTGGACCCTGTGATTTCAATTTTTCATTAATATGTTGAGTGATGTTTCAATTTGATATCTGTTGTATCTGCCCAACATTGAAAGAGGGAAAAAATGTTGACTTCTTCTCAGTACATTGTCTCAACTCTTCCATTCTTCCTTTGCTGTATGTACAAGATCATATTTCACTTTAAAGGGATCGTATAGTTTTGGTTGAGACCCGATTTCGGATTTCTAACATTTTTTGGTGAGATAATGAGAAACCTCTTATGAAATATGAAAGAGCACGTAATTCTATGAGCAATTCAACATTTATTTGATGAAAATTGGTTTTGAAATGGCCGAGATATCCACAACAGAGCGATTCTAATAAGTGTGGGACCCACACTTTTTTACGATCGCTTTGTTTTACTTTGTATTTGGATGTTTCAGTAATGCCAAACCCAATTTTCATCAAACAAACTCTGAATTCCTCTTAAAATGGTATGCTCTGTACTATTTCATAAGTGTTTCCTTGTTATCTCGCAAAAAGTTAAAAGCCAAATTCTCATCCCCACCAATACTGTACTATCCCTTTAAAAAGAGAGAAATATTTTTATTCCAATCTTTCTTGTGTACACTCACATGTACCTGCAGAGAATTAGTATTTGCACTGTGTCCTAAGATATGATGACACTTATACATGGTTACATATTACATTGTACATGTATTTTGAAAGGGGACATGCATTATGTGTGATCATATCAGCTTCTTCTGTGTCATTTTAATGTATCTTGTGTGTATTGTGGACTTCACATTGCTTCAGAATAGTGCAACATACAACAATGTAAAAATGATTGTATTTTGAAATGTGTCATTTTCACATTAATGGCAGTACAAATTGTATACCCCCTCTGATAGGGGGTTTAGATGACCGGTGACTTTTGGTTTTAGAGACATTTTTTTAGACACTCTTTAAGTGCATTGTCCTATAAAAAGGGAAAGTACTGTATAACATGTTTCCAAGCTGCCTAAGTTTTAAGATAACCATGTGACACAAAGTACTGATGAAACTTTCTGATCAGACAATACCTTCCTGTGTTCTTTTTTGCGTGATAAGCTGTTATAGACCTCTGAATGGACAAATACAGAATTTTACTTTTTAAGTGTGTGTATTCTTGCTGCTTTGAAAAACCACTCCTCTCACTGCTGCACACTGCAAATTTATGAGCCGCAATTTCATTGTTCAAAGATTTACAGAAATGCCATGCGAGTAATCTCATGGTGAGATTTATGGGAAGCAACATTCTGATAGCTGCGCCTGTCACATTTTGTAGCACCCTTTTGCTCTTTTGTGGACATTGATACAAGGTAGGCCTACATTGAGAAAATAATGCGGCATGCTGGAGAAAGTTTTTGTTTGTTTCTTTTAAGCCTGTGTGATTGATAGTCTGATTATTTGTAGTCTTTAATTCTACCAAATGCAAATGAAATCTCAACAAAATTTGTGAATCTTTCTCTTTTGCAGTGTTGTGGGGTTTGTGTTGGGAGCTTTGAAATGCTTGGAAGAACTTGTGGCCTTTTTGTCGTAGTTACACTCACACAGGTTACAACCGATTTCTTTCTTCTTTTTTTTTTAAGTGTGTGCAAGGAGGGCACAGCTAACACATCAATGTGTGAATCTGTTGGTGCGTTTAGTGGTAAATAAGTACATGTATAACTTGTACATGTTTGTGTGTGCAAATGTGTCTTTGTTCATACAAATAAAAAAAGTCTTTATGATACACAAATCATTGATATTTAATTATATCAATTTTGTTAGGTACCTGATATTTGGACATCTTAGGCTGCTGTGTAAAACAAAAGAAAGAGCTTGATGGTACAAAATTGTCTGTGTTCAAAGTGTCCATATCCACCCAGAAGCGTATTCAGTTTTGTTTGATGTAAATTCTTTTTATACCACTCTTACCTCATTTCATAGATATGTAAAGTAGAATGCAATATGTAAATAGCATTGTGTGTACTAGTTTAAGTCTGTAGGTTCTGACTTTTTTTTTTTCATGAAGTCTACATGGAGTCATTTGCATTCCCTATTTATTCCTTTCCAACTCATCATGCTATGAAATCAACTTTTATATATTTTTCTGCCAAGGCAATTTACGATACTTTCTTGCGCACAAGTGACAGTGCAAGCTATTAACATGTCTTTGATTGGTGATTGATAGTCTGCATTTTGTATAGGGTCTATGTCAAGGCCGAGGGTTGTATAGGGACACTTCTTAAAGTAATTGTGTTTGTTGGAACCATTACTGATCTCTGAAGTATTGTATTCATTGCAGAATTTATGTCAGAGTCAAGCAAGCTTGCACAAGGGTTTGTTTGTTTGTTTGTTTTTGTTTTTTTGTTTTTTTTAATTATGGTTGATGTCTTTCCCTTGACATTAAAGAACAAAAGCTTAATTTTGGACATTTTTGTGTAACAAGTCCATGCTTTGAAACTTGTGCAAAAGCAAAGCTGCTTGTGTGGGTTATTGCAATTGTTACAGTTGTGCTGCCCATTTTGGTGAACAGACTAGAATAAAGCCGTTTCTATTTGTGGTTGTGATGTAGTATACTGTCAGGCTAATCATGCTGCCCCTGTTTAGATCAATGTCATTTGATGCTCGCAATGTCCTATTTGTCTCTTGTGACTCAAATACAAATGTCTGCAATTCAAAATTACTTATTTTATCTACTTCGCACCTGACATATACTTTCTCAAGCACATGCTTCATAATAGTACATTGTATATTAAAAGGAAATTATCTGTGAGAGCTGTTAAAAGTGGTATAGGGGAACCTCATTATAACAAGGACCTAGAACCCACAAGTTTATTTTGTTATGCAATGAGGTAAGTTTCCTGCTGTAGTGGGGTACAAAAACAAGAATATATGAATGAGCCGGGACCTGTAAAATCACCTTGTTCTGAGAGGGTTTCGTTGTGTCCAACCTCTCTATAACAAGCTTCCACTGTAATTCTCTGTCACCTTCTGCTTTGTTTCTACACTCTTGTGTATTTTCCATTCAAAAGTGCCTATTGTGTATGTGAACAATGAAATCATTATATTTGATGCATGATATGTGGTCAGTCAGTCATTCCTAGGTAGTGTTCTTTTGACAATGTCATCTTGCCTTGGAAATCATATCTCTTATCAATGAATGAAATGAAGAATAAAAACAAAAAATGAAATGTGTTGGAAGTCCATGTGTCTTATATATATATATATATATTTTTTTTTTTTTTTTTTTTTTTTTCAAACTGGAAATGATTAACAAGATGTGTAGGAATCTGATTCACATGAAGTCCTATATTATCACAATAATGTGACAGTAAAACCACAAACTATTTTCTCTACATTCTTTCGTTCTTTCTCTTTTTTCACTCTTCTTTTTCTACACACCACACTCAACAACCATCTTCAGTGATATTCACTGTGTACCTTTACCACTCTCTATCTCTATCTGTCCATTAATTCATCAGCCCTTCTAACCTTCTATCAATCCACCTTCCATCCATGTCTCTGACAATCCATCTTTATCTCTCCATCCATCTATCCATTTGCTCTGTTTCTATATATCTGTAAGTCTTATCTTTCTTACTGTATTTACACTCCTGTACTGTAGATTTGAATTAACCTGTTGAGGAAGAGTTCCGAGTATACTCGGGCAAGTGTCTATGGGAAATGTGCGCTGTAGCAAAATCAGCCCGTCCTCAACAGGTTAATGAGATTAGCATTACACATGCACATAATTATGACAAAAACCATTTTAACATTCTTTTGTAAAGAAAATCTTTTTATTTACATAATATTCATCTTGACCACATGTGAGAATAATAAAACCATTCCCTTTTTCTCTGATTCACTGCCATGAATCACTATAAAGGATTTGATTTTGCTATTACATCCAGCCTAATCAGAAAATAGAACTAAATCATAGACCAGTCAAAGTACACAAAACTTAAATACACACAAGACACATAAGACACAACAGTCATTATTTGAGGTGAACTGTAACTAACGAAGAAACTTCCAGTTCCCATTACCAACATTTACTGGTCTTTTTTGTGTTCTCATACAGGAATGATCCAGGATTGCAAAAAATGTACCAGAAGTATTATTGGTATGTCACATGGCATATAAAGTGAAATCTGGTCTCAAACCAACACCTGATTCCATCCACAGTTCGCCAACGGCACAACGAATTTGACACAGGATGGTCCATTGATTGACCCAAAAGAAATTGATAATGTCTACATGTAGGGTTGGGGGTACCACGTATCGACACCCTAAGGATCTGTAGCTTGTTTATTCTAAAAATATAATACAAATCCGCCTAATTCTTACCTCAAATATGCCATAAATACTGCAGTTTTGAATGTTGTGACCGTCTCGTTGATTATGAATCTCCGTTTTAAAATAGCGCAATTTTAGTGCGTGCGTTCCGTTTTCTTCGCGCAGCTAAAAAGGGAACCTTGCGATCGGCACCCCCTCTCCTCCATAGGTAATACACGTGAATTTCACAGCCATGCGTCGTTACTGATCGGATGTGTAATTTTTAGCTTGGTTTGTTTGAGTTTGATTTTAGTTTCTTCGTTTTTATTGTTTTTATAGCTAATGACACTTAATCCCGCGCGTACTTTTTCGTTCTATACGCAAACAGCCATGATACGCAGGGTGTCGATGGGAAGGTGCCCTGTCGATAGGTGGTGCCCCAACCATACACATTTTCTATCAAATTCTTTCAGCTCTTGAAACACCAATCTGCAACCTCAAGTGGATGAAGGATGTTTACATTTTCACACATGAGTTTCAACAATTGCATGACAAATGATACAGTCTGTATAACATGTTTACCTTGCAAGTTCCCAATGATCGCTGTAACATTCCATTTTTTTTTTCTCTCTAACATCACCCCCAAAGTTTGGTGAACGAAAGAATCAAAAGAGGAAACATGACTTGAGACGGAGGTTAATAGACACATTCTAGACCACCAATTTATTGCTGTCTGTTCGCTGCCATTAACTTTAGGTATACACCCTCTAGGATGCACAGAAATTCAGTAGTGCACTGTTTGGAAGGCAAAATATAATGTGCTTCATTTCATTGGATTGTGGCACTTCATCCCAGCCTGATGTTCAACTTCCAAGCGTACTCACAAAAGGAGAACAGCACTTTGAGAAATACATTGTAGAACTTCGCATACACCAAGTAATCTGTTGCATTTTTGGTTTGAATCTCTTGTTTCTACCCATACAAAATCACATTCACATGACTAAAATTGCTCACTTGGCAATGAAAAGGACGAGATGAGGTGATGATTCAAAAATGTTCCTACCCACATGACTATTGGAGGCCTTCTGTGGAATTTATTCAAATTGATGATATTCCTCCGTCAAGTTGTTATCATTTTAACCGATAGACAAATTGCCCTACATCGACGTAAATAAGCACTGACATGATCAGTGTTTTAGTAGTAGTCCTGACAAAAGAAGTCATGGCCGTACATACAAGTACTTGAATATTACCACAGGAAGTCTTGGTGACAATCTCCGCCATATTGTGATCACATGACTACCACTGGCTGTATCATGGAAGGAACATTTCACTGTTGGATCCCTTTTCCAAAATCTTTCCCACCACAGTACAAAAGAATTTTAAAAATTGCACTGAAATAAGAAGTATAACAATCAGAAAGCGAACATTACTGAATACACAAATTTCACTTTTGCTCCATCGGATGGAAAAGAGTGTAGAGATTATAATAGATTTGGTTCAAAAGTACCTCGTCATATATTTTTTTGTCATTGAGCTCAGGGGGGCATTTCATGAAGGAACTTGTTGGATAAAATATCTGACAAGTCAATTATATTCGACAAGTTTTGAGAAATTCTTTAGTCTGATTGGCTGATTTCTCTGAACTTGTCGGATATAATTGACTTGCCGGACATTTTATCCGACAAGTTCCTTCATGAAATGCCCCCCTGGTGTCACATGACCTGTAGTTGTCAGACATGTCTAAGAGTACAACCTGAATTATGGAGAGTGAAGAGCAACATCACTGGCTATGCTCATCTAACTACTTGTATATGAAATAGACATACTGGCTGGTTCAACATCTAACATCTGCTTTGGAGACAAACACATAACTTTTAACGCAGTAATTCAGAGGAAGTCGTTGACCATTAATTTTGTTTTTTCTTATTATTTACCTGCTCACTATGCAATAGATCATCCCTAAGATTTTTGCAACACCCCAGTATTTTCTAAGAAACACAAAAGAGCACACAGATTTATGCATAGGCGAGGATTGGTACAGTACAATATTAAGAAGCAGTCATTCATCAAGTGGTACAGCCCTAGTTGAACACAGAATGACCAAAATTTCCCGCCTTTTCCCCAACAATGTGTCTACTATTGGCCGTCAATACAGATCATTCCAAATCATATGTAGGAATTTGAGAGGAACTGTGAGCCAGGACAGTGGATACTCTTGAAAGCAAGGCCTGATGCAAGAAACCTAGTGATCATGTTGACTGCAAAGTAAAACACTGCCCTCTACAGGCAGTTTGGCACATGTACATGTACAGCTGTTTGGTAGCCAAACTGAATTGACTATCTATCCACCACACAGCCAGCCCCTTTTATATGATATATGACTGCAGGACTCTATGGGAGTCTTTGACCATTCACCCTAAGGCAGTGCCCACAAACATTCTAGCAGACATGTATCGACACGGCAACAATCAAAGATTTGACCCAAGAAGTGGAAGATGTGTTACGCAGGGATCGACATTAGTGGTGGGCAAGGGCCACGAAAAACTTGATGTCGGGCCACCAAATTTCCAAAATGGTTATCTTTTGGTGGCCAGATCAGGCAGCTAAAATTCACATTGAATTCTTATATTTCCCCTTATTTTAGGCCTCTACATTCCCTTTTGGGGCCACCAAAATTTCAGATTCAAAGACTTTAGTGGCCTGAATGGGTCATCGGAGAAAAAAGTTAATGTTGAACTCTGTGTTTAACTGTGATGAACATTGTACATTGACCTTTCTCCTTGGAGCACTTGAACAGAGAATCAACTACATACTCTTGTGTGTGTGTGTGTGTGTTTGTGTGTGTTTGTGTGTGAGTGTAGGCATACATCAAACATAAAGAATAAATGGAATAGATAGAAGGCACTAGAGGTGTTTGTAAGAAAATCATCACTACAAAGACTTAAGAATTTTTGATATGATTCAAACTATCTTTCATTGGCAGAACAAATATCTACCTTGTTGATACTAACAGAGTCCCATCAGTTCATTATTTGGGCAATAAAAAGAGCAAATCATAGGGTCAGCAGGACTAATGCCATGGTGACCCTACGAAGCTGGACTGACAAGTCCCTATGATGTGTCATGGCGAGACTAACAGTGACCATTCAGTACAATGCACTGGACATTCAAAAAGCATGGCAGCATGCACCATGGAATAGTCCCCACTACTTTCTTCTCTGTCATTAGTTTGGTACGATGTGTACATGTGGGCACCTGCAGCATTCCCACATATCACATCACGCAGGAGCACTTGTTGACTTTTGGCTGTGATTATCACTCCTTACACAACTTGACATTCCAATATCAAACCACATAGATATCTATCCTAGTACCATGTGGAGTGACTAACAAAGGACCTCATTATTCATTTAAAGCCAACTTTTTTTCCCCATGAAATCATACCCTCTGACTCCACAATGATCTTGTATTCCCATGTGGGGTTAATGCATGGCACACTGAGTTTCCATAAGGAACATGTTAAGGTGCATCAACTTGGACAGTGGCATCCCCACGATCTATGATGAGGTGTCTCCTCAGCGCTTCCAATACCAAGATATAGAGCCTCCCGATAACAAACTGCTCTTCTTTCATACTGTCCACAAATTTTGTCTGCAAAAGGAGAGTTCAATATTTTTACGTCCAGTCCACTGCACTGAGTCATCAAAATTTACAGGAGCAAATACGAAGATTATCCTCTATTTGGAGCAACACATGAATGCATTTGTGTACCATTAGTCCCAGATTATGCTGTCTGTAATACTGGTGTCACTCAGACACTATGCTATGATAACATTTAGGAATGGTTAACACACTGAAACCCTATGTATGACAAGAGTTAGTTTAGTATTTTGAAAAGGTCCAGCTGTGCATTGGAAAGCAGAAGAAGCATTGTCTGTACAGAGTCTCATTGTCTCCGAAATGTAGTAGTTCAGGTGCTGGTATCCCACAATGCAAAGCAGCGATGATGAAACCATGGTAACAGCCCAAACGTTGATAAGGGAGGAGGAAAACATGTATTGGAACGCACGAGAAAACAGATGAATGTCCAACAAGACGAACGAAAGCCCAGTGGGCACCCCGAGCTAGTTGAAGTGGAACTTGAACTGGAACCCCCCACCGCCAAAGGGGTTGAAACCGAAGGGATTGTGGTGGTGGTGATGCTGCTGCTGCTGCTCCGGGTCTAACGGGTCTTCACCGGCATCAAACTTTTGCCTCATCTCTGCAAAAACAAGACAGACAAAACTTTTTGTTTGTTGCTGTTCTTGATAATACAAACACAATCAACAACATCAAATCACCTCATATCCATATTTCTGCCACTATCAAACTTATCTTATGTCACTAAATTGCTCTTTGTGAGCATTTGCAAGTTATATAAGCTAACAATACTACAATTTTTTTTTCTCCTTCTTCTTTCTATAATGTGTAGAAACCATGGGGGAGTAAATTTACACAAGAATTCATCCTTGAAATCATCAATGTCCAAAAGATGTGATATATATATGTCCCTGATATTTCAGCAGCAGTGCAGTTTTCTTAGTCCCACATATTTCATACATTGCTGAAGGAAAGCAACTTATAATCATCTCTTAAACACCATTAGTATGTCACATGTCACTGTCAGACTTGCATTTTATTTCAATCATTGTGCTTCACTGTGGCAGAGTATTTCTTGGCTCCAACAGTCATACAAAAAGCAAATACACTAAAAAAATTTTAAAATAGTAGAAACAAAATAACCCACAACTCACCCAAAAGTGGATTTTTTTTTTTTACATTTACTAGTAATTTTTCGCGCTCAGCTGAGTAAGATGAGTTTTGCATGTCTTTATATTGCAGAATTAAGACATTAATCACTGGCATACATAGCAAGCAAAGATATCCGTATGCTTTTATTTTCATGCTAGTTTCTTGTTGTGTGAAAATTTTCCCAGTTTTACAGCACTTTACCTGGATCTGTCAACACCTCCTTGGCATCTGCGATGTCCATGAACATCTTCTCTGCTTTGGCCTTGTCGTCGCCTTCGTGCTTGTCCGGATGCCACTGCATGGCAAGCTGGCGGTATGCCTTTAATATATCTTTCTTGACAGCATTTCTGCAGAGGCAGATATCGGATAACAAGAATTCAATTCAGTGTCATAGTTCATCAGTGCGCACCTCACTCTGTGGTTTCTCCATCCCAGAAGTGACAATGTTTCATGTACTCAATTCACCAAGCCGTGGCTTGACATTAAAGGGATCGTATAGTTTTAGTTGAGACCTAATTTCAGGTTTCTCACATTTTTTTTGTGAGATAATGAGAAACCTCTTATGAAATACGAAAGAGCATGTAATTCCACGAGGAATTCAACGTTTATTTGATGAAAATTGGTTTTGAAATGGCTGAGATATCCAAAACAGAGCGATTCTAATAAAGTGTGGGACCCACCTTTTATTACGATCGCTTTGTTTTACTTTGTTTTAAGATGTTTCAGTCATTCCCAACCAGATATTCATCAAATAAACTTTGAATTCCTCATAAAATGGTATGCTCTGTACTATTTTATAAGTGTTTTCTTGGTATCTTACAAAAAGTTAAAAGCCCAATTCTCATTTCCATCAATACTGTACCATCCCTTTAAAGTGTGTCACTTGGAAAGGAATTGCAAATAAATGGCTTTGTTGATCATCTATAAACGTTTTTACTTTAAGGGTGAATATCATGTTGGGTCACATTTGCCAGGAGAAATAAAAAATAAAAAACAACAAAACATTTGCATGGTCTCAAAACTACACATCTGGTATTCAAGTATAAGAAACTGACTTCTGCTACTGAGGCCACAAGTTAATATTCTGAGAGTTCCAGGGTTTTAAATATCATTCTACGTGTACGGAAGAAATGTTAATTTCTGACATTCTCCTCAAAAAGGAGCTCACTCACTTTTCTCTTGACAGTGCTTTTAACAACATGCTACCACACGCAAACTGGAGATGTAACTGAAGAAACACAATGACATGCATCACTCACCTTTTAACACCTAAAATTTTATAATAATCTCTCTTTTTGGACTGTTTTAAGAGCTTCTGTGATCGGTCGAGACCCTCTTGCGTTCGTTGTGAGTCCTCTATTTCATCTGCCTTTTGGTAACTGCTTACAGCTGCAAAGACAGGGCACAGAAGAGGATGCAAGCTTTAATCATGTAAAAAGGGGGAAGTCTTCTCTCTATTGCATAAAAACACATAATCAAATAAATATGTTTCATAACTGCATCTTCTTCATCATCTACATGAAATCCTGCAACTTTTTGTTGCTATGGTGATTACAGTAGCATCCCATGTGAATTACTATTGCAGCAAATCTTTGTTTTCTTCCAAAAGGCTCAGTTCAAAGTTTATTTGACACAGAAAGAAATGCAAATATATAAATACAAGCAAAGTGAACTTTTACTTTACTTACAATCCACTAGAAAGCATTTTGAATGCAAATATAGGTACACCACCCTAGCAAAAAAGCAATTATAAAAAAACAAAAATTTCCAGACTTTTTTTATGTGCCTACTACACAGTAATGCTTCAGTTACTTTACATTCAGAATATAGCAATGACTTTTTTTTTAATCTGTCATATTTGAAACATGCAATTACTTGTGGTAAAATCCTGTTTGTTTGTTTGTT
The DNA here is from genome assembly GCF_964275005.1 of Diadema setosum. Lineage (NCBI taxonomy): Eukaryota > Metazoa > Echinodermata > Echinoidea > Diadematoida > Diadematidae > Diadema > Diadema setosum. The sequence continues at coordinate 13,226,347 of NC_092705.1, read as the reverse complement.
TGTTTTTTTCTATCACACTAAATGAACCAGCATGAACGAGAAGTCTCTCTTCAAGACTTGTGCACCTTTTTAATACAAAGGATCACAAATTCTGAACATCAATCATATAGATTGTTTTATGTATTAAAGGTGTACCTGTATCTCGCCAGAAGTAAGTGTGTTTGTAAACATATGATTTCACAGGACTACACATTTTAGTTGGTCTGTACAGCATCCCTAACTAAAATTTTTGTTGAGCGATCTTGCCTGATTGCCAATCAATGCATCATTCCGTGAAATTGTATCCTGAGATAAATGTCCACAAAAAACTTTCAGAATGAGAGAACGACAATAAATGAATAATTCCTGGTATATCTCACCTTCATCATACATTTCGTTCTGTATACACGCTTCTGCTCTGTCTATTAAAACATCTACATTTTCTGGATCCTGGTTTAGAACCTGACCACATATCTTGAGTGCCTCGCTTGTATGTTGTGCCTGCGGAGAAAACACAAAGGTCACGACGATACTAAAAGACAGTTCAAGACAAAATTGTGATTTAGCCACTGACTTTAAGCTAAAACATACTTCTCAACAGGACTCAAAATTCACCTTCCACCATTTGGAATTTGCTTACAATAAATTGAAAAGCTCTACCAAGAAACTTGCAAGACATGATTTGCCAGGATGATGAGTTGTTTGGATTATTTTGAGATCATAAGGGTGAAATAATAAGTCAGTGTATTCTACTTTTGTTCTGAAAGTGCCCTCCCGTTCAGTAGTGGGTGGGACGAACCTTACCAGAATGTGATAATCAAAATACACCCTAGCAGCTGTATTGAATCGCATGCCGCTAACATTTCCTATGCATAGGTCTCCATTTTAGAGCCAAAAAATGACAATTCACAGTTCTGCAGTCAAATTGGAACCATGATTTATCTTTAACTACGATAAAAGAAGTATCAGATCACATGAAGAAAATAATTCCCCATAAAGATATCTACAAACTATCTTAGTCTCCCCCTGCCAAAAAAACAAAAAAACACAAACAAACATATCAACTATTTCACTAACTTCCAAGATGCACTGCACACTTCATTTACTCTTAAATCTATTGAAAGATCTCACATTTGATACAGAATTTATAGTTGATGCAGAAATGTCTTCACAGTTGCATTAGCCTTTCAACCATGAGACCTACAGTACAAGTTTTAAAGGGATGGTATAGTATTGGTGGAGATGAGGATTGGGCTTTTAACTTTTTGTGAGATACCAAGAAACCACTTATGAAATAGTACAGAGCATACCATTCTAACAGGAATTCAAAGGTTATGTGATAAAAATTATTTTTGGAATGGCTGAGACATCTAAAAACAGAGTAAAACAAAGCGATCACAATAAAAGGTGGGTCCCACCTTTTATCATGACCCCTCTGTTTTGGATATCTCAGCCATTTCAAATCCAATTTTCATCAAATAAACATTGACTTCCTCTTGGAATTACATGCTCTTTCACATTTCATAAGAAGTTTTCATCATCTCACAAAAAGCAAAAACAAAATGTTACAAAAATGAAGTTAGGTCTCAACCAAAACTATACCATTTCTTTAAAGGGAAGGTAAACCCAAAGAGCAATGTGGATTGAGTGAAAGCAGCAACATTAGTAGAACACATCAGTGAAAGTTTGAGAAAAATCGGACAATTGATGCAAAAGTTATGAATTTTTAAAGTTTTGGTGTTGGAACCGCTGGATGAGGAGACTACTAGAGGATATGACATATGAGTGGACAACAATACAAAGAAAATATGAAGGATATTCAACAAAAATTCACTTTTCTAGAATTATGAAAGAGCAGTGGACCAACCGCTTTCAGAGAGCGGGGGAATAATTGCTACCCTTAACATATGTCAATATCAAGTTGATGGAATTTGTAATTTTCATGAAAAATGGATTTTTGTAGTATTTTCTTTATATTTTCTTGATATTGTAGTCCACTCATACGTCATAACCTCTAGTAGTCTCCTCATCCAGCGGTTCCAACACCAAAACTTTAAAAATTCATAACTTTTGCATCGATTATCCGATTTTCTTCAAACTTTCACTGATGTGTTCTTCTAATGTTGCTGCTTTCACTCAATCCACATTGTTCTTGGGGTTTATCTTCCCTTTAACTTTTAGGTACACTACTTTAGGGCAGACTAACAAGTTGTGTGTATTCAATTCTAAAACAGAAGTAAATGTATAAAGTGGAAAGTCCAGGATTCAGAAATGCTTCCTGCCTACCATTCTGTGGGCGTGACATATCCTGGCATTGGCTCTGATTTCATATATGCCTCCGCTTCCTGCTGTCTCAATTGCGGACTCCAGCTTGGAAATTGCATCATCATACCTAGCAATGGGTGGCAGAACAAAAATGATTGCCAAATCAGTATGATAAATCTTGCAACATACTTATTACAGTGCACTCCCGTTACAACGAAATGCTCGGGACCAGCAGTTTTCTTTCGTTATAACGAAATTTCGTTATAACCGAACAAATACAATACATAACAAAACCAAGGAAACCACGCATATATCATGTTCTGTTTGTTGAATACTCATCTTACACTGTGCAGCTATGTGAAACGGGATGGTACACTGTACGTTTTAAATTTCGTTTGGATAATCACATTAAAGAAAGCATAAAATTGACGGAAACTGTGCGTGACACACGGAGCGAACACAGCGTGATGTGAAGCGTTCGCCCATGCTTGTTCCGCTACGTATTTTCGAAAGCGGTCCGCATTTCGTTATAACAAAGCACATTTCTTTTGTTTTTCTTTGCCCGTGGGGCTCGGAAAAGACTTCGTTATAACGAAAATTTCGCTATAACCGTGTTCGTTATAAGCGAATTTCGTACCTTAGACATTAATGGCGATAATTTTGGGACCAGAAGTTTTACTTCGTTATAACGAAATTTCGTTATAACCGTGTTCGTTGTAACGGGAGTGCACTGTATACACAAATACGATGACAACATTTGGTGAAAATATGAGATATTACTCATTGCAGATCGAGTTTCTGAAAAAAGAAATCTCCTAATTTTCAGACACCCAGTCTTTTCATGGAATAAGTTCTCAAGTGATTATGGCAGTTAAAAGAAATGTCACACTGTCATATTAAATTTTGAAAGAAAATTGTGTATGAGAATTACATGTTTCATTGCGGCAAAAAACAAAAAATGAAAACAACAGACCTTAAATATTATGCATCAAACAGATGATGTTCAAATAATTTTCAGTACAGAATAAAGCTCTGTATCTATCAAAATCTAGTAATAACAATGAAACAATCTCAACTCTATCTATTGAAACAGACATTGTATAAAAGAAGTATTACAACTATATCAAATGTGAATTAAAAACATAGAGATAATATGGAAGAATTTCACATTGAGACAGTAGCCAACGTTGCACACTGGTATTGGTCTGACGGTCCCTGACCAGTAAAAATCACTTTCGGACCAGTAACTTTTTCAGGAACAGACCAGTAAAACATGGAAAAACTGGGTTCCTATTAGTCTGACCTGTCTGTCAGACCAACACAAAAAATGGTTAGTGTGCAGCCCTGCAGTAACAAAGCTGTCGAAGACCAATTCCAATTGAACATCTTAATTCCAGAACTGTTTATAAAAAGATAGATAGATGCAAAGATTACTGGCATTCTCACCTGCCATCCCTGATAAAATTTTCTGATGCGTCCAAAAATCTCTTGATTTTCTTTAACAGTTTGTAGAGGGCGAAACATTCCTTGTGATCGGGATCCAGCTTCAGGCACTCTCGGATATCTCTGTAAGGGAAAAACAGAGGGGAACCAAGCCGGCATTAATTCTTGATAGTGATTGTTCATTATGTTTCCTGAAGCAGCCAAGATCAATATCAAAACCTATATCTTTACCTGACCACTTTTTATCATGCCAAAGCAAAACTGGGTTGTGCACATAGACACACCTATATACAGACACACATGCATATATGCACAAACACATCCTGGTCCTCTTTCTTAGACACTTTTGTATGTTGACAGATTTACTAAATGTGTTCAAAATTACAGATTTCTATCACTTTCCTAAGAGAGCCTAGTGATTAGCTACCTCTTTAAAGTAACAAGTTGTTATCAAAGATAATATTTCAATTCGGCAAAACCTTTGCTTGATTGTTTGTTTGCTTTGCTTGTAAATTTCCATGCCACTCACTCCAAGGCAAAGTCCAAGTCTCCAAGGCTGTCGTGAAGTCGGCTCATCTCAAGGTAGACCTCCGTGCTGTCCGGCACCAGTTTGGTCACCGCCTTGAGGTCGTCGATCATTTTATAGAGCTCCCCCATCTCGTGGTACACCTTGGCCCGTTTCCTGTGCATCTCGGCATTCCAGGGAAGATACTGCCGGGAGGAAGTGGAGAGCGATGGCGATAAGTCCACAAAATATTCTCTCGCTGAACGAAAGCTCACAGATTTCAATGATACATTGGCTACACTGACTGACACTTTGGCCCGAATTCACAAAGGTGGTTTAAACTTGACGATGGTATAAAATAAGCATGAAATAGGCGTACCTTTGACATGCGCGTATCAATGCGCGTTTGCTACTGGCCATCTGTTGGCGTACGCAATCTGTCAATCGTATTTACGCAGAAGAAATCTGCATAAAACATGGTTTAAACCGTGGTTTCAACTGTACCACCTTCGTGAATTCGGGCCATTCAGTCTCAATGCAAAGGTTTGGTCTCATTTCGTCTGTGCCTCTGACAAATCAGCAATTCTTATACACTCCATCTCTTTCACTATCCTTGGTGTATAACAATAACATCGTACACACACATCAACTTGATTTGAAAGTAGGGTCAGTCCACAGGGTTGGGTCATCTCTTGTGACATACTCGAACTCAAAATCCAGGCCTCATCAAAACCAAGCAAATAACTGCCAGTAATGACTTCAGAAAGAAAGCAGCATCCCATCAAGTTTTACTGCTCAAGCATCATGGGTATTGCAATTTCAGACTGGAGAATCAATTGCCAATTTTATGTAAATGTGATGTCCATGTAACGTAGGTGAGAAAATTAATTTGTGGGGCAGCAAATTCATGAAATATTTCTGATTTGAACATGCATTACTACAGCAGGGGCTAAAGTTAATACTGACACAGCAAAGCTTAACCACATTTGAAGTGATCTTCATTGAGAAATGAAAGAGTTGATGCCTCCGTTACATAGACATCATGCAATTTGTTGACACAACCCAATGGACTGACTCAGTATTACAATTTTCACATTCTCTACATTGAGCATCAGACAATCAAAGTTCAAACACATCAGCTCTTGGGCAGATAGTATCAGTTTTTTGTGCCAGTGTGAAAGTCCAGCCACCCTTGTGAGATCAAAACAGCAACTTTGTACTGACCAGCTACAACAACACTTGAAGAAAGTGAACTATTGATACTTATGAACTTAAGGATGACCTGCGAGTCAAAACCTACTAATATGACTCTGGAGTATGCATCCAGCGCATCGACCATGTTGTTAGCATCAAACATCTGGTCTCCGAGTTTGATCCTCTCCTCCACTGTGTGGGTCAACCCCAGCTGCTTATCAGCCTCCTTGTTCAGACGGTCGTATTTTAACTGGATGAGGAATCAATATCAAGTCACATACCATTATGTCAGAGCTCCTTTGTTTGTTTGTTTGTTTGTTTGTTTGTCCTTCTTTGTTGAGATGTAACAGACGAATTACAGCCACTGATGAGAAATAATGCAGGCAAATTACAATTATGACTTATATGAATCATTTTGCTTAAGAATATACCAGAGCAGACTAGTACTGTATGTCATGTTTGCAAATTAGAATGACATTTTGTTTGACTATTTTGACAACTGTGTTTCCAGTCTGTTGACCTTTTTTTCTATGTATCTTTGAAAGATCGATCTTTTGTGTTTATTTTTAAGCAAGAGGATTTGTGTTTGTTGCAGAAATATCATTAAAATATGGAATGGACAAACATATGTTACACATTTGGGATTCAGGGTGCCATTAGTGTTTAATAGTAAATTCATTATTCAGCAATGATAAATCAATGTCTTTCTGCATATATTATATATATTTCTCAAATATAACAGAGAAAATTAGCACAGCTGAGCACACAACCCAGTCTCCATGGGAGAGAGTTTGGTGGGAAATGACACATTGGTGTTCAGGGGCTATCAAATTCATCCGGTGCATTTACCACATCAACAAACCATGTAGTCTAAACAGATATTTGATACATTTGTAGTTGCCCGCTGCAGACTCCCATCTGGGCTGAGAAGTGATCAAAATGCTGCAACATTTTTACTTGGCTTTCAGCAGCCATTGCAGCATTTCATTTCGCAGTGTTTGGTACGGATTTCAGGTCCATTTGCCCACATTTTAGGTTGTAGTTAGTTTCGGGAGAGGGAAAGACATTCAGTACTGACGATACACTTCAAGCCTCATGCACAAGTCTCCTCAACTATAGTTTACCTGATGACTGTCACTCAATAAGAGTTAGACAAAGTTCTGAGAGAGTAAAATTGAGTTCACTTTTGTTTTTCTACATTGTTTCAATCTTCTTTGGTATTTCAAATGCAAATTCTCACACAAAAATGACCCACATTACACATACACTGTACACTGTACATTGTAAACCCTAAATCTTTCACATCACTCTTTCCTCTCCTTCTTCCTCCCCCCCCCCCCCAAAAAAAAAAATAAATAAATAAACAAAACAAAATCAACTCACACTGATCCCTATCAACCTTCCCTTTCCCAAAAGTATGGTGAAGAAGTTTTAGGTCAGGGGGGTATTTCATCAAGTTAGTCAGCGCTGACAACTTGTCAGTCACTAACAATTACCATGGTAACAGTCAGTGACAAGAGCGTCTCAGCCAATCAAAACCAAGGATTTTACTGAAATTGTCAGCACTGACAACATGTCAGCGCTGACTAAATTGATGAATCACCCCCAGGTATCAATAATATTTCAAGTACTTAACCCGTTGAGGACGAGCAGCTTTCACTATAACACACATTTCCCATAGACACCTGCCCGAGCATACTGCCCCCCCCCACGGAAGAAAGCAGTAACTGCATAGCTGCTGAGCTGAGATAAATGCGATTTTGTGTTTTTTGCAGATTCTTTAAAAACACAGAAACATTCAAAAATAATTTTGTGGTATGATTATGCACCATACCTAGTTGTCTAACAATACCTAGGAAAAAATGATGTTTCCGTTATTTTTTAAATGTTATTTAGGAAAATGCAGTTACTGCGGTGGCTCACCCTTGATTCTGGGTAGTTTCCCCACGGAAAAAAGCAGTAACTGCAGACGGCCAGGAGTCTGCTGTTTTCCCCATGGAAAAAAAGCAGTAACTGCACATGTCACATGACCATAAGGAGGAGAATTGTTACCACCACCAGGTTATAAAGTTCTTCTACTTTCTGGTTAGTCTAGATCTATAAGATCTAGGACCTATCGCTAGACCTAGACTAGGTCTTGTAGATTGAATGGCATTCTGCGTAAAAGTAAGGTAGACACCTATGTACCCTAATTGAACTTTGGAGTGCCCGGCCTGGCCCCTGACACATGACCCTGGACTAGACAATAAAGTCAAGTCTCTTCGTCTTAGATCCTAGTCGAACTCTGACGTTACACTTAAGCTAGACTACAGATCTATGCCCAATGTTAGTGCTAGACCTAGATCTACGTTAGATTAGGCCTACTGACATTTTGTCTAACACTAAACAGTTAACAATAGATTAGAATCTAGATCTACTCTGTAACTTTAGATCTGGTAGACCTATTTTAAACATTAGGGCCTACATCTAACATTAGACTAACGTTAGTGCATTAATACTAGTGCTCATCTCCCTTCAATATATTTTCAGCTCACCTAGATTTTCTGGTTCTGGCCAAAGCCATGGCTACCATGACTTTTCCTCTGCAATTCATGATAGATTTACAGGCATGCCTGGACCGCAGAAACTGTGTGACAGCATGGTTAGCACTGGCATGATCACTCAGACAGACTGTACCAGACTTGCAATACTGTGCAGTGTGACTGTGATGCATGTGATGCAGTGTTTAGCTAGTTACTGTATGCTGCAGAATTTGTGCGCATGCAGCTGCTGCACGCGTATTCTGCACTCTGAGCGCGCTGAGTCTGCCAGGTTTGCTAGTCTCCAGAAAGAAGCTTTTTCTACAACTTGTCATATGATTCCCTGCGGGCAGGGTCAAGTTAATGGTGAAACAATCTTTTTATATCTACTCTCCTAAATTATGGGAGAAACTGCTGTTTACATTGTTTTAAAAAAATTAGTAGAAAAAATAAATGGTATTAGGGATAAAAATATACAGGAAGGACTATACAGAGTCTGAATGATAAAGACTAAATTGTTAGTTACTGCTTTCTTCCGTGGGCTTTGTTAGTTACTGCTTTTTTCCGTGGGGAAACTTGCAAAGTTGAATCAACTGGATGCAGTTACTGCTTTTTGCAAAAGTGAAAAATTGTATTTTTGGTCACTTTCATTTTTCTTTTTGCAAAACTGACCTATTAACATTGGAGAGCATTGGGTAAACTATTCATTTTTGCAAAAAAGTAAACATTCATAAAAATGTCAGTTACTGCTTTTTTCCGTGGGGGGGCAGCATACTCCAAACTAGTCTTCAACAGGTTAATTTCAAGTACTTCATAGACTACCACGTCATCTGGTCTAGCATCAATTTGCAGTCACGCCCACTGTCTGTATACATGCAGACTTGCGTCGATGTCAACCCCATCAACTCACCACTGACTCGTAGTCCTCTCGTGCCTTATATATGTGTCCCTGCTTGAAGAGGATGTTGCCATGGTTGATGATGGCCGGAGTGAAGTCTGCCTTCAGGTCCATGCTTTTCTTGAGGTCGGGCAGCGCAAGCTTACTCTTGCCCTGGGCCAAGTAGACTGCAGCCCGCTTATAGTAGACCATGTAATTATCAGGGTCATTGTCTGCAGGGAACATCAGTAATTTCTCATTTTAAACACAAACCAGTGTTGATATCTTTTGAATACTGTATCAATCCTATGTCTATCTACTACACTTTGTATTCAAACAATATTATAGTATGCAGTACCGGTAAGTGAATTCTTAAAACTTTGAACAACCAGTTTGGATTGCAGTCAAGATTATCCCCAAAGTTCAGAGTTGGTTAGGACTGATAATTGCCATAAAAATGCAAAACCTTTAAAATCTAAAATCTGAGAAGCACTACTGTCATTTACAAGAAAAAGCATTATATTTCATGCTTGTAGACCCTGATCCTAACACTCTTTCCTCTTTAGGCATATACACTGTAAATGAACTTTTGTATAAAGTTCATTTGTACAATATACATATCATTATCAACTTGAAACAACAACAACAACAAAAAAAAGAAAGAAAGAGAGAGAATAACTTACAAACTAAAGTTAACATAAACAGTAATCATATTTTCAACATTTCATGAAGATGGGACTTAACTGCCAAGGTAATGTATACATTACCCTAGAGAAATGAGCGGAATATCATTACCGTCTTCCCTTAAAGCTTACAATCCGGGTTAGAATCCCTTACCTATTGCAGCATTGTACTGGGCCAGGGCATCAGCAAGCTGTCCGGCAGCTAACAAGGTGTTGCCATTCTCCATGTATCGCCTCGCCTCTGCTTCTGACTTGGCCTCTCCATCTGTGGAAGCAAACATGATTCATCAAAAAATTCAAGAAAAGATATTTCATTGACATGGTGATATTTCTCCGGCATAACACAATGTTAGCTACATCCATTCTGTGATGCTGCATGTTACAACATCTATGTTTGCAGTGCATTATTTCATCAGCAACTTGAACATAATATTTCTGCTTCAACATAAAATCCCTATAGATCAATTTGGTCATCTCTGACATATGTAACAGTTAGCACAGCTAAAGACAGAAAATCATAATTGAACTCATTTGGTGTTGATTTCAACTCACTCATAATAAACTCCAGAGAAAATTTGCTACTCATTGACAAAATAAAAATACCACATAGAATAAGAGTTAGCTCACAGACAGACACCATGCACTTTAAATAACTGTACTGAAAACTTCAACTGTTGATTTGCATGCATGCATGAAAGAGTAAATATCTTACGTTTGCTGTAAATAGTGAATTGATGTGTTGACCATGGTACATGGTATAAGGATAGACAGTGTGATGTGTGCTCTTTCATTGCCATGCAAGAATGCAATTTCACAAACACAAGATTGATTGGAAATTTCTGCTGATTTCTGCAACAAAAAATTTGTATACTGAGACATTATGACTTTATGGCCTTTATTCTGCTTTAACTGGGTAGAATGTGTCATAACAGGTATATACAGCTGTAATAATGACTTTGCTTCTTTAGAATGTGTTGGCAACTAAAATGCGTTTGGCCTCTAGGCCTTTATTTCAACACTTCATGAATCGTGGTTAAGATGTGTATCAAACATGGTATAGAATTCCCTGCACATGTGCAACCAAATTTCTCCAGAAAAACAAAACAAAAAATATCTCTGTCTGTTGTATCTATGCATCTATCAATGAATAAATTGAAGTTCCTCTTTATTTCATGTTCACAATATGGGCTGGGTTGCACCACGCTAATGTCATTTAAAAAAAAAAAAAATTGTGCATGCTCCACTACAGGTTCTCTGGTATGATTAGTCCCAAAATCAAAAAGCCGTGTTAAGGATTTCACAGCCTCGTAGCTCAGCCTTGATTCTATTAAAGATGGATGACCAGACATAATTTAACCGGGTGTAAAAATCAGGCCGGATGTGGAACAGAGCTGGAGCTGGAGTCACGATACGAGTTCATGAATGTTGGCATGCATATATATAGACTAGAATTGAACTACAAATTGAAATGGGCTGCAACCAGTGAATGTAAATCACAAATGACACAATGAGCAGACTGCAACCATTTGGACATGGCACCACGCCGCGGCGCTAGAGGAGGTGAATGGGAACTGCTTCGTACAATTAATTAACCCAAGCAAGTGATCAATGTCATGACCTAGACAGAAAAATCTGTCTGTCCGGAGGATTTTTTCAAGTTTTATCCTTTTTTTTTCTTTTTTTTTTCTTTACTCTATCGCCGATCGGCTCTCCTATAATGAAAAGGGATTCCGTGAAGCCAGACGCAGTCTCCGTGGAACATATCCCCGATGACCAGATACAGACCGATCTTTCGGCCAGATAATCAATGAGAATGACAATGATGACAATAAAGGTGATTTATATAAGGCCCAAGGCAAGCTTCCCATTCTCATTCATTGAAATTCTACACTCACTCAGTTAACTCAACTGCCATACCATGTGCACACTGACAAACACACACAAAACCATGAAAACTGAACTAGCATAAACATACAATTACAACCTATTCGGCATGATGCATGATGTTAGGTTCAACATGAATGTTACAACTACAAGACTAACTGTAGCTGTTAGTGTCACATAATATAGCTGATGTTGGATCGAGACTATCTAATTTACCACTGGGTATACGGTATAGAACGGTAGATCTAGACACGAAGTGCTGCTGTCATTCTGTAATTCTGTCAACTGAACCAGCCAGCATACTATCTAACGTGTGGGACTAAAAAGAAACTAGGAACTGATGCTTTTTATCTCACCGTCGTAATGTAGAGACAAGGTGACCAGAAGGACTGGAAGAGAGGAAAAGAAGCTGTGTAAGTTAATCATCCTTAGTCCTCTGATAAAGCTCGAACATGTGTGGTCCTGACCGTATAGCAATCCCAAAGATAAAAATGCTCGCGGTGTGGATTAATTCCCCGTGCTTGTTGATCGCAACGAGCGCGACGTGACCCCTTTCGTTCACAATAATACGTGTCTTTATGTGGTTGTGCCAACTTGCAGTGACACAAATGTAGACGACAATAATTACGTAAAATGTTCTTTTAATTATTCTACACCACCAAAAATCGATTAAAATTAAATATTTAAGGAAAATATTTTGGTTTAAATGTGTAAATAAAGATTAGTGCATTTACATTTTATTTAAGTATTTAAGAAATAAAATCCTTGAGATTTGAACAAAGTTTGCGTTCAACGTGGATGTGGTAGAATTTGATTGGTCACATAAGGAGAAAAGTACACAGCACGAAAGTAAATGGCATCGGAACTTTGGGGGACACACCCACTCGGAAGATATCCTGGTAGACATTTAGTATTCGTCCCAATTCAAGAGACGCTCATTCGATGTCAAGATCAAAATAGGAATGATCAACAGTGAGAAACCAACAGTATTTGTTTAAGATTTATTGATCAATCCTGCACCATTATACATAATGTTATTGTTTTGCCAAAACATTATGCACGTGTTCAGCAATGACAAATTTGATGTAAAACGCCTATGTAGCCATGTGAACGCAAAAAAATTGAAAGAGAGAGAGAGAGAGAGAGAAAAAAAATCTTTACTGCATTCTATGAACAAATATGCAGCCCAATATAGATTACACTGACAGAAAAGGTCTAAACTATGTAGGTCTACTGTGGATAATCATGTATTTTGTATCTACATATCCACTGTTCAACATAAAATTGAAATGTTAAATACTTTGTGATCATGGATTTGGAAACATCTCCAAATATACAGGGAAAAAAAAGAAGTTTTTTTTTTTTTAAAGTAATGTTGATATGTAGCATATGTTTTCTCACAAAAATAAACTTATAGGTGCTAGAAAGTGTTCTCCTTATTTAGTAAGATAATAAATTCTTTATTCCTCAAATGCTTGTAAGATTAGCAACATATACACATACATACATACATACATACATACATACACTTTTTGTTTTTGTCAGTCTTTTATTTTGTTTTCTTTTTCATATAAACAATTCACAAATTGATTCATAACAAAGTAATACAAATTTCATTATGACAACAAATTCCATGATTGTAAATATTACGAATGAATGAGAAAGATTTATATATATATATATATATATATATATATATATATATATATATATATATATATATATATATATATATATATATATATAAGGGGAAAAGAAAAGGTAAAGGGAAAAGAACAAAGGTACCTTCCCCGCCCGACTTCATACCCGGTGAACCTGCACACATTTTCACCTCCTCAAATGATTAAATCACAAAGCTACAGTGCTGACACTGCCAGGGAAACATTAATTATGGGTGTGTAAGAAAGTAGAAAAAAAAGCATATAATCAATAACAACAAAAACCCAAACAATTACATCCTATAGCCTGCCAAACAAAATAATTGAAAAAGTTCAATAAACACAGAGTACTACACTCAAATTCCCTAACTCTTCCAATTTCAGTAAATGTAACCCTATTTTACAAGTTATAATTGATAATTCCTTTTCCTGATTTTATAATCTATAATCATCATTACAATCTAATTCATTGAAGGAAGCGCTCCTTTTGATCTGGACAAATATATAATATATTCTATAATGAAAATAATGGAATTGCACATTTTGATTCCATGAGAGTTTCCTTGGATCCCCATAAAAATCAATTTCCAATCACTGCTGTCTATTTCCCTCAAATCTAATCTATCTGATATTTCTTACCAAGTTCCTTGAACTTTTTCATAAAAAAGAAATATATGTGGATATGTCATCTCCTCCTTTTTACAAAAGGAACATGATTTATCAGATGCAAATCCAAATCTACAAAGGTGTTCTTTAGTATATAAGGCAATATGTAGGGACTTATATTGATGTTCCCTGTACTTCCGACAAATTATTGTATGTTTTATTCTCAATAGCATTTCCTTAATTTCTTCCTTCCAAAGGTTACACTGACTGCATCCACCTCATATTTGTAAGTTATAATCTTCATGAAATTGTCTAATAATCATATATTTTCTAAGAATTTAGATTAAACAATGTGCTCATTTGACCCCCAATTTTTACCTGGTATTCTAATACCAAAAGTATGAACGTTGACCTGCATACGATCTCTCATATTCCAATCATTTGGAATAACTTGAAACATACACAAACACAAACACACATACATGCATATGTACAGTATGTGTACAAACATGCATACAAACTTACTCACATACACACAAACATCTGGGCCTTATTTCATGCTGTTCGTAAGGTTATTTATGATTAATCTACAAATGACTTAAATATGACAAGCCAAGTGTGTTTCCTAATAGATAAAGTTGAAATTTGCAGATGGTACATGTAATGATTAATCTTATTTGTTAACACACATTTTTAGTTGAAAGTGTATCTTTGTCCCAATGTAATGAAATATTGATATCTTTATTAGTCAATGGTGCTGCATGCTTTTTTTCTTCTTTAAAGTGACAAGTCACTGTTTTTCTTTTTTGTTGTTTTTTTTTCCCTTTCTTTAGCAAAATGTGTTTCATATATTAAGACTAAGAGTTTTTAAAGTAGATCTATAATTGGTGTTGTATTATGTTTGTATTACATATATAGATAGGGCCTCATCCACACCAAGCTCTCATGATGACGGTCCCCTGTATTGATTTCTCGTTTGTTCATCAATACAGTATGCCTTACTATCTTGTTTTGATTCATATGTCATTACAGACTGATGTTGTTATGCAATTGACATTTCTTGTATCGATTTGTATGTTAAACTCTCCTCTTTTTTTGCATACTCTGTATCACTTTGTTTTCATTTGTTATTGTATTTGGAGAAAGAAAATGCAGAAATAAACCAAACCAGTATACAGTCGTAATTTGTTAAAACAATAGGAAGAAAAAGATGGGCACACGTTTGGCACTTCATATTCCAGTCGTTCGTAAAGTCATGTGTAACTTTACGAAAAGCTTTATGAAACACGGCCCTGGATTTATAGACAGAGAAAGACAGGCAGACTGATCCGATGGACACAGAAAGTAAACCGCATAATTTATTCCCTGAATTGTAGTCGATTGAATTGATATCTCATATTGTGTTTGCTTTATGGTGGACACTCTGCTGTCCATATGAAGAGTTTGTTCGCAAAAACCAATAAGTCCATTTTTGATGATTTTGAAGTACGGTCTCTGTCATAAAGTACAAAATAATACCTTTTAAATGATATATTGGTCACTACATAAAGATACGTTTTTTAAGTTATGGTCAAAAGAAGCAAAAATTGGACTTATCGGTTTTTGCAAACAAACTCTTCATATAATCCTGCATAGTGCATTTTAGCTCATGCACTATTTGCAGCATGAAATATGCATCTTTAGATGTATATGTGTGAATATTACTTTTGTGTGCATATGACATGTGCATGTGCATGCATCGGCATGGAAAATGTCTCTGTTTCATGTACCATATGCATGAATATCTTTTGTTATATTCAATTTTCAAGGCAGGTTCAGCAAACCTAACCACCAGGACTCCTACCTAGAAACGGATATAAGTGCAACATAACTTGTAGTGAAAGGAAATGAAGTAGCATAGTCACATCAGTCCAGTCATAAACTATGACAAAATATTTATTCAAAGTATAAACAAAAAACAGATAAAAAAAGAAACAAATGTATTATCACACTCATATCGAGCAGAAAGGCCAAACTTTGCACATGTTCATTGTGGAAGACATGAGAATTACAAGTCAGTGCACTTTTACCATACTGTGATTCCTAGCCTCACAGTACCTTGTCATTTTAGCAATGAATACAAATTAAACATGTTTTACCATTAGTGAAATAAGACAAGACTTTTGGGGTGTAAATGACAAGGGTGATTGTTTACTTTTTCTCCACTAAAACTGATCTGAGACTACAGAACTTGTTTGCATACTTAAAAGTATACATATGTCTCAAGATGGCATAATAATTTCTTTACTATATTGCCAACAATGTAGCAATTTCACCAACATTTAATGAAGGCACTTGGAATCTACAGGATGTGTACTCACACAATATGATGCTTTACAAAAATGGGGCAGCTTATAATTTTTGATTTCATAATCATCACTTTCATACTCAATTTACAAAATAATTTCATATTGACTACTACTTTTTACAGTTCAAATAAAACAAAATACATGTATACTCTACATTTAAAGTTAGAAAACACACTTATTTTTACTTCAGTGACTGGTAAGAAATTGCATAGCACTTCATTATGAGTCTGTACAAACACACACATTTTTTTTCATTTCAACACCTTATACATACAAATAAAATCGTACACATTTGTATGCCATTTTCATTTTCATGCTGCATTTGTACCTCTTAGAGTAAAGGTATAAAATACACCCATCTTATTGCATAACTCAGTTAACTAAAACTGTTTACAAGCAATCCCTATTGCTTGTTGATGAAAGAAAAAAAAAATATATATATATTATCCAATAATACATGTCCAATTAAGTCTGGTCCAATTGTCTCACTGAAACTGCCATGACCTGAAGCAGAATAGCTATACCTTATCAAGATGTAAATACTAAACATGTTGGCACAAGAAGGAATAAAAGGAAGCTTCCATCCATTTGTTCTGTACCTCTTTTTTTTTTTTTTTACTTTCTATATGTAAATGTCTGAGATAAATTCCAGTTTTTAGGTATTAAAAACAGAAATGGTAAAATAATTCTTAAAAAAGGATGAGGATGCGTCAAAGTAATGGCAAGAATCTGGCCAAATTCTAAAAGGAGATGAGAGAACTATGAAATGCAAAGCTTTTTTTTTCATTCATTACACAGAACTGCTCCCCATTACAACTGTGGCTTGATTATCTCTTACAATCCTTCTGGCAATCTTCTAGCAGCCTTCTGGCAACCTTCTAGCAACTCCAAACTCATCTTAACTCACTGTGCCACAAACTCATAATTCCTGGGGTGATTGATCACTTCTATATGCTAGTCCATTCCTCATGGAATAAACTCCAAACAGACATTCGTGACCTGTTCTCTCTTAGTGACTTGAAGATTTCCCTCAAAAACCTGGTTATTTAGATGAGCATTTTTGTAAATATTTCCTTCATCCTCTTAACTCATATCTTCCTTCATAATGTAGACATTTTTTTCCCCGCCTTTCTCTGCACCATGGGCATCTCTTCATGATGTATACCGGCACATTACAAGTATTTATAATATTACTGACAGTGGTTTGCATTTTTTAAAGCCAATTTGCAAGAAACTCTTTAAATTTCCCCATTTTCCAAGGTCAGAATCTCCAGTTGAGTCCATCAGAATGACCTAGCATTCACCAAGGCTGGAAAATTGCTTCCACATGATGATATACAACAAATAAACTTGATCCTGATATCCTAGTATAATGGATGATCAAATTTTTAAAAATATCTATTTTAAATAAATAGCTTATCATACTATCTTGCATGCCACAATAAAACACATAATACAAAGTGTATCATTTCGAGCAGCACTCTGACAATGAAAATGATTACAGAAAAGTTCTGTCTCCGTAACTTTGATACATAAATCCACTCAGGCATATGGGGAAGGCACTAAAGACATAACATAAATACCAGATGAAATCTATCTGAGTAATGCCGTGTCCTCCTTGTTCTAACGAACTCAAAATTCAGGTCCCCAAAATCACCTATATATCTTTACATACTTTATTGTTCGACTATAATAAAATTTTGAGGTAATGAAAGAAAACCGCGGGTTCCAAGGACTTCATTATAATGGGAGTGCACTGTACTTGACAAAAGCATTGCAAAACAAAATAATGATGAATTGAATTATTGCTGCCTTTCAATGATCACATAAACAGTAAATGCAAACGGAGAGCAACACTGTACAACGAAAAATTGAAATAAAGAACAGGGTCGAGAGAAAGATAGTTATACACATCAAGATATAATATAATTCATCAACAGAAAATCCTATGATGTGACATAAGTGTATTATATATTATACATTATCATACTAGTATATACATAAAAAGTAATGTTTGTTTTCTTGGAAGAAACTACAAGCTCTTAGAGGAATGTGTTCCTTTCCTAAATTGTTGGCAAATGAATTGCATAAATATATCTATGTACACATTTATCTTATTGTCATATTTTTGACAATACTGGAAGTGACTTTACTTTCTACAACAGGATAATATTTTGATATAACGATGTCTGTGTGTTTCGTACAATAGTCTTATGGTGCACCCCTATGAATTTGACATTTCAAACTACTATCACTGTTGCTTTCAATATTTTAAAATTTCCATAAACTTTATACAGTATGTCAACACTTTCCATTTGCAACAGATTATTCACATATCGTCTGTTGAGAATGATAAGGGCGTTAAGTTGCCACTAAACCCATAGTGTTCGAGACAACTTAACGCCCTTCTCATTCTCAACAGACGATATGTGCATGTAGCTAAAGCAATGGCCACAACACTCTCTCTTCATTAGACAATGAATATAAAATGGCATGAACACTGGTTATTTGATATTGTATAAATATGTGTCTTTTTTTTTTTTTTTTTGCCCTCCATGTTGGACTTGATAATTAAAAGGCAAAAATCTTCTCCAAAATGCTCTCTGTCTGTAAAAATTTTCATGATTCAAAATGATATCTTATGATTGCTTACTCCATTAACCCATATCGGGCCAACGCACCTGTACACAAACACCCAAGAGGCCCAGCACCGTTCGCGCACACACGCCGACAAACAGACAACTCTCCAAACAATCGCTCTTTATTAGCAAGCAACAAAAAAACATAGACAAGTTATATATCATTTGAAAGAGGAAAAAAATCTCTTTAACATGGTATATAACATGCTGCCGTTCAATGCATAGTACAGTCATAGTACTCAGCGGAAGTGAATGACGTCATTCATATGTCATTTTATTCACTACGGGATATTCCGTATATGGCCCCTGCGGCGTTCGGACGAACTACGGAATATCCCGTAGATGGCCCGATATGTTTTAAAATTTGCATGTGCATACATCTTTATGTAATGGTAAATGCCTTCATCTTGACTGTAATGTGTTAGGATGAAATGCACATTATCTATACTGTGGATGACACGACTCAACATATTACACTGGGTATCAAGTCAAAGTGCCACCAGACCATTGCTATGATGAATAATATTCCAAGTTTCAATGTACAGAAGTGGGAAAGAATGTTCCCTGACTGTTCAATGGGATATCTTATGTATGAGTGGGAGGTGTCAAGTGGAAGCTTGGAGACCCAAGGTTAAAACATCATATCTTTATCATGGGCACACACTTTGCAAACACAGCCATGAGTCAATACAATATACATTGTAGTAACAGTCATATGGAATGTAGGAGCAAAAGATGAAAAATAAATAAGTAAATAAAATATGTGCAGATACTCTGCATGGTTGCATTTTAAAGACTCTTGGAAGAATGGTGAAGTCAGTTTAGAAACTGCCACATCAAACAAATACAATACCAATTTTGCATGAACAATGCAAACACAGCTGTATAGACGGTAATGCAATCGAGCCCTA
Organism: Diadema setosum; assembly: GCF_964275005.1. NCBI lineage: Eukaryota > Metazoa > Echinodermata > Echinoidea > Diadematoida > Diadematidae > Diadema > Diadema setosum. The sequence goes on along the minus strand of NC_092705.1, from coordinate 13,206,836 downwards.
GAATGACACTTTTGAGGAATGCATATATTGCTCTGGACTTTGTCATATGACCAGCTTGACATCTGCTAAACTTGTATCACATTTCTCACAAACACACAATGTTTGATGCTAAAGTACTTTGTCACACGCACTCGGCATCCATCTCATATATTTGGCCTTCGATGTTTGTTTGGAACATAAAAGGAGGACATAAAAATGGGATACTCTATGAAACTCGTATGAGCACTGGAAGACAAAACTGACGTTGTCCTGTAAATCATCATGAAAGCCTCTTGGAGTGTAGCGGGAAGACTCGTGGGTGAGTTGACAAAAATGTCAGATGTCACGATTTCATAAAGTTCTTTTTTTTTTTTGGCATTAAAATAGGAAACAATGTCATGAAATGATTTGTCTCCTTGGCCGTCATCATGACAGCGTCATCCCCAGGGACTGGGTTGCTCCCTGGATGGTGCACTGTAGCCTGGAAATGGTCTCCTGCATCATCTCCATGGTAACGCCCTCCGTCCCATTCCTCATCATGTTTGACACAGTGGAAAAAGTTTCAGTGGTGTGCATTCCATACAGCACAGTTCTGCAAAACAAAAGGAGGAGACAAAATTGAAAGTCTTTTCCATACAATTTATTTGTTTTGCATTTCATGCTGAGGACAAAGTGTCGGGTGAATAAAAAGCAAGATTTTTTAATTCAATATAGTATAAAGTTGGTCTGATATACTGCTTCATTAGCTCTTTGTAGATGTTAAAGGTAGGGAATCCCATTTGCATGCCTTGAATGAAGAGTTGTATAAATACAGTGGTATGTTGAAGAGAGTATCATTTTAGAAACTCCCATAAAGTATTGAAAGTGGAAGGTAACATTTAGTACATTTTTATTGACCGTTAGATTTTGAATTGAATTTTTTTCGGGGCTCACCGTAAATTCCAGTACATTACTAGGCTACCTTTGCAGACCCATGCACTGCATGTGTGTCCATCATGGTATATTTTGTGAAGAAAGTTCATCAAAACTTACAAACATTTCTATATACATTCTTGCCACACACTCTATATGTTATTACATCAGCTCTTATACTTTTAGATTTGTGTTTATAGATAAAAAAAAATACAGAAGACTGCAACAAAAAGGCTTAAGTGTGGCTGACACACAGAACTACTGAGTAGTTGAGTTTTGTGCATTATTCAAATTGTAGATAACTGTTGACTTCCAAATTTCTCAGCAGTGGCCTAAACAAGTCCCCTGAGGTTCATATTTAATGTTTTGCTGCATTTTGGGAGGTCTGTAAAAGGTATCCCCTACCTTTAAACCCTAACCCTCACTACAATCCATCTCCTTACCCCATTCCATCGGATCCTGTGTCCATGAAAGAGCGCTCCAGGTACATGAGACGGCTGTTCACCATTGCCATGGTAACAGGGGAGCTGATGGAATCTGAACCGATTACGCCCTGAAGGTCCTGAACGGCTGACATGAAATCTGACGCGGCTGACCTCAGCATGGCTGTGGAAAATGGAATTCAGAAAGAGATGAAAATAATGATGATGATGATGATGAAAGTGATGATGATGAAGGTGATGATGATGATGGTGATGATGGTGATGGTGGTGATGGTGGTGATGATGGTGATGATGGTGATGATGGTGATGATGATGATGATGATGATGATGATGATGATGAAAGTGATGATGATGAAGGTGATGGTGATGATGGTGATGATGGTGATGATGATGATGAAGGTGATGATGATGAAGGTGATGATGATGATGAAAGTGATGATGATGAAGGTGATGGTGATGATGGTGATGATGGTGATGATGGTGATGATGATGATGAAGGTGATGATGGTGATGATGGTGATGATGGTGATGATGGTGATGATGGTGATGATGGTGATGATGATGATGAAGGTGATGATGGTGATGATGATGATGGAGAATATGATGAAGACAATAATGGCAATAAAGATGACTTTCTCACAAAAGTTTCTCGTCAAAGGAAGCAAATTGCATGCTGAGAAGTGAACACATATAACCTTCTATTATATGTTGATTAAAACTTTTCACTAAAAGAGTAACTTGTGTTCTTAAATCAAGTAATTCTCTCCGTCTTACACTAATGTGACATGTAGTATAGAATAACTACAACATTATATAAAACCATCTAACTTTTGATGTGCTTTGTTACAATATTTCACAAGCCTAACTCGATATCAAAATAATAAGAAAAGTATTCTGGATTTTCTTTTGATTTTATTTAAATGAAACGTAGATATACCAGAAGGATCTGTTTTCCTACAATACTGTATTGCCATGTATTTCACTGAGTTTTTGTTCTTCTGAATTTCATGAGTCATCGGCTATTAACAAATTTAACAAGCAAAAATACTACTACATTACTGTTCCCAACATGAATGCGACAGGCACATGTACATTTCTCTGTTTGTCATTGTACTCCATATCTACAAATTTTAGCACTCAAAAGATTGTTGGGAAGTCCCAATTTGCATAAAAAAACATACTTGCTAAATATGTGGGGGTAAACAGTACGTTATGGTGACACCACATTTGCTCCTGCTTTCTTCAAGGACTTAGGGTTAGGGTTATGGTTGTAACAGGGGGATAGGTTTAGTTTGATGTGAGGATTGGGATTAGGGTTAGGGTTATGTTTGTGGGTAGAATTTATGTTTGGCTTAACCCTAAAAAGACTGGGGGGGGGGCCTAAAAGGCCCCCCCCCTCGACATTTCGCGCGATTACTCTGCAACACGCAATGCTCTCTCCGCGATGCTCTCGTGACTTTTTTCTTTCGAGTTTCCCGCACATTTTGACGCCAAATTTGTGACGCCCGGGGGTACGGTTCTGAAGTTACATAACTTTTTGTACATGCACGCGAGACCGAAATTGGCTCAAAAATGTGATTTTGTGTACAAAGTCAATGCAAATTGAGTTTTTTCACATGGTTCATATAAATATGCTTATTTTTACTCTCAATGGCTAAAATTAATTTGTTTTAGTAGTATTATGCTTCAAAAAGTGTCTGCCACAAATTTTGTTTAAAAAAACAGCAAAAACAAAAGGTCGAAAAAACAAGGAAATACATAATAAATTCATAAAACAATAAAATAAATAAGAAATTAATTTTGATACCGAATTTTTTTTCAAGTACGTTTGAGAAGAATGTCACAAAGAATAATTAGACCAAAAATGAGCACTTTTGGAGCTTTATTTACTGATTTAGATCAAAGAGTCTGATTTCTCGCATAAATTAGCATAATTAATCAAAATAAAATAAAAGAAGACTATTTTGGAAAATTTAAATATACGATCTTGTAGATTACATCGCACACTACCATTGTGCAAATTTCCGCGGCGATCGCGCAATCCACAGCTGAGATCTTAAGGGGGGGGGGGCCCTTTAGGCCCCCCCCCCCCCCCCAGTCTTTCGAGCTACCAAAATAGCCCAGTCTTTTTAGGGTTAACATGCAGATATTTCATGGGAACAATTGTCAGAGGAGCAAATGTCATGGAATCACAGTACTTACATTAAGCTAGAGAAGATGATGATAATGCAATTACCATAGCAACAACAGACAATAAGCAATCAGTAGTATTTCACAGAAATTATCTGCAAGTGAGACCACTCACTCATTCCCATGGTGTCGGAGGGCATCATGTCGCCGAGCACCGCATCGAGGTTGTCCACGTAGGTCATGACCGTGTCCGCCATGACGCCCGCATCCAGGCCCAACACCTCGTCGTCCGCCAGGGAGAGGACCATATGGAGGCCCAGCTGGGTGGATGCCATGCTCTGAATCCTAGCCCCGTCCGGAGTTGGGACAGTCTGCAAGGCAAAACATAAACCATTTTTTTTTTCACAGTCAGTGCCCTCTATATCTTCATGCACAACTGCAGCACTCAATAACATATGTCTAAAAAAAAATACATCAGGACCCTCAACGATAACTTTAAAAACGGTGAATCAATCCAGAGTATGAAACTATAACTTATTACCCACATCTTACAGAAAACCCAATCCGATTTGCTTCAGTGGTCAAAGAGAAATAAGGAATTTTGTAGAGCATGTCAGAAATCCCTTCCCTCCAAGTTCTGTCCATAATGTTCACACATATGCAGTTCCAAGAGCATACAAGTGCTGAACTTGGAAGAATCAAACACATGACATATTTTATAGTGATCCACATTTCTCTGTGACCACTTAATTGAACTGAATGGGATTTCCTGCAAAATATTGCTAAGATGTTATATTCTAAGACCCTGAAATAGCATTTAAACAGTTTAAACATATTGGAAGATATTGATGTGAAAATCCATTTGTAATTTTTTTTTTGGACATACTGTACCATGCTACCACACATAATCTTCCCTTATAAGAAGCACTGGATTCAATTTTATACATCAATTCCTTCCAAATCCTAATTTCTGATTACTGTAATGAACTTAACAATGATGTCAAAGCGATGTAGTCTTTTGAATTCTTACGAGGCTGTCGATGAAATTGCTCTCAGCTATCTGTATCTGCGCCGACGGGACACCGATCATGTGAGAGAAAGCGACGTGATCGCCTGACCCATCCAGCACACCGAGGTTGACCATGGAGGCAAGCCCAATCTGTCATGAGGATCATAAAATTACATGTGACTCACAAATCAGGATGGAACATATTATCTTCATTGTCTTATAAGCATCCTACCTATATCTAAATTTCTAATGATTGGTGTACATATTATGCAAACTGCCTGTTGTTTAATATCCAGCTCCCTAAAGCCCCCAAAGAATCCTACTGCGGAAAATGCAATCAAATCTGCAGAATTTTCTGTCAAATATTTTATGTAATACATTCTTGATACTTTTAACATATCTTATCACCACCATTTTGTATATGTTTTAAGAATTATATTTCTTGCTGAAACAACACTATAGTGTATCAATACACAGGCCCTGTGGGATAGTAGTTTTGCTTGGAACTGAATGTGGCTACCTTAATTGCTTTTTAAAGAAGACATAAATAAATAAATAAATACAATTCATAAATTGGTGCAAAGATTTGTCTCAAGATAATAGGCATTTTTCATTCTGGGTTTAGTTTTTGTAATTGTTTCAACAAAAACTCAAAAACTCATCATCATCCTCTTCCTCCTCATTATCATCCTCCTCCTCATCATCATCATCATCCTCATCATCCTCATCATCATCATCATCATCAGCAGCAGCATCATACCAAGAACCTGTCACCTTAAATGAAGACTAACATACTCATGATGGTCCTCACCTGCTCTGCAGCATCCATGACCATCCCCTGGAGAAGGGGGGACGACTGAGTGGCTATCATTGATCCCTCCATCCCTCCTCCGAGGTTGATGTATGCCACCGACCGATCTGCCAAGACCATTCGGTTTTCCTTGGAATAAAAAGGGAAAAAATGAACTTGACAAAAATGCAGATCATACCAGAACCAAGTCGTATCTTGACCAGCATCAAATTATCAATGCGAAGAGCTTCAAACACTGTAAGCAAATTGCTCATGTAAATAGCATACCTGATTAAAATGGGATAATGTCACAAAAATAAATATTCTTCAAAGGATATATCCTCCACCTGGAATCTACAACAACTAGAAGGTGACATGACTGAAATTGTCTAGATTGATAAATTTTGAACAGAATTTCTAGTGTTATATTTATAAATCATCAATATAACATTTTAACTACAAATATCAATCAACACAGGTTATTTATAAAGAATATAAGAAAAAAAAGGTGATTTCCTGTTTAACCCCTTCATAACCACCATCATATTCTGTTATTGACATTGTACAGAAACTTGTTGCTGACGGGATTCAAAGAGAAATGTTTATCTTCAAATTTGAGCCACTACGGATGAAATCATAAGGCTACAGACTATAATACCTCGGCCCATTCTGTTGATCCTGAATGGCCAAACTCCGAGCCTTCCCACAGTCCAATCATGACGGTGCGGCGAGGCATCCAGCCGTCTGACATCATCTCGCTCATGACCCTCGCCGCCTCCATCACCGCCGAGGAGGAACCAGAGGCCACCATGGCGGTCATTGTGCTGGTGTAGTGACCGCCCAGTAAGACGTACTGGTCTGCAGCAGAGTAGGTTATTCAAGCACATTAGCACCAGTGTCACTTTTGGTATATGCTTCCACTTACTCTGTGACATCTTCCATACAGTCTTTGTACAAGGTTGTGCTAAAACTCGTTAAGGTATCACAATACTGACTCAAGGAATGAATTTCATCTCCTTTACAAGCGACCATGTAGTATAATATCTTTGAGCATGAAATATGATATGTTGGTTGAGCTTCTCTGTTGCAAGTGGCTGTGGTTGCTATTCCAGCTCATACATGGGTGGCACTGTGTTGTTAAAAGGAAGAGGTAGCGGAGGAAGGATCAGTTTATATTTCTGGTGCCACTTCCAGCTTTCATCAGCTAACAAGCAAAAATAAAAGAAATAAAATAAAATAAAAAATAAGCCTTACCTGCGCTTTTCTACTACATCTTTTTTTTTAAGGTAAAAAGAGTATGGGGGAGAGGCATCTCTCTTTCTTTCTATTTATCTACCTATCTGTCTATCTCTTTCTCCATCAATATATCTATCTCTATTTCTATCTATCTATCCCTGTCTATCTATTTATCTCTCTCTCAATCAATCTGTCTGTCTGTCTATTTATCTAACAATCTATCTGTCTATCTATCAATCTGTCCATCTATCTCTCTGTCTATATATCTATCTATTTATCTATCTATCTATCTACCTACCCATCTATCTATCTATCTATCTATCTATCTCATGCCTTCATATAGTTGTAATTCCTCTCCCTCTTTGGATGTACTCTTGTCTCTTTTTTTTTCATTTGTGTCACCACTTAAATTTCATATAATTGAATTAAGGAACTTTCTGATACCTGTCAAATTCAAAATATCTTATGAAGGATCTAACTTGAAACATAGCAATGTTTTACAAAGTAACAACATACCTAGTAACATGGAGTCAGAAGACATTTTTATCAAGCACCATATTACAATACACACTTTATTCCATATCTCTACAAATTGAATGTTTTAATGTTGAAATATCCCTTTAAAGGTTTGACACTATGCTGCAGCACTAACACTCTGTTTAAACACAGCCAATGGATACATGAATTGTCTGTTTTTCTTCAACCTTGTCAAATAAAAATGACAAGACACTATGCAACCTACCAGGTTGTTCTGTTCCTTCCAGAGTAGCTACGACATCAGTGATAGGCTTCTGGATGATGTCATTGTGAACATCAAGCTCCACATACCATGACTGTCTCGCTATAAATTGCAAAAATAAAAAAAGATATTACACATGTCCATTAAAATAGAATAGAATATCATCAGACTTTCATCAGTAATTTTGCTGCTATCATTGCACTAATGTTTATAAAGTCAACATTGCTAAATCAATTCAATTCTTAAAGGGATCATATGGTTTTGGTTGAGACTAACTTTAGGTTTTCAGCATTTTTTGTGAGATAATGAGAAACCCCCTCCATGAGATGAAAGAGCATGTAATTCCAAGCGGAACTCAATGTTTACTTGATGAAAATAAGTTTTCAAATGGCCGAGATATCCAAAATAGAGCAATCCTAATAAAAGGTGGGACCCACCTTTGATTACGATCGCTTTGTTCAATTTTTGTTTTTGGATATCTCAGCCGTTCCAAACCCGATTTTCATCAAATAAACTTTGAATTCCTCTAACAGAATGGTATGCTCTGTACTATTTCATAAGTGGTTTCTTGGTATCTCGCAAAGAGTGAAAAGCCCAATCCTCGTCTCCACAAATACAACACTGTTCCTTTAAATAGCTTGATGCAAGGATAAGATTTCTTCTTCCCAAACTGATGTCACAAAAAGGATGTCCACTTAGAACTTGTGTGCCATTTGATCCTTTTTGTGACAAGGGTTTTGGACAGTGTATACAATGTTATGGAGTTTTTGCAGCAATCGTCACTCAAAGCACACAAAGGGTTAATGGGGAATTTGTGAGGGTATGACATCATAACCATCTCATTTGCATACATGATTGTGACAAACACTTTGCATGAAACTTCTGCTATCATGTTTGCCTACTTTTAAATCAACTTGAAAGAGGAACTTAATCACTTTAAATCTAGATCAAAGTTATGGAGTCACATGATTAAATTATAGACTGCACATGATCTGGTAATGACAAAAAGACACATATCTGGTTCTCAGTTGAGAACCAGAATGGCACTATCGTGTTCTAAGATTTTGAGCATAAATAAAAACAAAACAATCAATTTTCATGAAATATGAAGCTTATTTAATCAAAAGTGGGTAAATTTATAAGTATTATTCCAAATATGAGGTAAAACAGCACCCTTGTGGTTTTGATTTTCAACGTTTTCCTGAAATTAAGATAATTCAAAATTAACACCATAATGGAGAAAAAAAAATCAAGCTCGACAGCATGATACCAATAACGCAATACAAAAAAAGAAGAAGAAGAAATTGTAATAATGCCCTTCTGGTTCTAAGCTGATGATATGTGATGTCATAGCAACTTGTCTTACTGTCTCCTGCGAGTCCAACATGGTAAGATACATTCAGCCCTCCAATCCAGGTCTCATCAGCTGGAACACCAGTCATATTGCTCAATAGCATGCTGGCGGTCTCCATGGAAACCGGCTGCACAGGAATGCTGGGAAGGTTGGCGGAGTCCATGGAGGACCTGTGAATGCCATCTGATACCACAGAGAATGAGGAAATAGGATAACACAAGATATACCACTTTTAAACCCACACATCGCTCACATTTCCTGGTTCAGGAACAAAGCATCTAATGATATTTCAGTATAATTATATTAGAAAACAAGATGTCAGTGGGCAGGAACTTTCTGTTCCAGCACTTCCTTTCCAAGAAAATGAAGACAAAATAATCCTCATTGCAGTAATTAGTCTTCATACAGAACTTTCCATCATGTTTTGTGCTTAACTTTCCCAATTATTAAGTGAAGTGACTTTGATGTCATACATTGATCTGAATGTCACATTCACAGAGCACAGTATCAACTTGTGATATACCTTATTTAGAAATATATGTACAAGCATATATTTTTCAATATTGATTTAACATGTTTGGAATTCATATTTTGATGAAGCTATCATAATCTTGAAATAACAACATACAAATAAATAATCACACACATTCTTACTTCACTTCCTGCAGATACACATACATTTCTCAAAAATATGCATTCCTTGATGATAAAATCTGAAAGGCAATGGACGATATATAATACTGTAAGAGCTGTTATTTTTCACAACAGTGGATTCAATTTTCATGAATTTGTGAATCACAGTTGGGCCACGAATTTAACAACACATGAAAATATCATGAATGGACAGGCATAAGTGCACTAACGATAGCCTCCATGACAAATCACAAAAACAAAATCTTGAGAAAATGTCTGTGATCTCTTCATTTGTGAAAATATCTGTATGTGAAAATAACAGTTACTACACCACTTTGTAATATATGTTTGACTTACCAACTGAAGGACATCCTGGGGTCAGAGGGTCACCCATCATTCCAGACATATCAGGGGTCATTACAGAGGTCATTGGCATCTCAGAGGTCATATCATTGGGGTCAGGATACAGCAGGAGTCCCATAATGCCATGGCTGGCAGCAAGAGTGATCTTTCTCAGAGAGAGAAATGAAAAAGAAAGTAGAGGTTTTTGAGTTTTCTTCAATTCTTCTCCCTTTAACAAATGAAATTTGTAAGATCGAAACTGCTGATCTATGATTTAACAAACATGTTGGAACCATGGGATTCAAACCTGCCATCTACTTCTTTACGGGCAGCAACACTACCGCCAGCTAGGCTATCCCTATGCAGTTGCCGGCAGTGACATGGTGAACTTGGAACAAATACCCAAGCTTCGAAATTCCGACAACAGTGAAGATTTGATAAAACTCGGAAATGAAAATTAAATAAGTTATGAAATTGTGAAGCTTTGTTAATTTTCATGAAACAGTTATTGAACAGTCGATATGAATATGCAAACAGTAAATAGATGATTTCATCCCCTCATTATTTACCATACAGTGTGTACATAAAATCATGAAATTCCCATTTTTTCTGATCAAACACAATTTTGCCCCTGTTCAAATCTTGATAGATCTGACTGATCATAATGAAGTTATTCAATCAGGAATAACATTATATCAATTCTTTTTTTTTTGTATATATATTAAAATATTTACATTTTCATATATTTGTATTATCTCATTCTTATCATTATCATTATCATTATCTAAGTAGGTTCCATCGTATACAACTTTAGCATTCATTCTCAGATTCCAACTTTCATAGATCGACCACTATGTTCCATATGTCTGCAATATTTTATAATGCGTCCTAGCTGCATATCATGTATAATTTCATTTTGTAATATTATGCCTCCTAGCTGGATATCATGTATTATTTAATTTTGTTATATTTGATGAATTTTTCATCCAAGAAATATGAAAAGAAATTGAAATTGAAATTGAAATTGAAATTATCATTATCATTATCATTATCATTATCATTATCATTATCATTATCTGTGTATCTTGATATAATCATAATTCTTAATACATGAAGGTAGAGATACCTGCTCCATAGCACTCATTCCACCCTGCCGGGCTAGACCAATCTTTCCTGAGACATCAACTCCCAGGTCTGCCATCGTAGCATAATCCTCTTCGTTGCCATGGTTAATGTAGATCAAGTCCCCCTGGAGTGAAACCAATGATGAAAAACTATAACACAACAAATCCCTTCTTATGATGATCCATTGGCAAGCACATAGTTGTAGGTCTACCTATATTCCATTAAAAAATGAACCTATAGTTTTCATTTCATTAATTTTCAAGCATACTAATGAAATCAGCAGAACAAGCTAAAATGAATAGTTCATTGATTATTACTAATTACTAATTCAAAGGCATTATTTACCATTTGCAGATGAAACAAAAACCCCAAACCCAGCTTTAATGCTTCAGAATACATGTAGTTCTGAAATGTGAGTTAGGGATAGAAACAGCCAGTGTGAAAAAGTTAATTAGTATAATCAATGTTAAGTATTGTTGAATATACAAAATGCGCACAATAGTTATAATAAAATTGTCTCTAGACTAAACTGTTTACAGTTATGGTTTTGTGAGAAAAATAGTGATATCTCCTTACATTTCAGGCTTTATTGCAAAATTTTTATATGGTACGATGCTGTGTGATACAACTGACATACACATATGCGTCACATGTGATAACTCTTTTTTTTTTAATCACTGCTATGAATGGTAAACAGTACCTTTAATTTCACCGGATTGATCTGACAACTGACACATCCGGGAAGTGTCGTTGTGATTAACACAGCAACGACAAAAACAAAACAATAAACTCGAAAATTACCGCCACAGTCCCAGAGGCACTGTATGGCGTATACACTGGCATAGACGACGTGCCTCCTTCGCTGCTCACGATCATCGAGTCCACGTTAGTCCCAGCAAGTATGTTTTCCTGGGGACCCGCAGACAGGCGCATTGGGGAGATCTTGTATTGCGGTCCCGTCGTGGCCCCTCCGTAAAAAGTCACCGTCTGTAAGGTGTTCCCTTCGGGGTCCATGGTTTTGAGCATCGTGGGCTGCGACATGTCGGGGTACGACACGAGGGCGCTGTACGTGGACGTTGACACCTTGAAGCCCATGGAGGTGAGCTGATCGACAATCGTTGTGGTCAGGTTGCCCGTGCAGGAAGATCTTCCCATGATGCATTGCTCACTGGTGTGTAGACTGAGATAAAATATTTGGATGCCAGTTTAACTTTTTTTTTTTTGTCCAGGATCACATAGAATGAAGCTGATATATTAATTGCTACCATGACTGCTAAATAAATATTGATATACGTTCATAGTTCATACCCTTCATAGATGCAGTGCAAGTTTTGTGCAGGCAGCCTTGGAGGAGACTAACCGCAATCAAATGTCAATTTAAATGAAATCTATGACATTGAGGCAACGACATAGTTAGCATTGGAAGGTGACTAGTCAAATAAGAAGAAAATTGTGACAGTGGGCTAACACAGTGTCTTATAGAGAACTACAAAAGGTGGAGAGCTGTAAAATTTAAATGCCCATCAAATTGCTCAAGTCTTCACTTGTTCTTGATACAAAAATATCAAAATTACATTTCAATATATTTGTACAGAGTGATCAACTTCTTTTACTTGTCATAGCATGATATCTTGGACTATGGATGGTCCATGCTTGGACATATCTTGAGCTGGGTAATGAGAATAAAAAAAATGTTGCTTCGTGCACAATGTAAATTTATTTCACAAAATATTAAACAATTTTGTTCTGTTTAATTGATAATGTTGAATTATAATGATTTTAATTTGTATTCTGGGAATATTCAAATCAGAGTTAATGAAATGTCATATTTTTACATGGAAATTGGATTTTTGAACACATTATATAAATGTTGTGTATGTTATGATATGTTAAAATTCTCTTTATGATGCATGTCCTGTGATTTGTGGTTATATCTTTGCTTAATGTTTTATGTGTGATAGGTTAAGACTTGAAACGAAATGAATTCCCAAATGGACAATAAAAATTGAGCCTGAAATTGAAATTGTTTTAATCAATAAAGGTAAGATGACTACTGTACTCTCTCAAGATGAAACTCATTAACAGTCAATAATCCCTAGCAAAACAACAACAACACAAAAATAAAACAAAACAAAACCTCCAAAAGACAGGCGCTGGATGGGGCAGTAGTATACTGGTTAATATCATACTACAATATCACTCCATTTTTTTTTTTAACTGTCTCATTATCACATAATAATTAAGAAAGGTCACCACCAATGCACGGTTGTGGTAGCACTTCACACAAATCAAACAAACAAAATAAAAGCCAAGTGAGGAAACACTTCTAGTGGTTTTTTAAGCATAGCCTGGTATTTCCTTCCGCTTCTCCCGGCTCAAAACTTCCGGACTGGGAGGTGAGAAGAGGAGGAAGCATGTCCTGAAAGAGGGGTTACCAACAAGGTTTGCTGGAGTTATAAACTTCCGGAAAGATTCCACCCGCTGACTTTTTTTCTCTCTCATCTACTGAGCTGTTTGCAGGAATTTGTGAATAGCTTCCCACAGAACAAACCTAAAATAATAAAGGCATGTATCAAACAATTTGCAGCACACTGTACTGCCTGCCGTGGGAACAATGTGCTGAGTTGAGCATCAATAATAGACTTTTCACGAGTACAGGGATATTATTCAGTTTTTACTTAAAACCAGACATTGGAATACTGAATATATACTGTATGATATATTTCTTTCATATATTACACGGCCAAGTTGTTTACTCATTCTTGTGACACATATGCCTTTAACGGGGCAAATGTATAAAGGTCAGTCACTTTCATGTCAAGGGCTGGAACACACTCCATAAATCATTCACACCATTTGAGTCCTTCTTGTGGTTTATGAAACAGATTTTAACATTGCCCCATCTTATCTCAAAGACTTGATTTCTCTCCGCTTCTCTATACTTCACCCTGATCTTTCCATTTTTCCTCTAGGCTGCAATCATCATATCGTCCTCCTACTTGTACCTGTCATGGTTATAGCACATTTTCTGTCACTGCATTAATTCTTTGGAACAATCTGCCCTTTCATGTTCAAATTAAACAAAGTGTAGACAAGTTTGAATCAATGCTCAAAACTCATTGATTGAATCAAATGAACTATTCCTTCTCTCCATTGCTTGTATGGAGTACATACCACAACATTAGTAATTATATTCCATATTTTAATTCAACTTTCTTATTGTGTTGTGTTTCCAATATGCTTAGAAACAGCCGCATTACGTGCTAAATAAATGACATTTATTATCATTATCGTAATTTGAAGTCATTAATGCAGTTATCTCAGTAGTACTGGCAACTCTAATATATTGTGCTTAGTAATTTGTAATTTTTGTTATATTTTGTATTATGGTATAATTTGTTTGTTTGTTTGTAAAGCGCATTGAAATTCTTTTCAAGTTTGAAATGTGCTCCATATGAATTTGTTATTATCATTATTATTACAATTTACAGTTGTCATGGCAACCTCCTCAAGCTCCAGGGGACTTGATGAGAATGGATTCATAATCACAACTACAATTCTCCATGAGGTAATGTGTTAGTCACATGACTTTTAGTGGGAAAGCAAGTCTGCTCATGGCAGGTGCGATATATTTCATAACAACTCTCACCTTTCATACTCGGCTATCTGTTCCTGCGACACCGCCATCACCGCCTCCATGCGCATGGTCTCTCTGGTTTCTGCTGTCATGGCAACCGTCGATCTGCTCATGGCAGAGTGGGTGTAGTACCCGGCAATGAAACCGATAGCGATGGCTATCAGCACACAGGCCATGGAGCCCATGATCAGTACTGCCGTGTTGGACGCATCCTTTTGTGCGTAGGCTACAGTCAAAATTTGAAAAGAATTTTATCACAATCACAGATTCCTCCGGGAACAATAAATCACATAGAAAGTTATGGAGAAATCAGTAGCATGCACATAATTATGCATGGAAATTTTATATGGTGATGATGTCACACTCCACAATGTTTCCATTAAGCAATTCATAATCTTGACTAAATTTCTTCATTTTTTTTTTGTACTTACTATCAAGTAGAAAAACTTGAATCCTCTTCATTTAATTTTCTTTGTGCTTAGCGACGATGACTAATGTGTAGAGCGTTGTAGTTGCTATTAAATCATGGACCAAACACATGATTTTATGGCATATTTTGTATACATACACCAACAGGACAGTTGTGCGTCTATCACATGAGCACTTCAGCTAACTGGCACTTGTGGATATTATTCTGTAAAAACATATAATACTGTATGTGAAACTTAGAAATTTATCAACTTTTTTTTTTAATATTTTATATATTTCTGATTTTTATGAAATATTTACCATTCTGTGTGCTTAATTTTGTGCTGATTAATTATCGTCATTGTGGACATGTCATGAATTTGCCCTTCAAGATCCTTATGCCAAGAGAGTTAAATGTGACTTTTGCAAATTGGCAATGTTACATCAATTCTCTGGATTTCAGAGGTAAGCTAGAGGACTACAGCCACTAAAACCAGGAACTAAAAGTAGCCAGGAACTGTCACTGAGTCACCTTCCTAACAATACAAAGGTAGGGGTAATCCCTAGCTCTGATGTGAAGGCCGAAATTCCTGTCCAACGTTTTTCATTGATAATCATCAACCATCACTGTGCCTTGTTAACGGATTGCCCTTGCACTGGACAGCTTTCTCCACCATCTGGTACAGATATCTGGAAACTTATTGGCAATGAATAGAGACTACCAAATTCCCCTAAACCCTATTATGTCACGTTCATGGCCTTCCCTTTGGAATGAGGTGCATGCGACACCTGAGAGGACTTGCTAATTGAAAAGAAGATCAAGTTTGGATGGATTACCTTGGTACAGAATGCCGATGAAAAACGTGACAAGCTATATGCTACAAGTCTGGGCACATAGAGGGTTAAAGGGATGGTATGATTTTTGTTGAGATGGGGATTCAGGTTTTAACTTTTTGCAAGATGATTAGAAACCACTTGTATGAAATACTAAAGAGCATGTAATTCTTAAGAGGAATTGAGTGTCTTCTTGATGAAAATCAATTCTGAAATGGCTGAGATATCTAAACAAACAAACAAAACAAAGTGGTCCTAATAGAAGCTGGGATTATCTTTATACGAGTACTTTGTTTGTGTTGCTTTTAGATACACTGTATCTCAATAATGATTTTCATCACTAAAAAAAACTTTAAATTCCTCCGAGAATTGTATGTTCTTTAATATTTCATACAAGTGGCTTCTAATTATCTTGCAAAAGGTTAAAACCTGAAACCGCATCCCAACCAAAACTGTATACCATCCATTCAACTGACTGAGAATGGTTTTGGCCAATTAGTTTCATCATCCACCAAAGTAAACAACTCATTTTCACCACAAAGTTGATTGATTGCAGCAAACATCATTCCAAAAGGAAATTGTGTTCACAGATATCAATCAATGGGGTTTTCTCTTTCTATACACCAACAAAGGAAGCAAAATTAAGAAGTAAATCATAAATATTCCCCTCATCATGTTATCAGCCCTAGAATTGTTGCTACTGGTTGTGAATGGGTTAAGTTCATGTCTATAAAACCCCCTTTTTTTTGTCAGCTGGCAGGGTAGCATTACAACTGTAGCAGTTCCTGCAACACAGTTTCCACAGCTTCACATTGTCTTCCTATAGGGAAGTACTTGAGCCATATTAGAAGCACAACATGCACCAACAATAAATAAGAGAGAATTTGTTTTCAGTCCATGTTTGGCTTCATTATATTGGACATGTTTGAATTCCCCATTCCCAATATTTGGAGTGAAGCAGTATGGCCTTTTTTACGATCAGTGGTGTAACTTTTGTACTCAGAGGGTCAAAATTTCAAACAAAATATTTTTTCATTATTCTGTTTGATTCCTGTTGGAAAGTATTCAAATTTTTGAAAAAATAACAATTCAGACCTTAAAGCTGAAGAGTTATTGGTGTAATTTAAGGAAAACCCTGGCACCTGAAGTAAATTTAAGCAAAATTTTGTTTTCATGAATTGCACCACAATGACAAAACTGTGTAGTCAAACTTCACCATGCAAAGTTTATATGGTTAACAACAATATATAGTTTGTGAATCAAAACTATTTGGGGGTTGAATATAAAGTGAATTAAAAAAAAATACATGAGATTTACAAATTTTTGGTAAAAATACCAATTGACATGCAATTTTTAAGATTTTAACTATTTATTGGAGGGCAAGCCAGGTCAAACTCTATTATATAACAAGTCTTTAAGAAGGGCTACCTTCCTATGTAGGTTAAATGAAATTCCAATCATTTCTTTAAATCTTGGATTTTTCACACATGGATGTTTCGGAGGTGACAGTTAACATAATAGAATGTTTCGGAGGTGACATTAATATTAACACTCAGTTTTTTTGAGAATAAGTGACAATAACACAAAACTTCTTCTTTGTATCAATGTTTTTGATAATTATAACTCGAGAACAAGAAATTAACTCCTGTTTCAAGCAGATAAACCACACAGAACAAGTGTTTTTTTTACACTTCATTAATTAGTGTGGGCACCGGTAGTTTGCCTTCCATTTGGACGAAGGTTGTAAGCTAAATATTGTAATCTGAAGAAACATGGCATTCCATTTTCTACCTTAAATTGAGATGAGGGTGTGAGATCATTTTAGTAATGTTTCTTTGCTCTCAGAACATTTTATTCCACAACACCAGGGAAGAATCACTTCGTTTCGGAGGTGACATTCAATGTTAACATTGTGTTGAAATATTCATTTACAGTAAGAATATGACAGACATATTTAAAGCTAGATATTGTAACCTGAAGAAACATGGCATTCCATTTTCTACCTTAAATTGAAATGAGTGTGTAAGATCATTTTAGTAATGTTTCTTCGCTCTCAGAACATTTTATTCCACAACACCAGGGAAGAATAACTTTGTTTCGGAGGTGACATTCAATGTTAACATTGTGTTCAAGTATTCATATAGTATGTCTCCCCCCCCCCCCCCAAAAAAAAAAAAAAAAATACAATTAGACTTTTGCATTGATAGCACCCAATATGATTAAATCAGCTAAAATCTACTTTGGGGTCTTAAATTATAACATCTTAGCTCTATTTTGCAGAAAGCCCCAGTCAATTTGGTTAAGTGGTCTCAAAGAAATGTGGATTGTTATAAAGGATGTCAAGAGTCTGATTCTTCCAAGTTTAGCACTTGGATGCTCTTGGAACTGCATATCAATGTGTAAACACAATATACAGAACTTGGAGGGAAGGGATTCCTGACATGCTCTACAAAAATCCTCATTTGTCTTTGACCTTTGAAGCAAATTGAATGGGGTTTTCTGTATTAAAGGTGTGGGCAATGAGTTATAGTTTCAATCCCTCAAATTGTATTTTAGATTGATTCACTATCTTTAAAGTTATCGTTGCAGAGGGTACCATTGTAATTTTTTGGTGGGGACATAGGTTATGAATGCCAAAAGCAAAAATTCTTATTTGACTTGTATTATGTTTTTGTTTGCACATAGTATTATAAATAGATTAATTCAAGGATGTTCATGAATTCTTCATCATTCTTGATAGCCACCATACAAATGTTATAATACTGGTGAAAGGTGTTTGGTTCATCTGGGATAAATTTTCTATATACCAGATTCATTTAAACTGTTGACATTACTAAAATATATTTTATGTATCTTTCTGAATTGCTTGAAAATTAACAGCAAATCATATATATTAGTTACTTTTGAGAGTAAAAAGTATAAGATGAGAAAAAATCATGTTATTGTTTTGGAGGTGACACAACACAGAGACAACCCAACTTCTCAGGTGTTAGCTAATACAATTGTGAACATTCATGTCTTTCCTCATGGCTTTAATTTTCAAATATAAGCTCTTTCTTTCAGTTCTTACTTGTTATTTTGTTTAGTTATTCTCTTTCATGATAGTGGATACCAGCTCATATTTTGTTTTAGATTGTAATTCATACTAATCTTTAGCAAATTTTTACAGTTTGGTTAAGACAACAGTTTGTGTTTCCCAGCTGAAGAGAGCAGCATAATGCGTTTGTGTGAACTTATGGGGAAAATTTTTTTTAGTTCAGTAATTTTACCCATCAACTTCTCAGAAGGTCCCGGACACAAACTGGTCTCACATAACCCTATAAGGGACCGAAAAAGGACAAGTTCACCTCAATAGACACGAGAGTTGAGTAAATACAGCAATATTAGTAAAACACATCAGTGAGAGTTTGAGGAAAATAAGGCAATCCGTTCCAGAGTTATGAATTTTTGAAGTTTCTGCTCAGTCAAAGCTGAATGAGAAGACTTCTATAGCTTGTGATGTCACACGTGTACAAGGATATAGAGAAAGTATCAAGAAAATTCAACATATTTTCACTTTTCTTGCATAACAAAAGAACACTTGACTTCTCTCTTTTGGAAGGCAGGGTGAATAATATTGCCCTAACATACATCAGTAGCAAGTTGAAGAAATGTGCACTTTTTTCAAAAAGTAAAGTTTTGTGAAATTCACTTATATTTTCTTTTTATCGCTGTATGCATGTGACATCATACATTGTCGTAGTCGTCTCATCCAGCAGTGATTGCATCGATATTTAAAAAAGACCATAACTTTTGAATGGATTGTCCAATTTCCCAAACTTTCAATGATGTGTAAAATGTTGTTGCATTCACTCAATCCACATGTATATGAAGGTGGACTTGTCCTTTAAGAAACCATTTTCTTTTCCTTGAAATTCCAGTACTTAAAGCCAAATTCTAAGATAAAACATAATAACAAAACAAGGTAAACACGTCATCAAAATTATATTGAGATACAACTACAAATCTTGTTTTTGGATCTTTCCCTTTCCAGTCCTGGGGACTTGTTCCTCTGTTCACTTTAGTTGTCAGATAACTTCAATAATGTTTAAAAATACAATGTCATAAACAGTTGGTTCAACTTGGAAAATGTAATAATTATTGTCATATTAAAAAAAAAATCACATAATTTTGTTTATGATTTCCACGTTGTACATGGAAAAACAACAACTAAGAATTCAAGAACAAGTTGTGCACCAGCTATAGGCATGTGGCCTTTTTGTGGAGTTTGATTATTTTATGATTTTTTTAAGATTGTGGACTAGGGCATGCATGAACTGCCACATGTATCACTTTGGTATCAAGGGAATTCTGGTGAGCTAGGTATACAAAAGTCACTTCTACTGTGATGATTTTGTAGATATTAAATGTATTTGAAAATGTTAATAGATAGTGAAAAGGAACTGAAGTCTTGCCTTTCACTATCACATAACAATATGGTGTTAACAAACAATGTCACCTCCGAAACACAAGAAAAAGCAACCTACATGGAAAGCTGTGATTGGTAAATCTTCACAACTAAATTGCTTAAATTGGAAATCAAGTTTCTAAGATGAAAGCATCTATATGTTTACTTAACTAAAGCAGGAGAATTGATCTTGATTACAATATTATATTTACAACAGATGGGTGTATTTTGTGCATTCTCTTTGTTAAAAAAGTGAAAAAATGTAAATTTGCACTAAAACGTACAGTATAGTAATAAAAATAAGAGTGAGAGTGTGTTAGTTGATTTCTCCACTTTGAGACTTATGTTACTAAAATAAATGAAACCATTGGTGTACATGATATGGTTTCTCTTCAATAGAAATGAGCAAAAACTCTTGTTAACAGTGTTTTGTCACCTCCGAAACAGTAATTCTTAGTTTTTATCAGATCTTTTATTAATCTCTAGAAAATTCTCACTTCCTGTTGCCATATTACTATTTTCATCCAAAAGAGATTCCTGTCAATTGGACAGAATCAAACAAAATTGCTTTGTCTTCGAGAAATTATCAAATATAATACGCTTGTTGTTTCGGAGGTGACAATTGTTTCGGAGGTGACAAGTGTTAACGGAAAATTGTAAATTGCTCCGAAATGAAAACAACAGGCTATATTTCTACTACCTTCCTTCTTAGATAATGTGAGGGGATATGTTACATTTTTGTAAATGTAATGTATAACTGATGTCAAGAATAAAAAAATCAAATACATAAATCTGTTGTCTCGGAGGTGACAGAAAAGTTAACGGAAAAGTTGCATAAATTTATAAACACTCACCAAAAAATGATAAGCTATTTGAATCAAATAATCTTTGGATCGAAGTTAAGTCAGACTGATTACTATTCTGTTTTGATGGAAATTAGCAAAGTTGAATTTTATAATTGTGAGCAAGAGCTAACTCAAAAGAGGGGTTAACTGTTAACGGAAAATGTCACCTCCGAAACATAAAGTTTGGACAATTTCAGTCTTTAAAGAAGACAAAGCAGAACCTGGTAAACATAATAGTTCTTAAGTTTGGATACCTGTCTATCACCACAACAACAAAAATAATGAAAAAGAATAAACAATTTAATATGCTAGATCTGACAAAAAAACCATGTCAGAGTGCATACACCAAAAGTGTTGGATTTCAAGCATGTAAATGCATGCCACATCTGAAAGAAAAAGAGAGGAAAGTTCATTAAGGTACCCAAGGTAGACACTGTGGGTGGTAAGTTTATGAGAAAAAATAATGCATATCTGTCTGTGTATAAGAAAGTTATACACCAATTAGTGCCAAAACCGTGTTTTACACCACTGATTGTAAAAATGGCCGTATAGAAATACTCTAAATATGGCATTTCCTTTTCAATTTTCCCCTTGTGATCATGTAATCCCTTGTATCTTCTCACTTGCAGGAACAAGTTGCTGCTGTGGTCAAATCATGGTTGTATGACTTTGTGTGTGTGTGTGTGTGTGTGTGTGTGTGTGTGTGTGTGTGTGTGTGTGTGTGTTGGTAAAACTGTCAAACTAAAAAGTGTCTGATAAATATGAAAACTGCCATTGCCTACTGCTCTCCTGTCCACGGCCAAAAATAAAATGAACCTAAAGACACTGTTTAAACTGTGTCATCCCACACACACACACACAAACAAACATACACACTTTAATGATTATTCTTTATTTGAATCTTATTTTGTTCGATATGAGCATCATATTTACAATGAAACAAATACAAAGGCAGCTACATGTAGTATTCCACTCACCTGTGCTGCCTAATCACATATAGTATGCAGAGAAAGATTTCATAAAAATGCAGATTCATATAAACAAACGAAACAAAACAAACACACATGTATGCACACACACACACACAAATAGTATACAAACATACAGAAAGTATTTGAGGCAGTTGGTCACACACCTGAGGATTTTTGTCTCTCATATTCCTTGCGCCCATTTCCTGTCCCATCACTGATGGAAGTCTCCTCCGTCTCCGGACCCGCCCCTTCTCCACCGGTGTTGGCCTGTCGGAGGTCATTTTGGAGCATGAGAGAGATTTCGTCTCTGACAGCAGCATGCTCCGGTGAAGACATCTCGGCAGCTCTGGTTCCTTTCAGGACTAGATTTCAGTTCAGCTTTTGTCTGTCTTTAATTATTCAGAGTTGGCATCCAGTCTGTGCACCAGTGTCTGATCGCGCCATGAAATCACAGCATGCAGCGGTCACTAGGCTTGATGCTTGGATGACAGTCCATTGAATTCACTTTCAAATCTTCAAAAGCGGAAGCCCGGTGAAGTTTGACTAATATCCATAATGGAAGAAAAAGAGAAAGACAATGATATGAATGATCAGATTGGAATACATGTAATAAAAAAATAATGATCGAAATCATCTTTACACTCTGTATCTAATCATCTCTTCCGGTGATATATTTGCATACTTCCACCATTTCATCTGACACAATTGTAAGAAATATCACTGAAGTTCTGATTCTTGCAAAGCTTTCGTAATGTCCTGATTTAAATTAAAAAAAAAAAAAAAAAAATCTGTTGGAACTTTTGCCATCTACTTTTCATCCAGAATGTAAGAGATTCCATTTAGTAGAGAAATTAGAAGGAAAGAAGAAGAAAGTCTATGACAAAAGCCTTTTCTTTACTGTTTCCTGTAAAGGTGTTCTGCATAGGCCTGTACGATCAAAATGAAATATTGAAAAGCAAAGGTGCAAAAATTACTGTAAAACCAGCAATTTCCATGTGCATGAAACTTTCACAAATTTCAAAAGGAGCAGAGATTTGTGAAAGTAAAATGCACATTGGGGAAAAGTTTTGTCTACACAATGGACTGAATGCTAGTGGCAATTTGCAAAAGTTTCATGCCACAATGTTTCTGGTTTAAAATAACATTTGAACATGAAAGTATTCACTTTGGATGAATGCTGAGGTCACTGATGAATGCCTATCTATACCGGGGAGGTATCTTTCCACCTCCCTGTCTATACCAAATTTTGTCAGTGAACCACCGAACAAACATTCATTCTATTGAAGCAGAGTGTGGGCTATTATCAAATCTCAGGGGAGCTCTATTTTGACACAAACTGCTGGAGCATACAATTCAGCCACGGGTGAGGTTTCAGTGATTCAAATGAAGTGTGCCGTGTGACATACGACTTCCCACCTTTTCTACATGTTTATGCTGTATACAGGCAGCTTTCCAACAGCACACAAGAATGCACGTATTTTGTTTTGAACAGAGTTGCATGTTTTCAGATAAACCAGGCATTTTGCTGTGTGCTTTGCACTCAGCTGTATATGCCCCTGAAAATTGCAGCTTGCTGGGCAAAACTAGCCCGTATGGGAATCACACACAATAAAGATTATTTACAGGGAGAATTGTTATGTAAATCTTAATTCCAGGTCAAACAGCTCAAAACTGAAGAGGTTTACTCAAGGTAAGGTGATTTTGATAAATAACACACTGCCTCAACACATGGTACTATTCATTTCAGATGTTCTTGCAGTAAATTCACAATATTATCCACTCATTGTTAAATGGCATTTTCCCCAAACTGATCTGTTTGGTTAAGATTCATACAAGTTACAACTGATAAATCATATTGATGTCATGTGCTTTCCTTACAATTAGACTGAGAAGCATTTACTTATTTTGAACAAATTTCACAATTAGATTAAATAAGAAACTTCTTTGATGACATGGCCATGGAGACAAAATCTGCATAACTGCCACACGTAAATACTGCTCAAACTTATTCATCTTTAAATTACTGTCAAAATGAATACAAGTTTTTAAAAATAAATGTACAGTAAATCAATGACTACAATGGCAAAAAAAAAATACAAATTTGACCATAGTGCATTGGAATGGGGATTCAAAATAAGTAAGTATACGTGTATGTATAATGCACGGCTCAACACTAACTTTTTTTTTTTGGCCAGTTTGGACAACTAAAATCTTTGAATTTGAAATTTTAGTGGCCCAAGATAAAAGGAATATGAAATTCTATTTTGAAGTTTTGCTTCCTGATCCAAAAGATATAACATTCTTGGAAATGTAATGGCCTGAAATCATGTTTTTTTTAATGGCCCCTGATATACAATACAATGTATATGTATATATTCATGTATGTGTATGTGTGTGTGTGCATGTGTATGCATGTGCGTGTGTGTGTGTGTGTGTGTGCGCGCAATGGTGTATCTGTGCTCAGAAATTAGTAATATCTCCCAGCACAGTTTCAGGAAAACTGATTTACAATACATTAAGTTCCCCCGGCATGCCATACATTGTATCAACTTTCAATGTTTGGCAAGATCTTCTTTGTACAGAATGACCTTTGAACTCATTTCCATCACAAGCTCCGACAGCAAACGTGTTTATTTTAGAGAGCTCTCTATTGTGAGAGTATGTGTGAAGAGACACGTACGTTCACAACTGAGCTGAGAACCGTTTGCTGCTTCCTTCATGGTCATTCTACTAGCAACAGTTCTCTTTCTTTAAAAAACCAACAAGAATAAAAGAACAAACACAATTCCTGCACGATTTTTCTTAAAATGATATCCTCATATGACCTGAAGAGCCTTAGAAATAGACAAAGATCAATCACCAAATCTTCAGATACCGGTACAGGGTATTACAGGCATACACATACTGTATACACCGAATGTCTACTTCCTATATAAGTTATAACTGTGTCACTTTCTCCTCTCGCATTATTTTTTTTTCTGGATCTCACACTGTGCTCTCTAAAGTCAACTGACTATTTTGTGTGTGTGTGTGTGTGTGTGTGTGTCAATTGTGGTACATTTATGCACTGGCATAAAACAATCATATAAGGCTTACTTCAACATGCTCGCAAAGCTATGGAATAACTCTTTTTCTGAAAGATAAAATTGTATGCAGATGAAAATACACTGACTTATCTAATTTTGTCATCCACATAACTATAACCATGATTATGTATACATTATCCAATTATCTATACTAATCTTATACACAAAGCAAATATGAATATATCCAAATATATAACATATAATATATAATATATAATATATAATATGATCAGACAAAAATGCTGTATTTATATTGTTAATACATGGGATACAGGCCCGTAGCCAGGATTTTTCAAGGGGGGGTGCGGTCACTAAAAAAAAACGGACCTTCGGTACCAATACCAATGATGACACACACACACACACACACACACACACACACGCAATTATATATATATATATATATATATATATATATATATATATATATATTCTTTGGACGACCGGACTACAAAAGTTGTATAAGAATTTGCGCGCAAAGCGCGCCGCAAATTTTGAATTTTGACTGTTTTAATGACGTTTTAAAGTCTCGAGGAAATTTTTATTTTTGTTTGTTGCATGCAATCGCGTTACGGTATTTCATCTAGGAAATAGTAAAAACTCATTTTGCCAGGAAGTTGCAAAGTTTAATTGTGTTCGAGACTCTGCGCGCGTAGCGCGCCGCAAAATTGAGAATAGTGATTTTCCTGGTGTTGTTTTAACTTTTATTTTTTCTATTGTATACCCGCGTTAGCAGGCCTGAAGCCAGGATTTTTAAAGGAAGGGGGGATTGCGTTAATTACAAAACGGTCCTTTGATACTGTCCCGGGAGGGGTAATAGCGACAATTAAAAGGTGGACACCATGCTCATACATGGACTTTCAAAATGGCCCCTAAACGAGTAATGATCATATGATTTTTTCGGGCCTTAAAAACAAGTATTCCTTAAATGTTTCCTGCACCCTAAAGAAGTACTTCATCATGATTGAACAATATACCATTTTCTCAAATTTCGGCCTTTTTGATACCCTTTGATTATATACGCTCGTACATCACACTTTCCATCTAATCCGTGAGAAAAAACGACCCCTATTACGCGTTTTCTTTAGCGAGTATAAACGGTGTCCACCTTTCAGTTGGAGTTTTCCATCCCATTGGATGCTGTTTGGAAGATGAAACATTCACTTTACTATACAGTATATCAGCCGTTGGTATGCGAGTTTGTCAAAAACGAAAATAAATAAGAAAATTTTTAAAACAAAATGAATTGTAAATGTCAACCATTTATATTTTGCCTCCTTGGGGTAGGATATTTCCAGCATTTCCGAACTTTCAAATAATCATTTTAGATTTAATAATATTAAAGGTAGTAGATCCGATTCGCAAACATCTCCAATATCAGTCAAATGTCATATTAACCATCATGCTAAGAAGGTTTTCTTTGTGAAATTTGGAGGTCAGTGAAATTCAAAAATTAAACATCCGTTAGCCATTGGAAGAAGTTGAGTGCAAATTCAGACCTAAGGTTTAGTGCTCAGATGTTTTCCTATTTGATTTGATCTGTCTTACTGTGCACACTAAGATACATACTGGAATGGTTATTTCTTATTCATTAAATTAAAGTAGCATATTTGGTTACTAGCTGTCTCTACGCATTTTCGAATTTGGGCTGCAAAGAGATCCACTACCTTTAGAAGTTAGAAGAGAGATAAGTAAATAATGATAAAATAAACAAACAAAAAAGAATGAGTTTCTTTTGTATATCTGACAAACTTTTTACTTTACCATTTTACTTCATAGCTCAGCACTTTCCATTCTCTCTCATACCCTCTTACCCATTACATTTAAATGAAATACAACTAAAATGAGTTTGCGTGCCTGCATAATACTCTTTGGAAATTATAAGTGAAAATGTTCTTAGGTTTTGGCTCACTTTAAAATGAGAACCAATAGAACTGTCACAACATGGGAAAATGTATAAGTAATAATAAACACTACATTTCCGAATTTGGCCTGCAAAGAAATCCGCTACCTGTAAGTTAGAAAAGAGATTAGTAAATAATGATAAAATAGACAACAAAAAAGAATGAGTTTCTAGCGCCGTATCCAGAACAAAGAGCCTGAAACGGTGCAGGCTCAAGAAATCGTTTGTACTGTAATACGTCTTGAAGTACTGTGTGATACTGTTGACTCAGACTTCTACAAAGCTGTAAGTGAGAATTGTAATCCAATCCGACTCATTACCTGAGATATTTATGAAAATATATCAATAAAGAATGTAAATCAAATAACGATGCGTCACAATGCAGTCTAACGCTCTCACAATGCTATCATACATAGGGTTTTTCACTGACTGTTTTTACTCCGGAGCTCTTGCAATATTCAGGCTTTTGTAATACTATCTGACAAACTTTTTACTTTACCATTTTACTTCATAGCTCAGCACCTTCCATTCTCTCTCATACCCTCTTACCCATTACATTTAAATGAAATACAACTAAAATGAGTTTGCGTGCCTGCATAATACTCTTTGGAAATTATAAGTGAGAATGTTCTTAGGTTTTGGCTCACTTTAAAATGAGAACCAATAGAACTGTCACAACATGAGAAAATGTATAAGTAATAATCAACAGTACATTTCCAAATTCGGCCTGCAAAGAAATCCGCTACCTGTAAGTTAGAAAAGAGATTATTAAATAATGATAAAATAAACAACAAAAAAGAATGAGTTTCTACCGCCGTATCCAGAACAGAGCCTGAAACGGTGCAGGCTCAAGAAATCGTTTGTACTAATTAAATATGCTCAAATTCGTCAAATTTGGACTGTTCGCCATAGACAATTCTACTCATAAGGTACTTTTCTGATCTAATTTACGTCACTGCTACAAATGTTACAATAAAGATATATACACATAAATAATCCCTAAAGTGTCCACTTTCAGAATCCGGGCGCCCCAAGTTTGCTTCTTAAACAGTTTAAAAGTTATGGCAGATTTTGTGGAAAAATGCGTCGATTTTTGACCCGTTTTACGTGTTGTAGCGTTCGCGCGGAAGCGCGGCTTCGCAGATGACCGAAAGTTTTCAATATGTAATAGCTCGCACAAATTGATACATAACATTTGTGTTTGTGTGCATGGGGACGATCCGATGGTTCATACAACAAAAGGGTTTCGTACAATTATTTTTAACATTGTTAAACGTACTCTTCCACATTTACGTAGCATATAATGTGTCTTTATATTTATTTGGATTGTTATCTTGAGAATTGCTAAAAACCGTTATTATGAAAAAGTGGACCTTTCAGAATTTGGGGGGTGCGTACGCACCCGACGCACCCCCCCTGGCTACGGGCCTGGGATACTTTTAGATTTTGAAAGCCACCACCACAAACTGCTGGTTCCATCAATGTGCTATGTCCTTCTCTTTCATCACACAATCACTATTTAATACTTCAAACAAGTCAGTGAATGCATAAATTGTTGAAAACAATTATGCATAAATGGCATTATAAGCTCTTAATTTGCATTTAAACTTAAACCATACTTTACAAAATCTAAGTTAAAAATTATCAGCCTCACTTGTCTTTTTTCTTTATCATCATTATTACCCTGTAACACAGAAAGAGAAAATGGATGGTGCTGAGTCAACAGTGATGATCGATGCAAAATATAAAAGTCACTGGTATCTCCTCTAGTCTCTGTGTGCATATAATTTATGTAGATGACAATGAATTTCCTCAGACGTCATGGTAGCTGAATCCTGTCAAGAAATAATGCTCAGTCAATATTTCCTCAGATGAGGCTTTCAGTTTTACTGACATTTTGCCACCGAGCAAAAAGATATCAAGAGTGGACCGTATACGATCTACCTCCTTGCCCCCTCACGCTTGTCAACTGTGTGAGCTCGATGCCCGGGCGCGCGGGGGCCGGGGCTTGATGATGTGCCTACTGTACCTGCTGCTATTGCCTGTGTTGCATTTGGGATCCGGGTCAGCTAGTGGCATCGATTTACTTTAGAACGTCACGCAATGTACACGAAAACAGAACACAATAATTATGGTGATACTTCCACCAACAACAGAGATTATCAAAACTTACTTTAAACCAGGTTCAAAGATGTACAATTCGCATCATACCTCCGATTCGTTCCCTTGTGGATTGCGATCAGTGGCTTGCCTGTCTCTTGAATGTATGTGGAAGTTTAGAGATGTGACCAGGGAGATGAAAAAAAAAAGATCAACGGATAAGAATATCAAGAACTGTCATGCATGTAACGCGTCCCGAGTTGTTCACGATACAAGTACTACCCGCAACTCGCCGGAGGCCCCTAGGCCGCTGCTGGTTTATCTTTCCAAATGAATCTCTCTGCTCACCGTTGCAGGTTGTTGATCATGCGTGCAAGCTGTCCGTTGTCGAAAGTTAGAGCTTTCACAGCTGCACACACACGCACACACACACAACCACGCTGTATCAACTTCCGACTTTCCAGCCAATCCGCGAATTACGTAAGTTTACGAGCCTGTATAGCTGCTTTCGTCATTCGCACCAAACCACAAACTCTGGATGTGCGTGAATCACCTGTCAACTCAAAAACCACAAGTCAATCGTCATGAGAAATATCCCAGATAATCTGCAAATAGATTTAACTCTATATGAGATAACGAACACCGCACAGGATCCACTTGCTGGGCCTCCCAAATTCCGCTACTTCACCGACCACCTCACGGCAGTCTTATATTATTGACCACTCCCCGCCCGCCCCTAGCTCATGTTTTCAACAGGTGACCGAATGTACACCTCGACTCAAAGAACCTTCTATCTTGTGCGCCAACATTGTGTTGGATCAAATCGATCAGCTACGATCGAAGGCCGAAACACTATT
Organism: Diadema setosum; assembly: GCF_964275005.1. NCBI lineage: Eukaryota > Metazoa > Echinodermata > Echinoidea > Diadematoida > Diadematidae > Diadema > Diadema setosum. The sequence continues at coordinate 13,177,056 of NC_092705.1, read as the reverse complement.
ATAGCTTTGAAAGTCGGTCTGTTTGAATAGGAGAAACGAAGCGAACAGTGTCGCCCACTTCTGTTGAACCAGGGAGGTGTTTCACCTCCCTGGTTGAACAGTGGTCACTTCTTTCTTCAACGCTGTCTTTTTTTTTTTTTTTTTTTTTGGTCTTTCTGTCTCATCCTTTTGTCCTTATTCTTCCTGAACTCTGCTTGTTATCTTTTTACGCATTTAGATGTTTGCCGTCCATGCACGGCTGTTTGATATAGGCCCCTACATTTAAAAACATCAACAACAACAACAACAATAAAATTGTCGCATTACATGCGTCTTTTGCATTGCATTTACTACAATTTGTGTTTTGTTTGACCGTGGAGTTTGTAAACAAGTCATGATATACCATTATACAGATTTACGTGATTGGAGTGTGTAGCTAAGGTGTTTCTCTCTCTCTCTCTCTCCCTCTCTCTCTCTCTCTCCCTCTCTCTCGCTCCCTCCCTCCCTCCCCCTCTCCCCCCCCCCCCCCCTCTCTCTCTCTCTGATGCACGCGGTAGCCTCATCATCTCACCATGAATAAGAGTCAGAGGATGATGTATCACGACCCAAATAAGCGTGAAACTAGAAATATTTATACGTGCTTCTGAGTCAGTTGTGAAGTGTCAGGTCAAAGTACAAATACGGAAAAACAAAAACAAATCAGTCACATCCTTTCGAGAGCCCACATGTATATAACGCTAAAAGAGTAAATGTCGATACTAAAATAATACGAAAGAATATACCGAGTCAAGAGAAGAAAGGAAACGAATAAAAGATATCGAGTCATAGAATGATGACAAAAGAGGCCTTAAATAACTTTATTTTCCGCAGTTACACTATTCTGTTACAACTATACTTGATCATCCGCTTAATCATCATCCATCACAAAAAAAAAAAAAAACTCGATGCGTTCGTACTTGATGTATATCATAATTGTAATTGAAAAGATAACAAAACTCACAAAGAAGCGAAAGCACTCGTCGGATTGCATAACCTTTGAAAGACTGTCGCATATAGTTTGCCTCCATGCTTGTGACCGCTTTAACTTTTTGGATAAAACATGCCATTTACTCATGTTCTCATTCTCTGATCTAAGGAAAACTATACTCATACTGTTCAGTTCCTTTCAACGTCAACTTGCAAATAAAGAGGGATTTTCCCTCAATAGTGTAATCAGATACAAGCTGATACTAAAAACTTTCATCGGCTGGGGATGATGAATAATTAAATGACTGAGCTTCAACCAACCTTGAATTGTAGGGGGCAAGCTTTCGTCCTCTCCTGAGGACTTTCTCAAGCCAAGGCAAATAAGGTCAGGCATTGTATATAAGATCACTTGTGCTGATTGCCATGATTGTTACATCGGGGAAACCAGCAGAACCTTGAACGAGAGACTCAAGGAACACAAAAGGGCACAGAGACTAAACAATCCATCACACTCGGCGATAGCTGAGCACTCTTACAACACAGGACACAACATTGAATGGGATGAGGCACGTATCATTGACTTTGAAAGCAACTGGTTAAAAAGAAAAATAAAGGAAGCACTTTGGATCAGAAGGGTCAATCCAGCTCTCAACAGAGACTCGGGCTACACCCTTTCACCAATCTATGGTCCAGTGATTAATAAAGACAGGCAACGGCAGCAAGACAACACTCCACTGCATAAGGCTTGAGAAAGTCCTCAGGAGAGGACGAAAGCTTGCCCTACAATTCAAGGTTGGTTGAAGCTCAGTCATTTAATTACAGATACAAGCTGATTGACTTTAGCCTGGGTTTCCTTCCAGCCCTATTATCATCTCAGATTCAGCGTCGCTTGGCGGCCAACTTTGAACGCTTCCTCAATATTTAAGTTACATTCACATTGCAATTACCATAGTATAGAATCCATGGTAATTCGTTGCTACTTTTTTCATTCACGAAGTATCGTGGTAATTCTGAAACCTTAGCTGTCAGACAACTTGTCGTCTCGTTTGCCTCAATTTTCACCACTTCAAACAAAAATCAAGAAAGGTTCGAGCAATTCGGATTGTTCCTCTCATCCGCTTGCAGTTCATGAAACGTACAACGCGGCATTAAAAAGCACCGGACTCGATTTTGCGGCATACCGCCCTTCTTCAGGGTGGAATCCAGTACCAAAGTGTAATTCTCTGGTTCTCATCTACAGGAGCCATTACTTCATGTGCTATATAGTCGCAAAATGTGAAATAAGGAAAACAAACAAACAAACAAACAAACGAATGAACGAACGAACAACAAAAAATGCTGTGATAAAGAAATTACGTTAAAAGTAACGAAGTTACGGCATTGCAAAGTTACGCATGTTTTCTCTATTAAAGCAGCAGTTATGTTGTACCCAGTCCATTCAGAATATAGCGCGTGTATATAGGCTTATATCCGGATCAAACTTTGTGGTGTTCGCAACCTGTTTCCTCCTTACACTGTAAACCCTGATTTTTTTTTCTTTTAAATTAGGCACTCTTAATTCTTTGAGGAGTTACGTAGGTATTTACGTAATTCCAGTATCCCGTATATAATGATAATGACTTCTTCCTGAATTCTGGATCCCGGCAGTCAGCTGGATCGCCACCAACTTAAAATCATTTGTTTCTTGGTCCCTATCTTACCTTTTCAGAAAAGAGTGTTCAATCGTTCCCCCTTTCTTTTTTTTTTATTGTTTTTATTTCTTTTATTAACCAAAAATGGTGCGCGCGCAGGTATAGGGTGCACCTCCTCCAGGATCCGCCATTGCAAGTCGATAGTGACCTTTAGACCGACAAACCGACGTCGGTGAAACGTTATCTCTTTAGCGGAGGTTATTATGAATTACCCTCCATCAATTTTTATGAGCTTCAAATAAGATCGGGAGGACAGGGCATAATTATAGCTTTGAGGAATGTCTTCACGTCTGTATAAACGTATATATGTGTATATTCAGCTTGTTTTTACGAACATTGTGACCCGCTCTCGTGCAAAACCCCGAGACTTAACTTAAAGGGATGATACAGTATTGGTGGAGAAGAGAATTGGGCTTTTAACTTTTTGCGAGATACCAAGAAAACACTTATGATATAGTACAGAGCATATTGTAGAGGAATTCAATGTTTATTTCATGAAAATCGGGTTTGGAATGACTGAAACATCCAAGAACAAAGTAAAACAAAGCGATCGTGATAATTAAGTGTGTGTCCCACACTAGAAACGCTCTTTTTTGGATATCTCAGCCATTTCAAAACCAATTTTCATCAAATAAATGATGAATTTCTCATAGAATTACATGCTCCATTTCATAAGAGGTTCCTCATTATCTCACCAAAAGTGTTAGAAACCTGAAATTAGGTCTCAACCAAAACTATACGATCCCTTTAAAGACACGTTCACACTGGTATTATTTGTGAACTCTAAAATCAACTCCTCCCAGTTCCACAGAGACTGAATCTGACATGCGTGGTTACAAGTTTATTAGCGGGTATTCGATCCTCGTGCACACGATGGCCTACAAAGTTACTGTCAATAACAGCCGTTTACTATAGTACGTCGTTCAAGCAGACTTTCTCTTCATGTACAGAGCTGAAGAAAATAAAAGAAACAAAACTTTCTTGGATGTTTCATGACAATCGGACTAAACTTAATGAAAAGTTATTGGAGTTTCAAAGATCTTATGTGTTTGCAAAAAAGAAGAAGAAGAAGAAGAAGAAGAAGAAGAAGAAGAAGAAGAAGAAGAAGAAAAGTTTAATCAGTCATAGTGGCGGGCTTCAGACCGCCATTTTTCTCTTTCCGAAAAAAATAAAAAAGCCGTCGTGATGAGGTAAATTTACCTGACAACCCATGAGTCCTAATAATATCTGCTACGACATGAGATTCAAACTGTGGCTCTGTGTTAACCCTATAAATCCCAAGGGGGGCACATTGTGCCCCCCCTACCAGATTTTCGTTTGCCACTCCTTCGCCCTTTATCCGATTTCAACCAAATTTGGTGACTTTTCCTAAAATCTTATTACGAACACTTTGATATATAATTTAGCTATATTTGATGTTGCTGGTTGCCATGGCAACCATAAACTGACAACCATGTCAGTCAGATTTTGCATCTTTTTTCTGTTCCCATTTCATTTAACAGCATTACAGTGTATGAAATGGGTGTTTCTTGGCTGAAATTTGTTGAAGGAGCAAAATTCGAAGTAGTTATGGTCCTGGAAAGTTTTTCTTATTATTTCCTTTGTTTTTTAATATGTGACAAAGGCATAAAACAATAGATATAATAGAGATAATTGAAAACAATTATATTTTCTAAAGATTGCCCTTATATTTTGAGTTATTTTGATTCCTTCACCCAAGTTATGCCTCTGATATCATTAGTTTATCATATTATCAATTTGCAATCTCAAAATTCCAGTATTATGCAAATACGAAATGTCATAACTATACATGTACCCATCGCATACATTTCATCTCAGGTCTTATAATGTATCACTATGTTGATATGAATAGCGCCCCCATGTGGTGACCTTGAGAAATTTCAACCATAACAAATATGAAATTCCACTTGTTTATCATTTGTGGCAAATATGAAAATGATTGGTCTATAATAAGACATATATAATGGGGATAAAGAAATTATACAGAAAAATCATGTTTTTAGCATATTTCCTATGTATTTCTTTGTATTTTGGTAAATAGCGCCCTCCATGGGTGACCTTGTGAAAATTCAAATTTACGGTCATGTAGAGTATGAGTTACTCTACCCACGTGCCAAATATGACGATGATACATCAAATAATAAAAAAGTTATATAGGGGGGCACAATGTGCCCCCCCCCCCCCTTGGGCCTGCGAGGGGTCAAAATAGCTTGGGCTTAATAGGGTTAACAATGGTCATGCAATTCTCATTTCTATGTAACTTCATATTCCAATCATGTTTCCTTTCAAAAGTCGAGACAAGCCAAGGCGATCCCCGCATTATTTTCAGTCATGCAAACAAGCAACTAAAAATAGATCAATTTACAGAAGCACACGAGGAAACAGAATTGTATCCATAGCTTCACGTTTGCCCATGCACGTTCTTTTCTCTCTATTATTGCCCCATGGTCAAATGGGCTGTCAGCGTGATAGTGAATGTCTCCCTCTACGATAAAGGTATGAAACAATATGACCACAGAAAACTCAAAATAATTATCTCACGTGTTACTCTCCCGATTGGAGAGGCCTTTGATTGTGGGACCACTTCTCTTTGGAATCTCCTCATAATTCCGTGTCGTCGAGAACATCGACCGCGTATCAAGTTTTTGTTAATACATATAGGATTGAAAGGAAAACCATTATTAGGTGATCCGAGTATCCTCTCGTTTAAAATGAAATTGTGTTGTAGAGGGAGACACTGCAAATTGAAGAAACTCACACCTGAACCTTCATCCCTCTGAATAATATCTTTCTTTCATTTAAGTGCCTTGTCCACCTTGGACTACTTAATAACAATGTCGGCATTTTGGAGCTTGGGTATTTGCTCCACGCATGTTCGCGTCACTGCCGACAACAAGGACAGGTTCGAGTCCCATTGGTTCCTTTTTTTCCGACATGTTTGTTAATTTACAGATGAGCGGTTGCGATCTTATCAAATACAATCTGTATCGGAGACAAATTGAAGAAGCTCACACCTGAACCTTCAGCCCTCTGATTTTCTTTCATTGACGGTAATTATGTTTTGCAATAAATGGAGAATCGATGTGTGTCTTGTTGTTTCCCCCTATAGGCTTGGTCCCCTATTCTCATCAGCAGAAATAACAGGATTTTATACAGGATCAATAAAAATATCACAAACAGAGGTTCAACAGAAAGAACAGAAAGAAAGACAGAAATCGTGAAATATATGAAGAAAAAATGAATAGGACCTGAGATATTGCTTAGGCACTGCATGTTCTGGTGGTAGTCAAAACACATTGACTTCGCATGGATTGAAAGGTGAGGATACTATAGGTGCATGTATTTTGAGATCTGCCCATGGAGGGCACTCGTCCCTTGCAATGGAAAAGAATTCAGATGGGGGACAGAATATTGCAATTCTGTAAAGATGGAGACCCCCCCCCCCAAAAAAAAAAAAACAAACATAACAAAACAAAACCAAAAAACAAAAACAAAAACAAAAACAGCAATAACAGCAGCAGCAGCAACAACAACAGTGACGACAAAAACAACAACGACACACGATCAAAACCTAATTTGTTGACCTAATTATTGTCACTATACTGCTTCTCCTTTATGTAATAGTTCTATTTTCCTTCTTCTTCCTCTTCTTAATTCATCATCATCATCATCATCTTCTTCTTCTTCTTCTTCTTCTTCTTCTTCTTCTTCTTCTTCTTCTTCTTCTTCTTCTTCTATGGATAAGCCTATCTCCTTCAATAATTTGAAGATTCTTGCAGACTACTTAACTGTAGTATTATTGGTATCATCAACATCATTACCAATCCTTGTATACTGTAGACATCAAATTTTCGGCGGAATATGTATTGGATCATTAATAGTTTTCTGCAACTTTGTGAATGATGTGTGACACATTGTTTTAGCCGGGCGCCTTTGGATGTTTCTATGCAGAGAAAAGTGGCGCTATATATAAATGCTGTTTATCTTCATCGTCGTTGTCGTCGCATCGTCATCATCGTCATCATCATCATCATATTATCTGCAATGCACTGTATTATAATGTTTATTATGTTCATGCACATTCTCATAACATGTCGTGTTGTATACCAAGGTACTTGCATTTGTGTGTTACATCTTTCTGTTTTCTTAAGATAGTCTACCTCTATTTTCTCTCTCTCTCCAGGGACTTATTTCATCCAAGCTTAGTGGCTATTGAATATATGTTTTTCCCACTAAATCAGTATGACTTACTTAATTGCACAGACACTGTAAATTCTGTTTCATTCCCCGAATAATGTGATACTGTAACGTCAAAAGATCACTGCTATCAGATTACATTTCTTTACTGACAAAACTTGTAGGTCTAATCCCTGCTTCTTATTGTACTGTTTAAAAAAAACCAGCATATGTAAAATTATAATATTACTAATGATGTTCCAGACTTCAATGTGTACACAAGAATCCTATAAAAAGAATTCCAAGGTAAGAGATCAGGCTCTTTGCATCTGCGTTGAATAAAAAATTAATCATCCCTGCTGTAGGCCTAATTAATTGCTTAAAGGGGATGACTAGTAACTGATCAGTGGGAATCAGTGGGAATGCTGGGGGATGATTGTTCCAATCCTTGTGGGATACATTATGTATCTATTGTTGTGTGAAAATGATTTGCTTCAGAATGGTCTCATATTCAAGTAATGTGCAGTTTAATGTTTCCAGGTTAGCATGCCTGTACAGTGACGGGGCGATTAACTGCACTACTTGAATATGAGACCATTCTGAAGCAAATTATCATTTTCACACAACAATAGATATATAATGTACTCTTAAATGATTCCCACCAGGATTGGAACAATTATCCCCCAGCATTCCCACTGATCAGTTACTAGCCATCCCCTTTAAAACAAAGAGTCGTTAGTTGAATCAATTAAATATTATTATATAAACAGGCAGTTTTAGAATGCGTAAACAATGCACATGTATAACATATTCAACTCGGTCATGGCTGTTTTAATTAAAAAAAAAAAGTATCATTCTCACTGATCCCTTTTATATAGGAATGTAAAAAAAAAAATTGTCATGGCATTGTAATGCTTTTGCCGCAGATGGCGATGTGTAAAATCGACAGACAATACAATTCATGAATCGATTCAAAACGTATCCGTCGTCGTGATAGAACTCGCTTGGGTTTTGTGCAGAGAAAACGGCGACTAGCTCTTCCGGGGTTCTTCACAGCATTCTTTTCGCCTATTGTAAAATCAGATGCGATTTGACTAGCGATTAAGATGGCGGTTCAAGTCCCTCATTCGGGAGGCACGCAACTACGGTCTCTCGAGAAAGTCCTAGATGAAGCCCAAAAGTCAGGAAAACTCAATCTGAATGGAAGGAATCTAAGGGATTATCCGAAAAGTGCCGATAAGTACGATCTATTGGACACAGTGGAAATTGGTAAGTCGAGGCTAGGCGCGACCGTTCGGCTGGCGAGCTCCACAGCAGCGAGCGCACGGCGCGGACATGCAGCCGCGGATAGCAGATCGGCTGTGGCTTCGAAGTCGTGGCTGCTCTGGTGCAAAACCCGCATCTAGTGTAACCAGTCACTCTCGCCTCTGTTAGTGTTTATGGCAATGCAAAAAATCGGCAATAACATTTCGTTCATACTGTAGTATAGCTGCAAGGGAATACAATAGATCCCACAGTATTGTATGATATGATCTCACTTGGACATTATTCCTGCAGCCCACAGTTTCTACTTGTAGACTGTAATATGATGTGTCACACAATTTTAGCTAATTCTTAACACTCGGTGTTAAACACAGATCTAAATCTTGTTTCTGGGATTGATGGATTTCTTGGGCAACAATATTCATTGATAAAAGTGTGTGTATGGTTGCATGTTTATACATTGACACCCTAACGTTTTTCTGTGAAGAGAAGCTTAAATATCTCACTAATTTATTTAGAGTCTACATTGCCTGAAATTTTACTCGCATGTAAAAGAAAATACTCTGAATGCACAACAAGCACATATTGAAAATCCGAATTGAGGTATGCACTCTAATATAACTGCTTCAAATGAATGGAATGTTATTTTCTCGCACTCGTTAGTGCTGTACTTTGAAACCGACACCCCCCCCCCTTGCCAAAATGTGTGCAGTGTATGTCGTATTCAATCTAGATCTAATGCTTTTCCAACATGTGATTTATAATCTACAGATCAAAGCCAAAGGTATCGTTTTGCTGTTGCTATTGTTTATTATCAGGTGTTTCAGTAATATTTGGATATATTCAAATCCCTAGTGAAGAGTAGAAAACCACTGCGCGCAGTCTCATGCGTGCTTTTTTGCTCTTTACTTGTATTATACTATAAATAGTAGAGGGGTGTCGGTTTCAATGTATAAAAGTGTTGATGTGTTGGACGCCTACCATACTACATACATAACTTACATGAAGAGCAATAGACAGAAAAATCTGTCTGTCCAGAGGAGTTTTTTTTTTTAACTTTTGCGGCTCTTCATGTAGGACTACTGTAGTAGGAGGGGATTCCGTGAAGCCAGACATAGTCTCTGCCGAACATATCCCTGACAACGAGATACAGACCGGTCTTTCGGTCAAGTAGATCAACATCCTTCTCCATGTTGTAGCATCCTCTCTACTCACTAAATCTTTTTCTTTGTTTTAGTTGGCAGGGAAGTATACTCTTGTATGGTGTGCTTCACTTTTGTTTTCTATGCAAACCATGCAGTACTCAAGAGTTTGGATGCCATTGCACTGGTACTATTTTAACTGGCATTATGCCATGTAGAGTTATAGACTGGTTCAAGATCAGACTTCCAATATTTGCTGGTTTGGTATTAAAGTAGTAAGAATTAATTTCAACAAACCAGATATACAGTGTATACACATATACATACATATTCATATACACTGTAACAGTGTGTGGATTCAAATGACCTCTTCCCTTGTTGATGCTCTGTAGAGCTCTTAAAGTAGTTCTGTTAATAGGATGAGAAATTGTAAACCATAAACTGTAATGCAAACATTAAAAGAAATGAATATTATAGATATATATGTACAACAATATATACAAATGTAAGCTGAAATGGACAAAGACGTACAGTGTAACTAGTATGTGGGCCTAATACCTTGTGCTTCTTGAAGAGACGGAAAATTCCTAGCTTTATGCAAAGGCTCCCTAAAGATTATGTTACAGTATTTCATCATGTCTTAACAAGAGAGTGTGAATGTCTTCTTGACTTTGGAATTATTTTTGCCTAACGAAATGCATGTGCAGTTAGTATGCAAGTATCTGACTCTTCTGATAACTCTTTGGAATCTACCTGAGTTTGGTTTGTGAATGCATGTTTTGTTTTGTTTTATTTTGTTTGTTTGTTTTTGGTCTTGTAAAGCCTTGTTTGTATACTACATTGTAGGCGTCTACTACAGTATCTTGCCATCATGTCATTTTGTGTGACTTGGAAGAATATTCAAATTATTGTCTTGTTTTTCTTTAATGGCTCCCCAAATATATGCTTGAGCTCTGCTAACTTTACGTCCTAAAGTCAACCGAAAATGGCACAATTCATCTTGTTGACCAGGCAGAATGTATGCTGTAATTCACACATATTAATTCCTTTTGATCTGATTTCAAATATTGCACTAAACTGGCAGGAAAGGGCCTAAGAGGAGGATGTAACAGAACTTTGTAAATGATTGGATCGATGGAACATTGATCACTCTGAATCAGATACTCTGTTTCTCAAATACATAAAGCTTTGTGCACACTCAAGCTTTTAATAGAGGATGAAAAGACCAACAATATGTTTAATTATTTTGAGGTCTAAGGTATTTACCCCCTGAGCAATTACCCCCGTACCCCAGACCATTCCCCTGACCCTAACCTTAATCTTTATTCTAACCTTATCACTACCAGTATTTAGCTGGGGGGGGGGGGGGGAGGGGGGGGGGAGAGGGGGTAATTGCCCTTGGGGGATTGCCCTGATACGATAATTTTTTTACGCTGTACATTTACCACAGCACAACATCAGCCAACATGTACATTTTCAATTGGTGTGAGTGCTATCTATTGAAATGAAATGTGTATTCTGTAGACAGGCAACTGCATGGATACGAAACACAGACAATCATCCCAAGTGGGAACTGCCTACAACACGTGTCTGCAGGTACACATTGTACACGATTTGTACACACATAAACACACACCTACACACAATACAAATACAATGCAATATACATATGAAGGGGTAAAAGGTCTCGGGGGGGGGGGGGGGGGATTATGAAAATGACTAGTGTACAAAGTATGTGTAACAAAAGAGTTCAGGGTTTGTAATCACACTCTGTTGCTAATAAGGTTACCGGTATGTAGTACTTTGCATTGTAGGGTTCACACAGACTGGATTAGGATGATCTAGGCCTACAGTTTAACTGCAGGGCTTCACTTCTCCAAACTGACCACTTTGAGAGGCTTCAGCATGTAGAGCCCACTGTTCATTGCATTGATTGGAGAATTAGTGCCCATATTATTGTTTTAAAATCCTTTCTAGGTATAGAAGGATTAGAAAGAGGTAGAATCATATAATTGAAATGAATAGCTTTTCCTCAACCACTGAGCTTAGTTCAGCATAGCCAGTAAAGCAAAGATGCTAGGCAGTTTTCTACTTGTTTTCTGTCCGAATTCTCGGTCCCAATTTCTTGAATGAGGACCAGTAATTTTACAGATGGTTATAAAGCAAAACTCATTTAAAATTCCTTTTAAAGATGACCTAGGTTGCTTGAAACTTATTAAATGGTAGTTTACACTATGCTTATAGTATCATCCAGACCTATTCTTTCAGCATGTTGAATGACTCTCTTTCTGAAACACTAGTGTAAATGTATCCAGTTATCACATTATCAAATTGAGCTTACAAAACAAACCATCTACAGCTGTATGTCAAGTGCATATAAACAACATTTTGTAGCTTGTATTTAGCGTATAATATACGAGTGTAGTGTAGATCATGGCAATACCTTTCTAACTTTACAGCGGCTGCAATCTTGTCTTGTGTGGAAGCTACTTGCTCACAAAGACAGCATGTGAAAAGGCATGCGGCTATGCTACACAAAGAAGTGATAAGCAGAGTATAAAAAGCAGGGATGTACAGTATTGCGTGCTTGGTAACGGCCTATAATAGTGTGCAGTGAAATGACAGAACACAACAGCAGCTCTGGGGGGACTGTGTATAATGCGCCTGATATAAACTTACTGTGTATATGCACTGTCTTCCATATATTATGTGAAACAGTTTGTGCTCTGTTGTGTGATCAGTGTGATGGAAATTCTCATTTCTTTGACTACTTTGGCATTTTTATGAAAGCCATTCATCCATCCATTCATTTATTCATTCATCCATGTCTTCATTTATTCACTCATCCATGTCTTCATTCATTCATTTAGTTCATTCATTCATAATTGTATGGCATAGTGTGCTGGGTTGATGCCAGTTTTCTGTTTCTTGAAGTCACAGTGTGGGGGGGGGGGGGGGGGGTGCAAGGGGATAGTATCATTTGCAGGTTTTTGGTGCATTAATTATGTTTTGAACTGGATGAGAATGTGTGGTACGTCAGACATACATTGTATGTATGGCCTACACTGTAGGTGTGTACTTACGTAGTGCTGTCATAGAACTAGTATTAAAATGGATTAGACAGCCCATCTTTATTCACTCCGTCACATCCTTTTTAGATGCAAGCTGTTATTAGGCCCGTTCACAAACTACGAAAATCGAAATTTCAATCGCGATCCAAATTTCGATTTTTTTTTCGACCGTTCATACACAGGGAAAAAATCGCACTTCGCAGCAAGGAAAGAACGATCAGTGGCCAAATTGCGCATGCGCGAAACGTGCATGACCGAAGACTGACCCCGCAGTCCCAATAGAGTTTCGCACGCGCTACGAACGATGGGATTAAAAATACCGATTTCCGAATTTCGATCGCGCTCACACACACGACGCTTGGTAAAATAATCGCGATTATTCTGAAAAATCGCACTAATAGTGCGAGTTGGATCGTGATAAGGATCGCGGTAATTAGTGAGATTTTTCTGTCCACACTGGAAAAAATTTCGAAATTTTGATCGCGATAAGAAAATCGATTTTTAAATCGCACTTTTTCCCTTGTGTGTGAACGGCCTATAGATAACTCACATCAACATGTCAATACCAGGCGCGGTGGAGCACCCCAATTTGCATCTCATTATCGCCCCGTTCTATTTGAATTTCCAACGGGCATCCACGGCTGCCCGAAACTGTGTGCATGAAAAAGTCAAATCTTTACCTTCTCCTTGTGCCGCTATGCGTGCCTCTAGTAAACTCAAACTTCCCACACTATCTAAGTTTTTAAAAACCTTCCTTTTGATGAAACAATTATGAAATTTGCTGCACTAGAACTTCAGATATTAAAGCGTTTTGAAAATCACCTCTCGCAAAACATGCTCTCTGTTTTTTTCCGACTGGACTATGGCCGGGCTCCAATGTGTCTGAATTTGGCAACATAAGTTCATCAGGCCTCAATCCATATATGGTGAAAGTTTTCGCTTAGTTCCACCTGCAATTTTTGAGAAATCAACTTGTTTCTACAGGGTTTGGAATAGAAAATTGTAGTCAGCGAAACAATTGAAAATTACGTCATTTCCTTTCCCGTAATATTGGGCATGCGTGGTACGTGAGATTCAGGATGTCGTGCTCATTGTTGGTTTGCATGTGACGCAGTCAATTTTGCTGAGTGTCGCACGGCGGTGACTGCTAAGCTGCTGCCGCGCGCATGCAGCAATGCGTTGTGTGTGCTGTGACATGCAACACTACAGTGACGCGATTATATATACATGGGACCGACCTGTACGCTTTGCGTTCGTGTCATTTTTGACATCACCTTCTGTTTTTTTCCGACACAACCATGGCCGGGAATATTACGGTATGAAATTTAGAATGCAAGCAGATAAATAAATTTCGGTGTACTTTGTTTGAATGGCGCTTTTGTTCCGCAATCACACTTCGTGAATTTTAGGATGATTTTCGAGGCATATTTTTGGTAATTTTGCTCGCCAGGTTTTCGCTAAAATTTCACATTTTATCATTGTCAAATCCTTTAATATGTTATATGTGCATATTCGGACATGTTTTCAAATTCAAACTAACTCAATTTTAATCCGAAAATAGGTTTCCTTAAATTGTTATTAGCTTGAGAAGTTGTTTACTTTTTCTCAACTACGCGAGTACATGTTGTTTACTTTATGCAAATGAGGCTTGGCTGCCGATGGATTTCTGCGAGATAATTGGGGTGCTCCACCGCGCCTGACACAGCAGTGCTGCTTCGCAAAGAGCATGTGCCCAGCGTATAGTTACAGCTGTATGTTCCAGTAGGTCTATGGTCAGCACCAACATGTATTATGGCATGATCTGCCTTCTTTTCAGTGAGCACTCTATAAAACAGACAGTCAAAGTATCACAGGAATGAGGGAAATTTACCCTCAATGACACTGCCAGACTGTATTAAGTTTAATGGACGTACTGACAACCTCTGGACACATGCCTTGTCCATTTCTATAATGTGTTTAGCATGTGGCTGTCCTGAATGAATTTAGAATGGCATCTTGACTGACTGAAATGATAAATTGATGGTAGGTCTGGCTTGTGATGGGAAGTTATGAAATTGCTTTCCATGGAAAATTGAGCAAACACTGTATACCAGAGCGCTGAATTTCTGTGCTTTGTACTGTACCACGCTGCACTGTGCAAAATATGGAGAATTGTGCATTGGGTGTATGTAGGGCCTACAGTTGTAGGGTACAGTCTGTATGTAAACAATCACTGAGCAAAACCAAACGTGCTAATTCAGATCATATCAATTGTATTTTAAACATGCATCTAGGCCTACACTTTTTGTATGATTGTAGTTGTCACATTTCATTCTGGTGTGTACAGTATTGTATGATTGTGCCAATCATTCCTGTATTACCCTTTTGTGCAAATTAATCCCACATTTCTACATTTATCAATTCATATCTAAAACTCATGCAAAAGTTTGAAATTTACTACTCTTTTTGTGAGGTGAGATTAGTCTTGCAAGAAACCCCAGGAGGTGCTTTCAAGGTACTGTTTACCATTGGGAGCAGTGATTTAAAAAATGTTCAAGTTATCACATTTGATGCATGTAGGGCCTTACATGTACAGTGTACATGTATGATATGATAAGGTCAGTTGTATCACAAAACATCCTACCATATATAAATCTTGCATTTTAAAAGCCTAAAATATGAGGAGATATCACTATTTTTTTCAATAAACCATAACTGTAGACGGTTTATTCTAGAAACAGTTTTATTATAACTATTGTTCGCATTTCGTATACCAGTTACTAGTATTTACAATACTTAACCATGATTATACTGATTAATATTTTTACATTGGTTATTTCTATCCCTAACCCACATTTTAGAACTATTTTAAAGCACTATAGCTGGGTTTTTGTTTCATCTGCAAATGGTAAATGATACCTTTAAGAAGAGCTTAAAATGTACACATCACAGTTTCTGTTTTTGTTAAGCCATAGTACATTGTATGAACAAACTTGTACAAATTTCTCCAGGAGATTCAAATGGACATGTCCATCCATATTCTGATCTGAGCACCTGTTTCATGAATTTGTTAACTTTCAAACTTAGAATAATGCGGGGCTATTACAATGGAACTTCTCATCAGGTTCCTTCAATATCATCTTCCCAAAATTGTTTACGCTACTAACTGTATTATGCCCAACATGCATGTTTTTCTTGGGAATTTGTCAATGACAAAACTTCTTTTCTTGGCAGAGGTACAGCTATTATTGGACATTGCAGCTACACTGTTACATGTGTAGTGTACAGCGTACAACTGTAGCTGTCTTAACCGTTAACAGCAGATGGGCAATTCCGCGGTTAGTAACGTTACATTTGAACAAATTTAGATATTTGTTTTTACTACTAAATTACAATTTATTCATTTTAAGTCAAAATTATGTCAAAAACATGTTCATCCCTCCCAGGTTTATGGTACAGAAAAGAATGAATGCAATCCAAGAAATATTAGAATTGCTATGGCAACTAAAAGGGCTGGTTAGTAACGTTACGAAAAAAGGACATGACAAAAAAATCAATGTCTTGTAACAAAAAGTGTGCAAAAATTCAAGTTACTTCAAACAAAGTGTTGCATAAATTTCCATTATTGCATCATGACAAATGTTTACACAATGTTTTTTAGCAGTTCGACCAATAATTTCTTAGCTAGACCCCCAAAAGCATGGTTAGTAACGTTACA